>NC_092402.1:67317831-67635644 GCF_030028105.1 Mobula birostris
ACAATCTATGTTTCTGCTTCAGCTTGTCTCTATACTCCATCCACTTCTTGGTAAATTCATCCAAACCATATTCCTAGCACCTCCAAGTATCTAGACCTGATGATGAAGGGAAAAAAGGAATGATTGTACCAGCTCCAAAGAACTCTCACTATGATTGACTCCAGCTCCCAAGGACAAATCAAACTGTGACATATGCTCATAATTCTGTGGACCGACAATGGATCCAAGTGAAAGACTGAGACCATCACCCTTCCTACATCCTTTCTGATGGGACTAATTTGGCAATATACAAACAAGACTGCCTTGCCTAATTCCAGATTTTATAAGGAAACACCTTGTTTACTTTGATAAGAAATGTGCTATTTATATCTATGTTGAGTGGTCTTTTCCAATTGTGATTCTCTTCCCTAACCCCATTTTGGAGAGCATATCCATTCTGTACATGTGATATTTGATATTTCTTCTCCTTTAATCTAGGTGAATCACCAACTCCAGGGAAGGCTTGACATGATTGGCAGTGAGGTGGATCACCACTTTCTGACCTCATCTTGCTTCTTTTTTTTTGCTTTTAGATGTGGGTAATGATGTATTTCTTCATGGATTCTGACAATCAGAAATACCAATTAGAAGCTTATTGTTGTAAACTTCCATCTGGTCTGCACTAATCCTGCTCCACACGGCCAAGTACAACTCAGCCAGTAAGCCATCACTTCTGGGAGCTTTATTTGCCTGAAGGGAACTTATCAGCTCATTCAGAGTTACTGGTTGGTCCAGACTCTCCTGCCTGCTAAGATTCTGGAAGACAATACTGTCTGTCACTTTGAAATTGTATAGTCCAGCTCATATTCCCACACCCTTAATATGTCTGACTGTGAGGAGATTGTTGAACCATCCTCTTCTTCAGGGCTGCTCATTATAAAGCTCTCTCTTGTGAACCTTTTGGAAGAAGAAGTGCAAGAACATCTCATTCAGCTTGCTGGTTCTCTACCTCTTAGGGCACCTCCTTGACACCAATCTCTTTGACCACAAAAGGAACAGATTCTGCATGCATAGTACGGTAATGTAAAGGGTGCCATGGTAGTGTTAGCACAATGCTTTATAGTGGCAGCGAGCACTAATCGGGGCTCAATTCCTGCTGCTGTCTGTAAGGTGTCTGTATGTTCTCTCTGTTGACCATGTGGGTTTCCTCCAGGTGCTCTGGTTTCCTCCCACATTCCAAAGATGTATGGGTAGGGTTAGAGATAGTAAGTTGTGGGCATGCTATGTTGATGCTGGAAGTGTGACAACACTTGTGGCCTACCCAGCCCAATCCTCGGACTGTGTTGATTGTTGACACAAATGTCACATTTCACTGTGTTTCAATTTTTCAATGTATATGTGACAAATAATCATCAGCAAGAATGATGAATCAGCAGATAGAGAGGAGGTGCAGTGGCTAACAGACTGGTGCAGAGCCAACAACTTGTCTCTGAATGTGAACAAAACAAAAGAGATGGTTGTTGACTTCAGGAGGACACGGAACGACCACTCTCCACTGAACATCGACAACTCCTCCGTAGAGATCGTTAAGAGCACCAAATTTCTTGGTGTTCACCTGGTGGAGAATCTCACCTGGTCCCTCAACACCAGCTCCATAGCAAAGAAAGCCCAGCAGCGTCTCTACTTTCTGCGAAGGCTGAGAAAAGTCCATCTCCCACCCCCCATCCTCACCACATTCTACAGAGGTTGTATTGAGAGCATCCTGAGCAGCTGCATCACTGCCTGGTTCGGAAATTGCACGATCTCAGATCGCAAGACCCTGCAGCAGATAGTGAAGTCAGCTGAGAAGATCATCGGGGTCTCTCTTCCCACCATTACAGACATTTATACCACACGCTGCATCCGCAAAGCAAACAGCATTATGAAGGACCCTATATACCCCTCATACAAACTCTTCTCCCTCCTGCCATCTGGCAAAAGGCACTGAAGCATTTGGGCTCTCACGACCAGACTATGTAACAGTTTCTTCCCCCAAGCCATCAGACTCCTCAATACCCAGAGCCTGGCTTGACACCGACCTACTGCCCTCTACTGTGCCTATTGTCTTGTTTATTATTTATTGTAATGCCTGCACTGTTTTGTGCACTTTATGCAGTCCTGGATAGGTCTGTAGTCTAGTGTAATTTTTGTGTTTTTTTTCTTACGTAGTTCGGTGTAGTTTTTGTATTGTTTCATGTAGCACCATGGTCCTGGAAAACGTTGTCTCATTTTTACTATGTTCTGTACCAGCAGTTAAGGTTGAAATGACAATAAAAAGTGACTTGACTTGACTTATGCTCATCTTTATCAACATGGTGGGCTGTAATGATCAATGCCCTATGTTCCAATCTGCTTTCCGAGAGTTACCTTCTTTCTGGGTGAAGAACCTAGTAATGCTAATTTTGATAGATTCTCAGCAGTTAATCAGCAAAGTGAAGAGGGGGACTTCACGGCTCTCCGACCTAGGCAATCTCATTTAAGATCACGATGTTCAATTTTCCTGTCCTGCCAGTCTCCGGTTTTCCTGTAGATGTCAGTACATTACTCCACAACTGAAGCAATTGCCGCTCTGATAATGTCAACGTGTTTGGTCTAGCGTTGGTGTAAACATCCTCAGAAATCTCTGATGTGTCCCATTTCTCTGCAGAAGATGGGGAGATATGCCAAATAACTGGCCTACATGATAATAGTATGGATTTATCACCCCTCTCCATACATCATTTTACCTTTCCCTTCCTAGATGGGTGTGAAATATCCCAGAGCCAACACTATCAGATTCAGATTTATTTATCACATGTTACATCGAAACATATAGTGAAATGCGTCGTTTGTGTTAACAATCAACACACCCAATGTGTTAAGTATCCCGCCCCACATTCCGGCACTAACATAGCATGCCCACAGTGTTCTGAAACAATAGCACCAGAAACAGCGGAGGCGCAACATTGCAGCAAATGTTCCGACTGAGGTGGAAACGAATCACAATGTGCAAAACGAACAAAAACTGTTGTTATCGTTTCACATAAACTTTAGTTTCAAAAAACAGTTTAAATGAAATTGTGACTGTTTCCAGGTGATTGGAGAACAGAAGTGCCCTGGGATTAGGGTTTATCCCTCCACGTTCCCTCCCCCTCTCAACAGGGTATCACCACCACCATTTGGCTCCTGCTTGTGGGATCCTGTTGTGTACACAGCGTTACAAAAGGGATAACACCCAGACACTTTGCTAGCTACGAAATATTGAGAGGGAAGTGAAAGGCGCTAAAGGAATATAAGTCTGCCTTACTGCGTAGGATAGATCCCAGGGGTCGCCTGTACTCTATAGAGAGCCACCGGTCGATACCTCGCCCTTCTTCGCCTCTTTTCCTCCTTCGTTCCTTCCGTAGCCCCCAGATTTGTCCTTCTTTCTCTCTGCCCCCGTCTCGTGCGGTAACCTAGCAACCGCTCTAACAATACCATAGCAACGGCCAACAAGGAGTGGGTGGCAAGAGCGTCTTCCAGTGAGAACCACCCTGCCCTTGCGGACAGCGACGCTCTCGGGTCGGAAGGACACATATGTTTTAATTAAGTTTATGAAACTCCTGAATCACGTCAGATGAAAGAAAAACTACTATATATCTTTAAATGATACCAGTTAAGATCATTTCAGTGTTTTGTTCAAAAAGTTAAGTTATTTGGATTAGTAAAATAATGAGAAAATAAAGTCATCACAGACTGAAGGGCATTAAAATATTTTGTTTTAATTTATATTCAGGTTTGAGAATAAAGCAGCAAAATAATAAAAACAAGAGATTCTGCAGATACTGGAACACGTACACAAAATGCTAAAGGAGCTCAGGAAATCAGGCAGCCTCTTTGGAGGAGAATTAACAGTCAGGGTTTGGAGCCGAGACCCTTCATCGGGACTAATAAGTTTGTATTGTATACCAGGCAAAATAATATCACCAGAAACTGTATAGCTGCTAACATTGAGCTGTTACCACAGAGTTTCAATTAAAACTTACAAAGCCATTAATGCTGTGGCACAAAAGAAACTAAATTCTACTTCTGTTAACACACATCAAAGTTGCTGGTGAACGCAGCAGGCCAGGCAGCATCTCTAAGAAGAGGTACAGTCGACGTTTCGGGCCGAGACCCTTCGTCAGGACTAACTGAAGGAAGAGCTAGTAAGAGATTTGAAAGTGGGAGGGGGAGGGGGAGATCCAAAATGATAGGAGAAGACAGGAGGGGGAGGGATGGAGCCAAGAGCTGGACAGGTGATTGGCAAAAGGGATATGAGAGGATCATGGGACAGGAGATCCAGGGAGAAAGAAAAGGGGGAGGGGGGAAAACCCAGAGGATGGGCAAGGGGTATAGTGAGAGGGACAGAGGGAGAAAAAGGAGAGACAGAGAAAGAATGTGTGTATATGAATAAATAACGGATGGGGTACGAGGGGGAGGTGGGGCATTAGCAGAAGTTTGAGAAGTCAATGTTCATGCCATCAGGTTGGAGGCTACCCAGACGGAATATAAGGTGTTGTTCCTCCAACCTGAGTGTGGCTTCATCTTTACAGTAGAGGAGCCCGTGGATAGACATATCAGAATGGGAATGGGACGTGGAATTAAAATATGTGGCCACTGGGAGATCTTGCTTTCTCTGGCGGACAGAGCGTAGGGGTTGAGTGAAACGATCTCCCAGTCTGCGTCAGATCTCGCCAATATATAGAAGGCCACATCAGGAGCACCAGATGCAGTATATCACCCCAGCCGACTCACAGGTGAAGTTTCACCTCACCTGGAAGGACTGTCTGGGGCCCTGAATGGTGGTGAGGGAGGAAGTGTAAGGGCATGTGTAGCACTTGTTCTGCTCACAAGGATAAGTGCCGGGAGGGATGAGGGGGGACGAATGGACAAGGGAGTTGCGTAGGGAGCAATCCCTGCGGAAAGCAGAGAGAAGGGCGGAGGGAAAGATGTGCTTAGTAGTGGGATCCCGTTGGAGGTGGCGGAAGTTACGGAGAATTATATGTTGGACCCGGAGGCTGGTGGGATGGTAGGTGAGGACAAGGGGAACCCTATTCCTAGTGGGGTGGCGGGAGGATGGAGTGCTCTGTTAAGTACAATTACATTATTTGGGGATTGCACAAATCATGATTTTTTTTCAATGGAAAATAATTCACCTTTGAGTCAAAACAAATAGTTTCACCAAGATTCTTGACACTGATCTACATGCAGGTGGGCCTAATAACCCATGAGTTTGGTGTTCAATGCCATTAATTGGATGTTCCTTGGATGCCTGTCAGGAGACATATAGATATGGAAATACAGTATTCATCATATTGGACAAGGTTAATGAGCTCACTTATTTGGATAGGGGTCTTGCGTTTTCTGCAGGATGCATTTCCAATTTGGCTGCATGTGAAAGTCAGCTGGAATGAAAGTGATTGGGCTAATTAGATCTAGTAGCCACCCTACTGTTGATAACTGAGATTGGATTGATGTTCTTTGTGGATGTTATTTTTTAAATTCCTGACTTATTCAATTAAACAAAATTGAAATTGCTCAGTTTCCGCAGTGGAAATGGAACTCGTGCATTATGTCAGTAACGACTAAAATGTCACTAAGAAGTGACTATTCTACCTTTTTAAATTTCCATCTTTACTTTTTATACATTTTTAGGAATGTGGAGCTGGTGATGGTAGGCTAGTTAAGAATTATTAACAATTTGCTAACAGATCACACCTTTGCAAACATCCCAATTCTGAAAATGCCTGAGTTAAGGTACATTTTATCCCTGCAATCAACAGAGCAGGTTCTGAAATAAATCCTCCAGTCTTTGGAGAGCAACGTCAGAGATTTCTCTAAGCAATAGCAATCTGATTAGCTGCTTGAACCTTAGAAAATATCACAAAACTGTCTTCATTTCTGGCCTCATAATGTGCAATGCAGTATTTTACAATTCAGAGACTAAATTTGTGTTTTGCTTTTTCAGTGTGGGATTAGATGCCCTGTTTCGCTCAGTTGAATTGATTTGTTCTGGGACAGTTATGTCACACTTATGATTTCTGAATGCAAACTTTATTTTGTTCAGGATGGTTTCTTTCATCCACAGGACATGAGGAACCCAGCATTTATTACCCATCCCTAAACTGCTCTTCAGAAGGTAGCGGGAGGGGTAAGCCTTTGAACCACTGTTGTTCTTCTGGTGAAGCTGCTCCCACATTGCTGTTGAGTAGAGGATAATGACTCTGTTTTCCTAAATGACTGGCAATATATTATGGTCTGTGACTTGGAGGTAGTGTATCCATGTACCTGAAACCCTTATCCTTCTTGTGATAGAGATTATAGATTTGAGAGGTGCTGGGTGAGTTACTGCAGTTCATTTTGTGGATGGTGCACACTGCTGTCACTGTGGAGCAAATGAATACAATATTTGGGGCAATTAATGCATTGTTTAAGTTCAGTTTATTGTCATTCAACCCTACACATGTATATCGCCAAACAAAACAACATTCCTCCAGACCAAGGTGCACAACACAATACGTATAACTCTCACACAACATATAAAGTAATAATGCCACTAGTAAATTAACAAATAATAAAAATCTATTCCGGCAGATTGACATTTTGCATAAAGTGCATTTACAACACGAGTTAAAAAGTAAACAGTATAACACTACTGGTGCTTCATAAGTGATAAGACTTGAGTGGTGGCAGAGAGTTCATTAGTTCCGCAACCTGGGGGAAGAAAGCTGTTTTCCATCCTAACAGTCCTTGGCCTGATGCTACAGTACCTCCTGCCTGATGGTAGGGGATCAAAGAGATTGTTGGACAGATAGGATGGATCATTGACAATGCTATCAAGCTAAATTGTCTTGGATTGTGAATCTTGAGATTCACTGGAGCTGCACCATCTCCCTGATCTCCCAGTCTACCTTGTCATGGCCCTCGCATTTCGTTCGATTACCTGCACCACACTTTCTCTGTAACTGTAATATTTTTTGCATTCTGTTTTCCTTTTTACTACATTGATGTACTTGTGTATGGAATGATTTGCCTGGATGGCACACAAACAAAAGCTTTTCACAGCATCTCAGTAGACATGACAATAATAGTAATGAGGTTCTGCATAGGGAGTTCAGGGAGTTAGGTACTAAGATAAAGGACAGGACCTCCATGGTTGCAATCTCAGGATTGCTACGCATGCCACGTACTAGTGAGGTCAGAAATAAGAAGATTATACGAGGGGTGATTGATAAGTTCATGGCCTAAGGTAGAAGGAGTCAATTTTAGAAAACCTAGCACATTTATTTTTCAACATAGTCCCCTCCTACATTTACACACTTAGTCCAGCAGTCATGAAGCATACAGATCCCTTCTTTGTAGAAGTCGGCGTCTTGGACCTCCAGAAAGTGGTCCACAGCAGGGATGATTGATAAGTTCATAGCCTAAGGTAGAAGGAGATGAGTTATTAACTTCAGACTTTCTGCATAATCACTCAAAGAGTTGAACTGCATGTGCATGTAACGAGAGCTGTATAACTCATCTCCTTCTACCTTAGGTCACGAACATCAATCACCCTTGCTGTGGACCACTTTCTGGAGGTCAAAGACGCCAACTTCTACAAAGAAGGGATCCGTTTGCTTCATGACCGCTGGACTAAGTGTGTAAATGTAGGATGGGACTATGTTGAAAAATAAATGTGCTAGGTTTTCTAAAATTGACTCCTTCTACCTTAGGCCATGAATGTATCAATCACTCCTCGTACAGTTTAACATGTTGTTAAGGAGTTTGTGCAGGAGGGAGGGCTTCATATATTTGGATCATTGGGCTTACTTCCAGAGAAGGTAGGACCTGTACAGAAGAGACAGTTTGCACCTGAACTAGAAAGGGACTAATATCCTCGTGAGTTTAACTAGAGTTGCAGGGGATGGGAACCAGAATGCCAGAACAGATAGTGGAGACAGATGTTGTTAAGACCTCAGACAAAGTCAGGAATCAAAAGGTTGAGCATGGTGCGACTAATGTTGTAAATTATGTACATTTCAATGCAAGGAGTATTGTAAGTATTGTTGGATTTGTGTAAATAGACTTCAGCAAGATTTGGTTGCAGGAGGGGCAGGACTGGAAGATCAATATTTCAGTTTTCTGTTGTTTTAGACATGACAGAGCAGGAGGGATTAAAGGAGGAGGGCTGGCATTACTAGTCAGGGAAAATGTTACAACAGTCCTTAGGACAGACTAGATAACTCATCTAGTGAGGTGTTATGGGTGGAACTGAGAAATAAGAAAGGTATGACCATGTTAATGGGGCTATATTACAGACCACCCAGTAGACCATGGGAGATAGAGGAACAAATTTTAAGAGAGATCACAGACTGTGCAAGAAACATAAGGTTGTGATAGTAGGTGATTTTAACTTTCCACATATTTTCTGGGAATCCCATACTGTAAAAGGACTAGATGGGATAGAGTTTGTCAAATGTGTTCAGGAAAGTTTCCTTAATCAGTACATAGAAATCCCAAAGAGGGAGTGTGAAATACTTAATCTACTATTAGGGAATGAGACAGGGCAAGTGATAGAAGTTCATGTAGGGAAACACTTTGCATCTAGTGATCATAATGCCATTAGTTTCAAAGTAAGTATGGAAAAAGATAGGTCTGGTCCTTGAGTTGAGATTCTAAACTGGAGAAAGGCCAATTTTGAAGGTTTCAGAAAGGATCTGGCCAGTCTCTTTTCTGGCAAAGGTGTACTTGGTAAGTGGGAGGCCTTCAAAAGTGAAAATGTTGAGAGTACAAAGCTTCTGTGTGCCTGTCAGAATAAAAGGTAAAGATAACAAGTGTGGGGAACCTTGGTTTTCGAGAGATTTTGAGGCCCTGGTTAAGGTGCAAAGCAGGTGTAGGCAGGTAGGAACAAATGAGGTACTTGAGGAGTATAAGATATGCAAGAGAACACTTAAGAAAGAAATCAGGAGGGCTAAAGAAAGACATGAGGTTGCTCTAACAGACAAGATGAAGGAGAACCCTAAGGGATTCTACAGATAAGAGCAAAAGGATTGCAAGGGACAAAATTGGTCCTCTGGAAGATCAGAATGGTAATCTATGCGTGGAGCCAAAAGAGATTGGGGAGATCTTAAATGGATTTTTTGCATCTGTATTTACTCGGGAGATGGACACAGGGTCTGTAGAAGTGAGGCAAAACATCAGTGAGATCGTGGACCTTATACAGAGGAGGGAGTGTTTGCTGTCTTGAGGTAAATTAGGGTGGATGAATCCCCAGGGCCTGACAAGGTGTTCCCTTGTCCCTGTGGGGGGCAAGTGCAGAAATTGCAGGGGCCCAAGCAGAGATATTTAAATCATCCTTAGTGACAGGTGAGGTACCAGAGGATTGAAGGATAGCCAATGTTGTTCCACTGTTTTAAAAAGGCTCCGAATATAAACCAGGAAATTATAGGCCGGTGAGCCTGACATCAGTAGTGGATAAGTCCCTATATCTAAGGGACTGGATATATAAGTATTTGGATAGACATAGAGTGATTAGGGATGGTCAGCATAGCTTCATACATGGTATGTTGTGTCTAACCAAACTTTCGAGTTTTTCAACAAAATTACAGTACCAGGAAATTAGATGTTGTTTGTATGGACTTTAGCAAGGCATTTGACAAGGACCCGCATGGGAGGTTGGTCGAGAAGGTTCAGTCGCTCAGCATTCAAGATGAGGTAGTAAATTGAATTAGACGTTTGCTTTGTGGGAGAAGCCAGAGAGTGATAGCAGAGGGTTGCCTCTCTGACTGGAGACCTATGACTGGTGGTGCTGGGTCTGTTGTTGTCTAACATCTATATTAATGATCTGGATGATAATGTGGTTAACTGGATCAGCAAATTTGTGGATGACAGCAAGATTGGGGATGTAGTGGACAGTGAGGAAGCCTATCATGGCTTGCAGAGGGATCTGCATCAGCTGGAAAAATGGGCTGAAAATGGCAGAATGAAACTTAATGTCGATAATTGCGAGGTGCTGCCCTTTGGAAGGACTAACCAGGGTAGGTCTTACACAGTGAACGGTAGGGCACTGAGGAGTGTAGTAGAACAAAGGGATGTGGGTATACAGGTCTATACTTCATTGAAAGTGGTGTCACAGATAGACAGGGTCATAAAAAACGCTTTTGGCACATTGGCCTTCATAAATCAACGTATTGAATTCAGGAGATAGGATGTTATGTTGAAGTTATATAAGATGTTGGTGAGGCCTAATTTGGAATACTGTGTGCAGTTTTGGTCACTTACCTACAGGAATGATGTAAATAAGGTTAAAAGAGTACAGAGAAAATTTACAAAGATGTTGCCGGGACTGAAGGATCTGAGTTATGAGGAAAGGTTGAATAGGTTAGGACTTTATACCTTGGAACATAAACGATTGAGAGGAGATTTGATAGTTGTACAAAAATTATGAGGGGTTTAGATGGGGTAAATCCAAGCAGGCTTTTTCCACTGAGGTTGGGTGGGACTACAACCAGAGGTAATGGGTTAAGGGTGAAAGGTGAAATGTTTTAAGGGAACATGAAGGGAAACTTCTTCACTTAGAGGGTGGTGAGAGTGTGGAACGAGCTGCCAGCACAAGTGGTGGGTGTGATTTTGATTTCAATGTTTAAGGGAAGCCTGGATAGGTACATGGATGGGATGGGTATGGAGGGCTATGGGACTAGGCAGTTTAAATGGTTTGACATGGGCCGAGGAACCTGTTTCTGTGCTGTAGTATTCTATGACTCTAATTTACTAATACTTGTGTGCAATTTTGGTGTTCATACCTAAGAAAGAATATATTTACCATCAAGAGAGTGCATTAAAAGTTTACCAGACTGATTCCTGGGATGGTGGGACTGGAGGGATTTGGTTGATTGTTCACCAGAGTGTAGAATAACAGGTGGATCTCACTGAAATGAGCAA
Source organism: Mobula birostris (assembly GCF_030028105.1). NCBI lineage: Eukaryota > Metazoa > Chordata > Chondrichthyes > Myliobatiformes > Myliobatidae > Mobula > Mobula birostris. The sequence goes on from NC_092402.1 coordinate 67,328,773, forward strand.
AATTCTAATGGGATTCAAGAGGCTGGATGCATCTAGAAGAGTCACAAGTTAAGACATTTAGGACAGAAATGAAGTGAATTTTTTTCACTTCACTTCAGATGCCTGTGAGTTCACTACCATGCAGGGTTGTAGAGTCCAAGCGGTTGAATATATTTAAGGGGGAAGATAATATTTCTAGATACAAAAGGCACCAAGGCAAATGGGGAGAAAACAGGATAGTGGTTCTAAGAGACCTGATCATACTCATTAGTGAAACAGCAATAAAGGGCTCCTATTTTATATTTTTCTACATATGATGCTGAAACTTAAAGTTGCAGGACAGCTACTTACCTGACACAAACAGGAAAGTCAGTTAATTTTTGAATTCATTATTAAGAAAAGCAGTGACATTCCCAGGTGGAGGATAAGCTGCCGCTCAAGCTCGTATTGGGATCCAGTGGAACAGAGTGAGCTGAAGAATTACAGCAGCAGGCAGCAGGAAGCTCAGGGGCCGATTGAACGCGCAGCCTCTGCAAAGCCATCACCCTATCTGCATCTGGTTTCTCCAATGCAGGGGAGATAGCGCTGTGAACATAGAATGCGGAGCACTAGATATGAGAACGTGCTAGTGTTTCACCTGGAAGGACTTTTGGTCCCTGAATGGAGAGAAGGAACGAGGTGAAAAGGATGGTGTTTCACCTCTTGCAGATACATGGGTAGAAGATAGAGTAATTGTAAAATCTTTTCACTGCAAGCTCTTTGTTAAAGGCCAGGGATGAGGTACCAGAAAGGTAATCTGCTTGATTTGGATCTTTCAGAATGAAGGGTCAGTCAGCAAATTCGACTTTTGTTTATAATCGATGGTTTCATCGGGCTGAGTGTGACTCCTCACCTTGTGTTTTATCGCTAGAGATGAAAATGGCAATGGGGCAGCAGCCCCTCTCCCATAGCTCTTTTAACCTCGGCCACAGCAAAGGGTTATACTTGAGTCTGGTGACACTAGCACCACCAAATTGTTATGACATACAAAGAAGACTACTCCTCCCGTCTACTCTACACCAGCTCCTTGGAGAGCAAACATGCCAGTCCTTTCCCCTGCTCTTTCTGTCCAGGAGAATGCTCTAGGGATTGGAATGAACACCTCATACAGTGTGGCTGTCTTGAATGCATCTTGAGCATAATAGATGTGGAAATCGTACTCGTTGGAATGAAGGGGACTGGAAGGATACTTAACGGAGAGCGGATAAACAGCATGGACCTACTTCCCCATGCAAAGAGGTTGATATCCAGTTGCCGTAGATCCAAGGTGGTAGTAGTAGGGGATGGGCAAACAATTATTTAACTCTCTGAGTATTAGGTGTTCTGGAACTCCATGCCTAATAGAAGTAGAAACCTTACTGACATTTAAAGAGTTACTGCATGAGATCCTGAGCAGCTGCAAGCTGCAGGGCTAGGGACCGAGAGCTGGGAACTGGGAGTAACCTTGAGGCCCTCCACTGGTCGGGGTCGGCCGTGGACGTTGCGCTCCAGCTGTCTAACTGATACGCAAGCCATGGCAGTACGATATGGAGAACAAGCTGTTGCCTGTACAGCAGCCCCCCCGCCCCCACACAGCTGATGAATCCAAAGGAACGGCGGAGACCGATACAGTTTAACACTGGCAGCATCGCAGGAGTTGGCAGTCAGCATTGAACTCAATGCTGAACTGCGTTAGGGAATCCAGTTCCAGAGTTTTCCTCAGGGTTTACTCCCGAAGCCTTCCCCATGAGTGGGTACAGCTGCAAGGCAGCAGAGGTTTGAAATCAGAGTTTTCCTTCTCCTAGATGAGCTGCCAACCATGGCTGATGATCCCCATCTGCCCAAAGCGACTGGTTTTAAGGCGCCAGTAATCTGTCTTTGCCACTTCTGTCAGTAGAGATGGTTCTGCCAGGCTCAGTAGCTCAGCCAGATGTGAAAGCCAGGAGCTGGCCTTGGTTGTTAGAAGCTACTTGAGACGCATGCCATTGGGAGCATTTAGTAGGTAGTGGGAGCTTATCCCCACTATCACTCCTGGATAGTACCTTAAGGATTCACGTAGTAACCTAAAATCCATTTTTTAAAAATTGAGTTGACTTTATTTCTTACATCCTTCACACACATGAGGAGTAAAAATCTTTACCTTACATCTCCATCTAAATGTGGATTGTGCAATTTATAGTAATTTGCAATAAATAGTAGATACAACAGGATGGTCAATACAGCACAGAAATACAATTGTATCAGTGTGAATTAATCAGTCTGATCACCTGTTAGTCCTGGCTTTCATGCTGCAATACCATTTCCCGGATGGTAGCAGCTGGAACAGTTTGTGGTTGGGGTGACCTGGGTCCCCAGTGATCCTTCAGGTCCTTTTTACACACGTGTCTCTGTAAATGTGCTGAATAGTGGGAAGTTCACATCTACAGATGTGCTGGGCTGTCTGCACCACTCTCCGCAGAGTCCTGCGATTGAGGGAAGTACAGTTCCCATACCAGGCTGAATGGTCTCCTACTGTGAGTCTGTGAAAGCCACACCTCCTTGAAGGAAAGGAAAAGTTTGCAAAGGAGTTTTCCTTTCAACTTCACCACAACCCAACCCCTCCTGCCACCAGATATAAAACTGAGAGGGGTGTGAACTTTTTGAATTTTTGGCATTCAAAGTAATTTGCAGATTAATATCTGGAAGCTCTAAAAGTACTCATTTTATTCTGTAGCTTAATACAATGAATAATTCAGAGTTATTGATTTAAAGAAAAATCTATCAGAGTTTTATTATTTACTTTTAATCGGTGACACTAGTTGCTTCCTTCAGCCTTGGGGACTACTTTGAGATTTATTTTGATAATGGCATACCAAATGAATTCTGTGCCATTTGGAAAAGTGACTCAGATGTGCCCTACAAGCCTAACAGTACTCCCCATGCACCAATTATTCTTTTTAATCACTTAATGATTGCAAATTTGCAGTGACATAACCCATTATGGCTTTTAAATCATTCTTCTTAAAGAAGCTTTGCTGTGTTAAACACACTTTTTATTATCCACCCTTCCCATTCCCCAACCCCCAACCCCACCCCTTCAGTCATACATGTTTCCCTCTGCAGAATTCAAGGAAATGGTTTAAAAAGGCAGGGTGGAGATGTTTGTGCATTTGGAGCCACTATCACTGCTGCTTTCTGCTTCCTCTGACCACCCTCAGCAATGGACAGCAAACTATTCCTCCTTGTCTTTTGCTCATTTGTGAGCTACCTAGGAATGGCGACATGCACTCAAGAGGGAGATCTCAAGACAATCTATCAGGCAGATCGTGAGGTCAGTTTCCCTGCAAGAGCTCATACTGCAGTGATAAGAACTCCACTGTTTTTCTGAAGTTTTTTTTATCTGTCCAATAAAGCTGAAAATACTGTAAATATTTGTAAGGGGGTTTTGTCTCTTATGTTACTGCCTAGGCTAATTAACATGGCTTCTTTGTTATGTTATACTTGGGAATGCTTCTTTGTTATGTTAAATGCTGAGAAAGCCCTCCCACTAGCAGTTTGTTGAATCACATTACTGATAAGAAAGTGTTATGAACCAATTGGGATAGTTGTTATGTTTTTGGTGTATCTATAAGATATTGTATGCACGGGGTTTTGGGGCAGAAGGTGGGAGAGAGAGACAGAGAATGGATCAGGTGCTGTGAGTCCGCTAATGCCGCTAATGGGGTGGGACCCCAAGCGGGGTGTTTGGCGAGGAGAGGAGACGGAGACGGACTTGTGTGGAGTGTCTGGTCGACCACCGTTGTTGGTCCCAGGCGGCCAGTCGAGGTGGTCCGAAGGGTCGCAGGGTGAAGAAGAAGGGTCCTGAGCTCCAACTGTTTGTGCATGGAGAGGTTGAACTTTGATAAGTGTGGCACCTTTTATTTTCCTGTTATATTTTATTCTCTATTAATTATATAGTTCCAGTAATACCTATAAACTGTAAACCATTTAATCGTATCTGGTGTATTGTCTGTTATTTGGGCGGTGTGGGGTACATCACACAGCATCCACACAAACTAATTACCTAGTTTGGCAGGGCCGAGGGCTATTTCCCTAGACGACAGCGAGCCGAGCGACCCTGAGGGGGGCCGGGGGGCTACATTGTGGGGGCTCCTCCGGGATTGGGTCTAACTGTTTCCCTCTCTGTTTGACTTGTGGAGCATTCCCAGTGTTCTGTTTTTATTTCAGATTCCCAGGATATGTGGGATTTTGCTTTAGTTTTTACAAATGCCCGTGGGTTAGTAACCTGGCAACACGTCCGACAGAAATGCATTCCATCAGGAACCTAAAAAATAGTCTTCCAATTTTTTTTGCAACTTTATTGGTTTGTTATAATTATTAATTGAAGAAAAGTCTCTGACTTGTTTCCCACTCCATGGATGTTGTGTTATGCGCAATTTCTAACATTTTGTGGGTTGAATGTTTCTTTTCCCTGTTTGCTTGCGCTGGGATTTATTCCACAGGACTTCCAGCTCATTTTTCTTGACACTTTGAAATCCACAGACCCAGATGTTTCAAGTAGAGAGGTCAGAGAGAACTGGCCATCTAAAACTTGACTCTCTTCTTCCAGCCTGTTGCCTCCTGGGTGTTTGTTATCCAGCAAACAATTTAACCACAGGGCTGAGCATCACTGTTGAGTGAAGAGTAATTGGAGGCAAGGAGTGTATTTCTCCATTCTGGGAGGCTAACTAATTGCTCAAATCTGACTGTTTGCAGGATGAGGACATGTATACTGCAAAGAGACTGGGCAGTGATCATATTCTGAGCTCACTGGTGAGCTCCATCATCCATGTCCCAGAAAAAACTGGAAGAAACCCTTCCTTTGTATTCCAGCCCCAAAGGTAGGTTTACACTATTGTCTATGTGGTTTGTTTCAAAGCACATGGCTTCTGTTATCCATCTCTCCAAAACATTGCTCTTTGAAAGTCTTTATGTGGATCTGCCTTGGGGAAGGTAAATAATGAAGGTACTGTAGATAGTAAGTTCCTGGAAGGCAGGACCAGATGGCAAATTGAAAAATTCAAATAATTAAGTAGAACTGATGGTCATGATGTAAAAATCCATGAGAAATAGGCCACTCGGCCCCTTCAAGCCATGCCAACCAATCATTATCATGGCTGATCTGCCCCAGGCCTCATTTCCCCTGTGCCAATCCCTCATAGCCCTCAATTCCCTTAACTCCTGAAAATTTAAGTACCTCAGTGATCCAGCCTCCACAATCCTTGAGTGAAAAATGTCCACAGATTCACCAGCTTCCACAAGAAGTTGTATAAACAAAGAAGTTGTGAACAAAACAGAAGAGATGGCTGTTGACTTCAGGAGGACATGGAGCGACCACTCTCCGCTGAACATTGATGACTCCTCCGTTGAGATCGTTAACAGCACCAAATTTCTTGGTGTTCACCTGGCGGAGAATCTCACCTGGTCCCTCAACACCAGCTCCATAGCAAAGATAGCCCAACAGCGTCTCTACTTTCTGCAAAGGCTGAGAAAAGTCCATCTCCCACCCCCCATCCTCACCACATTCTACAGAGGTTGTATTGAGAGCATCCTGAGCAGCTGCATCACTGCCTGGTTCAGGAATTGTACCATCTCGGATCGCAAGACCCTGAAGCAGATAGTGAGGTCAGCTGAGAAGATCACCGGGGTCTCTCTTCCCACCATTACAGACATTTACACCACACGCTGCACCCACAAAGCAAACAGTATTGTGAAGGACCCCACGCACCCCTCATACAAACTCTTCTCCCTCCTGCCATCTGGAAAAAGACACCGAAGCATTCGGGCTCTCACGACCAAACTATGTAACAGTTTCTTCCTCCAAGCCATCAGACCCCTCAATACTCAGAGTCTAGACTGACATCTACATGATTTATTATTATATTGTAATTTGTCCTCTACTGTGCCTATTGTCTTGTTTACTAATTATTGTACTATCCTGCACTGTTTTGTACACTTTATGTAGTCCTGTGCAGGTCTGTAGTCTAGTGCAGTTTTTATGTTGTTTTACATAGTCTAGTGTAGCCTTGTGCTGTCTCACATAGTCTAGTGTAGTTTTGTGTTGTTTCATGTAGCACCATGGTCCTGGAGGAACGTTGTTTCGTTTTTACTGTGTACTGTACCAGCAGCTTATGGTCAAAATGACAATAAGCTTGACTTGATTGAAAATTTCGGTTAAGGCACATTTGGAGTACTGTGTGCAGTTCTAGTCACACCTGCTTACAAGAAAGATTTGGAGGCTTTTGAGAGGGTGCAGTAGAGCTTTACAAGGATGTTGCCTGGATTGCAGATTATTAGTGATAAGAATAGTTTGGATAAACTTAAATTGTTTTGTCTGGAATGTTGGAAGCTGAGGGGAAACTTGATAGAGAAGGCAGAGAGAGGGTAGATAGTCAAAGTCTCAGGGCAGAAATGTCAAACGCTAGGGAACCATAACTTTAAAGTGAGAGGGTGAGAAGTTAAAGAGATTTATGAGGCAAGTTTTTTTCCATTTACACAGTAGTAGGTGCCTGCAAAGTACTTCCAGAGGAAGTTGTGTAGGCAGAGACAACAACAAAAATTTAAGAGGCATGAACAGGAAGAGAATGAAGAGAATGGACCAGGTGCAGGCAGATGAGATTAGTTTAAATTGGTATCATGGTCAGGCCAGGCATGGAGGGCTGAAGGGCCTGTTCCTGTACTGTATTGTTCCATGCAAGTTCATATGTACATCAGCTTTAAATGGTAGTCCCTGTGCTCTTCAAGGAAGGCAGTCTGCCATCTTAATTTGTTCTGGCTTGTATGCGATTCCAAACCCACCAATGTGACCCTTAATTGTCCTCCAAAATGACCTTAGTGTGTAGGGATGGGTGGGAAATTGTGATAGATAATAATTTAAAAATGACATCCACCCCCACCTTTCAAGTCTAAGCATTCATGAGAGCTAAAAAGTAACGTGTGAGAATCAGAAATAGACAAGATTAGGCTGAGCTCTACTGGACTTACAATCAGAAACAAACAACACTCACTGCCTGTGTCCATGGGCTGGGCAGATGCCAATCTGATTGATGTCCTTAGAACATAGAACACAGGAACAGACTCTTCAGCCCACAATGTTGCCCTTAACTCCTGGTGGAGTCGTCGGTGCGCCGTCATGACAAGCTTTGCACCAGTCTGTTCCATCTGTCGTGGTTGTGTGCCAGAGCCTGGATCACTGCATATGTTTTCCCTGTCCATTCTTTAATGTTGTCCGTCCATCTCTTCCTCTGTCTACCTCTCCTTCTTTTCCCCTCCACAGTTCCTTGAGGAACGGTCTTTGCAAGGCCACTGGATCTTATTACGTGGCTGTACCATCTCAGCTTTCTTTTCTTCACCATTGTGAGAAGGTCTTCATGGGGGCCAATGTGGTGCTGGATGGTCTTGCGGACCTGCTCGTTTGTGATGTGGTCCAAGTATGAGATGCCCAAGATGTTGCGATAGCATCTCATTTCCAATGCCTGTATTTTCATCTGTAGCTCTGCTGTGAGGGTCCATGTCTCACATGCGTACAGGAAGGTGGAGAATACCAATGCACGCAGGAGTCTAATCTTCTACTTCATGGTGATGTTGCTGTCCCTCCATATTGTCCTGAGTTTGTGTAGTGCAGTCATTGTCTGTGCGGTTCTTGCCAGGACTTCTGGTCCTGATTCTTCATCACTGATGATTGCCCCCAGGTATTTGAACTGATGCACTGTCTCAAGTTTCTGATCAAGGACTGAGATGTCTGTTGTGATGGCATCGTTGGCATTTTCCATGAGCCAACAGTGCCACAATGTTCTGTTGAACCAAAAAAATTCGTAATCAAGTGGCCAACTAAACTAATCCCTTATGCCTGGACAATGTCCGTATGCTTCAATTTTCCTCATATTTATGTACCTATCTAAACATCTCTATCTAATGTATCTGCCATTACCGCAAACCCAGGCAGCACTTTCCAGGCACCCACCAATTTCTGTGTAAAAAAAAGCCAACAACAACAACTTGCCCCTCGTATCTCCTTTGAAATTACCTCATCTCACCTTCAATGCATGACCTCTGGTATTAGACAGTTCAACCCTTGGATAAAGATATTGTCTGTCCACTCTATCTAATCCTCTCACAATCTCATAAACCTCTATCAGATCTCTCCTCAGCCTCCGCCACTCCAGAGAAAACAATCCAAATTTGTCCAACATCTCGTTATAGCACATGCCTTCTAAACCAGGCAGCATCCTGGTAAACCTCTTCTGCACCCTCTCCAAAACCTCAAAATTCTTCCTATAGTGGGGCGACCAGTACTGTCTGCAATACTCCAGGTGCAGCCTAACTAGAGTTTCGTAAAGCTGCAACATAACTTCCTGACTTTTAAGCTCATTGCTCGAGTAATAAAGGCAGGCATGCCATATGCCCTCTTAACCATCTTATCAACTAGTGTAGCCACGAACACTCACAACACGCTGGAGGAACTCAGCAGGGCGGGCAGCATCTGTGGAAACGATGAGTCGACGTTTCTGGCCGGAACCCTTCGTCAGGACTTGGACCCCAAGGTCCCTCTGCTCAGCAACACTGTTAAGGGTCTTGCAATTAACAGTGCACTATCTCCTTGCACTTGACGTACCAAAGAGCAACTCTCCACATTAGGTCATGTTAAACTCCATCTGCCATTTCTCGGCCCATATCTGTAACTGATCTACGTCCCATAGTATTCTTTGCCAGTCTTCTACACTATCCACAACACCACCAATCTTCATATTATCTGCAAACTTACATTTTCATCCAGGTCATTTATACACATCACAAACAGCAGAGGTCCCAGCACAGAGAAGGTGTGGAGGTCAAAAAGCTATTACGTATTCCTTTCTTGTGGACCTTAATAGAGGACTTCACTCACCCAACATTGAACTGATCCCACAACCTCTGGACTCACTTTCAAGGACTCTACAACTCATGTTCTCAATATTTATTACTTATTCGTTTATCATTTTTTGTATTTGCACAAATTTGTATTTGTCAGTTTTTCATTGATTCTAATGTGTTTCTTTATACTTACTATAAATGCCCACAAGAAAATGAATCATAGTGGTGACATACATGTACTTTGAACTTTGAAATTGGTCAATGACAGCAAAGAGATTGAATGAATCATAATCAGGTTTAATATCACTGGCATATGTCGTGAAATTTGTTAACTTTGCCGTAGCAGTATGGTGCAATACATGATAATATAGGAAAAACAAACTCTAAATTACAATAAGTATATATAATTAAATAGCTAAATTAAATAAGTAGTGCAAAAATAGAAATAAAAAGGTAGTGAGGTAGTGTTCATGGGTTCAATGGCCATTCAGAAATCAGATGGCAGAGGGAAAGAAGCTGGTACTAAAATGCTGAATTTAGGCTTCAGACCCACACTAAGCAACAACATAGTCAAAAACATGCTAGTGTGAATGACAGGGAAAAAGTGATAACAAGTCACACATTACATTTAACTACATTTACTGAAGGCCTTAGTTGGAAAGGCCCATCCTCCTTTCATCTGGTAGAATGAAATTAATTGCTGGTGCTGATAGTCATACTTTATTGATCCCGGGGGAAATTGGTTTTCGTTACAGTTGCACCATAAATAATAAATAGTAATCAAACCATAAATAGTTAAATAGCAATATGTAAATTATGCCAGTAAATTATGAAATAAGTCCAGGACCAGCCTATTGACTCAGGATGTCTGACCCTCCAAGGGAGGAGTTGTAAAGTTTGATGGCCACAGGCAGGAATGACTTCCTATGACACTCTGTGTTGCATCTCGGTGGAATGAGTCTCTGGCTGAATGTACTCCTGTGCCCACCCAGTACATTATGTAGTGGATGGGAGACATTGTCCAAGATGGCATGCAACTTAGACAGCATCCTCTTTTCAGACACCACCGTCAGAGAGTCCAGTTTCATCCCCACAACATCACTGGCCTTACAAATGAGTTTGTTGATTCTGTTGGTGTCTGCCACCCTCAGCCTGCTGCCCCAGCACACAACAGCAAACATGATCGCACTGGCCACCACAGACTCGTAGAACATCCTCAGCATCGTCCGGCAGATGTTAAAGGACCTCAGTCTCCTCAGGAAGTAGAGATGGCTCTGACCCTTCTTGTAGACAGCCTCAGTGTTCTTTGACCAGTCCAGTTTATTGTCAATTCGTATCCCCAGGTATTTGTAATCCTCCACCATGTCCACACTGACCCCCTGGATGGAAACAGACCTTCAGCACAGAGTGAATGGGCTGAATGGTCTTGTATTTAAAGAGAAAAATGAAAATAAAAGGAGACTGTGGAAAAAGCCAGAGATAGTACTGTTATTCTAGCCTCTTGACCTTCCTTGAGTTTCACCACTCCACCACTGGCAACAGTGCCTTCAGCTGCCTGTATTCCCTCCCTAAACATCTCCCCTCTCTTTCTCTTCATGGTTGTATCTTACAGTTCACATCTTTGACTGAAATGTTTTAACATTGCTTTATGTAGCTCAGCATAATTATTTTATGATGACATTCCTGTCAAGTAAAATGGGAGCATTTACACTGTTAGAGAAGTATAAGAGTGTGCTTTTGTTAAGATGATGATTACTGCTATTTGATGGTGTCACTCAGGTTATAATGCTTTTATAGTGATCATTTCATTCTTGTTCTTGAATTGATCATTGTTTGTCCTCAAATGCCTTTTGTTCAGGTTTGGGCGTGAAGCTCAGAGAACCTCCGACTATGGCACTGAGGCTCGAATACACTCCCGGGGATGGATTATCATTCCACCACAGCTCTGGAGCGTGACAGTGCCACAGCGTTTTGGAAAGAAGAAATGACAGAACTAGACACCTCAGTACGTCAGTCACCTGATTACAGTCAGGGTTCTTGTCGCATTGGCCAAACTTGATTTAGAACCTAAAGTACATTTGTCACTTAAACTCCTCCAACTACTGTGTTCCTAGAAACAAATTTAATATGTGATCATTATAATTGTCTTTGTGAATAGTTAAATAAAGGTGATATTCAGAGAGCTGATTTACTCATTGGAAATTTAATTCAGCCTCTAGCCCTCGCAAGCTCTTCCCAGAAATGATTTTTTAATGTTTCTTTTTCTCTATTCCACCTAAATTTGTGGCCTCCAAAACTTTATGACTCATATCCTAAATTGTACCCATATCCCACCATACTCCTTGAACCTCCTGCTGGCTCCCAGATCAGCAACACCTCAGTAATCAGATGTGGGAGTTACTGGCTGCCAGCATTTATTGACACCCCAACTTGCCCTTTAACCACGAGTCTGCAGTTACACAATATCCAGATGAGACAAGGATTAAAGATTTCTTTCTCTATATTAGTGAACCATTACTGACATCGACTTCTTAATTCCAGATTGATTGAAGATTAGATTAGATTAGATTATGAGGACACGCAGTTCTCTTTTTATTGTTGTTTAGTAATGCATGCATTAAGAAATGATACATTATTCCTCCAGTGTGATATCACAAGACACAGGACAGACCAAGACTGAAAAAACTAACAAAACTACATAATTATAACATATAGTTTTACAGTGCAACAATATCATAACTTGATGAAGAACAGGCCATGGCACAGTAAAAAGTTCAAAGTCTTTCAAATGTCCCACATGTCACGCAGATGGGAGAAACAAGAAAACTCTCCCTGCCATACCCAACCACAGTCCGACTCTGAGTCGTCCGAAAACTTCGAGCCTCCAATCAGCCCCCGACACAGAGTACCATCTCTATCCGAACGATTCAACCTCAGCCTCAGTCGCAACAGCAGGCAAAGCCGAGGATTTTGGGGCCTACCCTCTGAAGATTCTCGATCGCACAGTAACAGCAGCGAGCGGGCATTTCAGAAGTTTCTCCAGATGTTCCTCTGTGCTTTCACGTCTGTCTCCATCAAATCAGAATTGTCCAAGGCCCCTATTTAACAGAGACGATATCATTTTCACCGGAAAGCTGCGCACGCATGGCACGCTGCCATCTTCTCCTCCCACCAAGAAACCAGATGTAAAATACCCCCCCCACCCAGCTGCCATGCTGGGGTTTGAAATAATTTCCTCCAGAATCACAGCCCGAAACTGTTTCTTGGTGTAGTAACTTATTCCCTGTGCTACCACCGCCAACACATCCATATAAATTAAAGCCGGGTTAGATCAGCCAGCCCAGATGATAGTCATAGTCATAGTCATAGTCATACTTTATTAATCCCAGGGGGAAATTGGTTTTCGTTACAGTTACACCATAAATAATATAGTAATAAAACCATAAATAATTAAATAGTAATATGTAAATTATGCCAGTAAATTATGAAATAAGTCCAGGACCAGCCTATTGGCTCAGGGTGTCTGACCCTCCAAGGGAGGAGTTGTAAAGTTTGATGGCCACAGGCAGGAATGACTTCCTATGACGCTCTGTGTTGCATCTCGGTGGAATGAGTCTCTGGCTGAATGTACTCCTGTGCCCACCCAGTACATTATGTAGTTGATGGGAGACATTGTCCAAGATGGCATGCAACTTAGACAGCATTCTCTTTTCAGACACCACCGTCAGAGAGTCCAGTTCCATCCCCACAACATCACTGGCCTTACGAATAAGTTTGTTGATTCTGTTGGTGTCTGCTACCCTCAGCCTGCTGCCCCAGCACACAACAGCAAACATGATAGCACTGGCCACCACAGACTCGTAGAACATCCTCAGCATCGTCCGGCAGATGTTAAAGGACCTCAGTCTCCTCAGGAAGTAGAGATGGCTCTGACCCTTCTTGTAGACAGCCTCAGTGTTCTTTGACCAGTCCAGTTTATTGTCAATTCGTATCCCCAGGTATTTGTAATCCTCCACCATGTCCACACTGACCCCCTGGATGGAAACAGGGGTCACCGGTACCTTAGCTCTCCTCAGGTCTACCACCAGCTCCTTAGTCTTTTTCACATTAAGCTGCAGATAATTCTGCTCATACCATGTGACAAAGTTTCCTACCGTAGCCCTGTACTCAGCCTCATCTCCCTTGCTGATGCATCCAACTGTGGGAGAGTCATCCGAAAACTTCTGAAGATGACAAGACTCTGTGCAGTAGTTGAAGTCTGAGGTGTAAATGGTGAAGAGAAAGGGAGACAAGACAGTCCCCTGTGGAGCCCCAGTGCTGCTGATCACTGTGTCAGACACACAGTGTTGCAAGCACACGTACTGTGGTCTGCCAGTCAGGTAATCAAGAATCAGCAGTGGACCAGTGAACCAACTGGAGGCTGAGGATGGATGCATGCCATCCTTTGTCCTAGATGATCACAGTCACAAACTGGAAGAGAAATTAGCTAATACTCCCAGGAAATATCCTGATGTTGTTCAGTCTCCACCAACCTTAATATCAAGCTGCCTAATTTCCAGTGATCAAAACCCTTCACAGGGTATTCCAGAATAATTTAGCATTATAGTTACGTATTTCTCATTAGTCATGTTAATGCTGGATTATAAGTTAAAAAGGCTAGCTGATTAATAACAGAATATAGCCCTTCATCAGTTCCTTATATGCATTGTTTCAGAGTTAAAGCTCCTCTAAGAGACCACAACATTGTCGTGGTTTGGAAGTCTGTGTGCCTCAATGACCCAGAGAGCTATGTCGGCTGGAGTCAAGGCTTTATGCTTTGGCTCTTGGTAAGGTCACCCACGCCAAACAGGTCAAAGGATGGAGGACAGACTAAGAGTGGTCCACCGATCCTTCAAGTTCGGGGGTTCAGCTCAGGGCTAGCAACCCTAATAGGTAAAAACAAAATTGTTACAGAAACAGCAATGAAGAATTCTATATCTGAGTGTGATGGTATTCCTGAGTCTCCACCCAGGAGTTACATGACTGACATTAGTGAAAACTGAGTTACTGACACAATGAAGGAATACCACCAGAGGTGGAGGACCTTCATTGCTGCCTTAAATGTCAGCAGCGTGAGGGGCAGTAAGAGTTAAGGCTATACTGAAAAACCATCATGGGAGTTATTAATCAAAATGTTCTAAGTGATGGCAGGAATGTTATTTTATACACACACACACACACACAAAATGAGGTAGTTGAGGAGTATAAGAGAACACTAAAGAGGGAAATCAGAGGGCTAAAAGAATGAATGAGGTTGCTCGAGCAGACAAGGTGAAGGAGAATCCCAATGGCTTCTATATTAAGAGCAAAAGGACAGCAAGGTATAAAATTAGTCATTTTTGAAGATCAGACTGGTCATCTGTGCATGGAGCCAAAAGAGATGGGTTTTTAATAAATGGATAAATGGATTTTTGCATCTCTACTTACTCAGGAGATAGACACAGAGACCATAGAACAGCAGTGTGGTCATGGACTTTATACAGATTAAAGAGGAGGAAGTGTTTGTTGTCTTGTGGCAATTAGGCTAGATAAATCCCCAGGGCCTGACAAAATGTTCCTCAGACCTTGCGAGAGGCAAGTGCAGAAACTGCAAAGGCCCGAGCAGAGATACTGAAAACATCCTTATTCACGGGTGAGATGTCAAAGGATTGGACGATAACTAATGTTGTTCTGTTGTTTAAGAAAGGCTCCAAGAATAAGCTGGGAAATTATAGGCTGGTGAGCCTAACATCAGTAGTGGGAAAGTCATTGGAAGGTATTCTAAGAGACTGGATATACAAGTATTTGGATAGACAGAGACTGATTAGGGATCGTTAACATGGCTTTGTGCATGGTAGGTCATGTCTAACCAATCCTAGCGTTTTTGGAGGAAGTTACCAGGAAAGTTGTTGAAAGCAAGGCAGTGGATGTAACGAGGCATCTAACAATGTCCCATGTGGGAGGTCGGCAAAGAAAGTTCAGTCACTTGGCATTCAGGATGCGGTAGGTAACTGGCTTTGAGGAAGAACCAGACAGTGGTAGTAAATGGTTGCCTCTCTGACCGGAGGCCTGTGACTAGTGGTGTGCTGTTGGGTCTTTTGTTGTCTGTTATCTATATCAATGATTTGGATAATAAAGTAAAGTGGATCAGCAAATTTGTGGATGATACCAAGATTGGAGGCATAGTAGGCAGCAAGTAAGGCTATCAAAGCTTGCAGCAGGAGAAAAATGGGCTGAAAAATGGCAAATGGAATTCAATGCTGACGAGTGTGAGGTGCTGCACTTTGGGAGAACAAACCAGGGTAGGACATACACAGTGAGTGGTAGGGCACTGACCATAGTCCTCCCATCCACGCAGGGTTATAAAGAGAGCTTTTGGCACATTGGCCTTCATAAATCAAAGTATTGAGTACAGGAGATGGGATGTTATGTTGAAATTGTATGAGTTTGGAGTATTGTGTCCAGTTCTGGACATCTACCTATAGAAAAGATATTAAGAAGGTTGAGAGTGCAGAGAAAATTTACAAGATGTTGCCGGGACTTGAGGACCCGAGTTATGGGGAAAGGTTGAATAGTTTAGGACTTTGTTCCCTGGAGCGTAGGAGAATGAGGGCAGATTTGACAGAGGTACACAGAATTATGAGGGGTATAGATAGGGTAAATGTAAGCAGGCTTTTTCCACTGAGGTTGGGTTGGACTAGAACTAGAACTAGAGGTCATGAGTTAAGGGTGAAAGGTGACATATTTAAAGAGAATCTGAGGGGGAATTTCTTCACTCAGGGAGGTGAGAGTGTGGAATGAGCTGCCAGCGAAAGTGGTGGATACGATCTCGATATCAATATTTCAGAGAAATTTGGATAGGTGTGTGGATGGGAGGGCTATAGTCTGCGTACAGGTCGATGAGGTTAGGCAGATTAATAGTTCAGAAGAGATTAGATAGCTGAAGGGCCTGTTTCTGCACTGTAGTACTCTATGACGCTATAAATTATATACAGGTATAACATAAACAAATATAAACATTATAAATAAATTTTTTTTAAAAGTATATTTATATGAGTGAAATGGACTAATGAAACTTTTAACATCCACCTGCACTTGCTGTTGAAGGTATTCACCTTAAAACTGCAGTGTGGTTGAATTATTCATTGTTGCAGTTTGCAGTCATATAAATGGGATGCTGGCACAGACAATCTGTCAGTAGGGATTACTGGTGCCCAAGGGCTGCCGGAAGAGAATCATCTTTGACCTACCAGGTAAGATTTAGCCAATTGTCTCAGTGTAAGAAATGATAGAAAATAACCATTTGACGGCACAGTACACTGAACAAGAGCAAGTTAGAGCTGCTTTCACTTCCTGTTTCATTAACTTCCAAAAGTGCCCTGACCTGCACAGTGTTTCCATTGCAGGTGTAGGTGAAAACCTAAACCTACAAAGTCTGGTTCAAACCCAAGCTTGGATGACGTCTGTGTGGAATTTGCATGTTCTCCCTGTGAAACCGGATGCTCTGGTTTCATCCAACATCTCAAGCACATACTTATGCTGCTGGGTTAATTTGCCACCGTAAATTGTTCCTATTGTGGTGAGTAGGACAGTCAGTGGGGAGTTCATGGTGTAGGTGCGAGAGAATAGATTACAGGGGAGTAAGTACAGAATGGGGACACAAGAGAAAATCTGCAGATGCTGGAAATCTGGAGCAACGCACACAAAATGCTGGAGGAACTCAGCAGGTCGGGCAGCATTTGGACAGTCAATGTTTCGGGTTGGGATCCTCCGACAGGACTGGACAAGAGATTCTGCAGATGCTGGAATCAGGAGCAACTTTGGAGTCACAAGAGCGAGATCTGCGCGAGAGCGGGAACTGTTGAAAAGAGCAAGTCTCACTGCATATGAGTTTTACTTTGGCCAATAAAAGAAGTGAGATTTAAACAGAGGTTTAAGAAGGGAGGTTTGTGGGAGTGAAGGGGTTAAGGAGTGGGGAACAGATGCTTGAGCTCAAAAGACTTTGATGAGAAGAGGCAGAAGGTAGGTTGAGGTTTCTGTTAAGTTACCTTTTCTTTTCTTTTAATTATAGCAGCAAGAATGGCTGCCAGGGCAGTGGTGTGCCTCCCTTGCATGATGGGAGAACTCCTGTGTCTCTGATTGCTACATCTATGAGAAATGCATCTGGGTACAGCTCCTTTCAGACAGGAACCAGATAGGAGGCTAGAGTGATTGGGCAGATGATGGAGCAGTTGGTGTAAATGTAGATGCAGTGTGTGGAGAAGCTGTGATAGGCAGTGGATAGGGCATAAATGAAGTCAGTTGGATGGGTTGAAATATGTTTATTTTCCTGCAGAAATGATCAAGGACAAGGGTGATGTACTTAGAAGCAAGGATCAGTACTTGGAGCTACAATGCTGTGCTATTACAGAGACTTGGCTATCACAAGGGCAGGAATGGCTGCTGGATGTTCTAAAGTTTCTAGTCTTGATAAGTTAATATTGCTATTTATAATATCCGTTATGATACCTTATCTGGAGCTTGTCTGAAATAATTGGCACTTCGATAATGATTTGCATTTCTATAGCATTCTTCACAGCTTCAGTATATTTGCATTTTAAAACTTTTATTAGCCCATTTCACCCCTAACGTTCATAAAATCCTTGCCATTGCTTTGAACAGTTTGATGATTAATTCCTGTGATGGTTCTTCAGCTCTGAAACCTACCAGCTCAATACAAATGAGGAGCCCGCAAGGGCCTGTATTCTGATATCATCGGCTGGCCTGTAACTCAGCATGAGTGTGTCAAATTAAAAACGCATAGCTACAATGCAGAGACGCTCCGGAGAGTTTCACGGAGGGCTTTACAGCCCAGCCACTGGAGGCCTTTTTGAAGTAGCAGTTATTAGTAGAAAAGGGAGAAGCAGCATTCCAGACAGTAATGAATATAGAAGGATGTTTTAGTGAGGGATAAACATTATTTGGGATGAGAGAGAAGCTTCTCCTGTTTTGAGAGTCATAGATTCAGATTCAAATTTATTTATCACATGTAGATCAAAACATACAGTGAAATGCGCCGTTTGTGTTAACAACCAACATGCCCAAGGATGTGGGGGCAGCCCGCAAGTGTTGCCTCACATCCTGGTGCCAACATAGCATGCCCACAACGCTCAGCAGAACAACATAGAACACAATAAGCAACAAAATTAACCCTGCTCCCTTCTCCCAAATGCACACATATTGTCATCCAACCCCAGGACAGGCCATCTTCAGCCTCCAGCAGACTCAGATTCGCAGACACGGGCCTCTGGTCATCAAGAGCAGTACAGCAGAGTTACAGGCCCTTTGGCCCAACCAGTCCATGCTGATCACAGTGACCACCCAGCCAGTTCCCCATTTCCTGTGTTCAGCCCATATCCCTCCAAGCTTCACCACTCATGTACCTACCCAAGTGCTTCTTAAATGATACTATTGTACCTACCTCAACCACTTCCTCTGGCAGCTCTTTCTATATACCCACCACCCTCTGTGTGACGGGAAAGAAGTTGCCCCTCAGGTCACTTTTAAATCTTTCCCCTCTCACCCTAAATCTATGCCCTCTAAGTCTGGACTCCCTACCCTGTGGAAAAGACTGCTACCATCCACCTTATCTATGCCTCTCATAATTTTAAACACTTCTATAAGGTTCATTCTCCTACGTTCCTGGCCTGACCAACCTCTCCCTATTAGCTCAGGCCCTCTAGCCAGGGGAACACCCTCGTAGATCTTTTCTGCACTCTTTCCAGTTTAACCACATCTTTCCTATAACAAGGTGATCAAGACTGTATACAGTACCTCAAATGCACCCTCACCAATGATTTGTACAACTGCAACATAATGTTCCAACTCCTGCACTCAACGCCCTGACTGATGAAGGCCAGTGTTCACCAACCTGTCTACCTGTGATGCCACTTCCATTGAACTATGCCCATGTACTCTGAGGCCCCTCTATTCCATTGCACTTTTTAGTGCTCTAGCATTCATTGTGCCTATGCTGGTCTGACTTTTCAAAATGCATCATCTAACACTTATCTGCATTGAAATCCATTTGTCATTCCTCGGCCATTTCTCTAACTGATCTAGCTCACCCTGTAATCTACAACAACCTTTGTCACCATCAACAAAACCTCTAATTTCTTATTATCTGCAATTCCCTTTTCCTTCAAAATGTTGCTGCAGAATTGACAGCAGTATGTGACTGGAGGAAGTAGGAAGGTCTTCTCAGTCATCTGCGGTATGAAGGAGTCATCCAGAAGGTGCAAACTTCAACCACGTCAATTATTTCCTCCAGGTGCTCTAGTTTCCCCCCAGCTTTCAAAGACATATGGATCAGTAGGTTAATTGGTCACATGGGTGTAATTGGGTGGCGCAGTCTCGTTGGGCCAGAACGGCCAGTTACCATGCTGTATTTCTAAGTAAACCCAAAAAGTCAAGAAGCATCTGTGGAAAGAGAATCAAGTTTCTTGTTACAGGTCATAGTCATGCAGCATAGATACAGGCCTTTCAGCCCAACTCATGCCCAGCAAGATAGCCCCATGTTTGGCCCATAACCCTCCTATCGATTTACTTGTAGATTACTTTAAAATGTTGCCAAATGCCTGCCTTAACCACCATCTCTGGCAGTTCATTGCAAATACACACCACCCTTTGTGTGAAGAAGTTGCCTCTAATGTCCCTTTTAAATCCCTCATCTCTGATCTTAAACCTATGCCCTTTTGTTTTTAACATCCCCTGCCTGAGAAAAAAGACCATGTACTTTTCCCCTGTCTGTGCCCCTCATGATCTTATATATCTATCAGGACACCTCTCAATCTCCTACATTCCAGGGAATAGAATCTAGACTACACAACCTCTCTCAGTCTGGGACACATCATCAGAATGGCTTCAAAAAAATCCTGGCCCTCAATGGCTGAGCTCATCTCCCAGACTGTCAGACTGCTACTGTGACCAAATGGACCTGACTAAGCCATAGATGATAGTAACAAGATGTGAAGGGATTAACATCTCTGGCAAAATTTACTGAAATAAACTTGTGCTGATTTTTTGAATAAGAGAATGAACGCAAATGCATCTCATGAGCCACCTCACTGCAGAGTGCTAAGACATCTTCTGGAGAACTACAAAAGGCATTTGGCCACACAAAATTAAAGGTCAAGCTGCCTTGGATAGACTGAAGACCTTCAGTAAGATTTCATGTCCTCCTGACAGAAGAAACACAATGATTCTGATTCATTTACAATTTATCACATGTACATTGAAACACACAGTGAAAACCATCATTTATGTTAACAACCAACACAATCTGAGGAGGTGCTGGGGGCCGTCCCCAAGTGTCGCCACACATTCTGGCATCAACATAGCATGGCCACAATATTCAGCAGAACAACAGAACAAAAAAAAAGATAACAGCAGCAAAACAAGCCCCTTTCCCACCTTCCCACCCCACTCACACAAACCCCAAGACAAAGCCCGACAACAATATGGTATCCTTGTTTAATATCTTCACACAGAGGCACTGATAATAAAAGCTAAATGAGTCAGAGTGGGGTGATTTGGAAAAATGCGACGGGACAGTAATGGTTGTTATATTTTGGGGAGCTGCACAGGATCATGCATATCAAAAACACAAGAGAAGATGCAGATGCTGGAGATCTTAAGCAACACACACAAAATGCTGGAGGAACTCAGCAGGTCAGGCAGCATCTACAGAAATGAATAAACAGTCAATATTTCAGGCCAAGACCCTTCTTCAGGACTGAAAAAGGAAGGGGGAAGATGCCAGAATTAAAAGGTTAAAAGGTGGGGAGAGGGGAAGGAGGATAGCTGGAAGGTGATGGGTGAAGCCAGGTGAGCAGATAAGGTTAAGGGTTGCAGAAGAAGGAATCTGATTGGAGAGGAGAGTGGACCATAGGAGAAAGGGAAGGAGCAGGGGACCCAAGGAGAGGTGGTAGGCAGGTGAGAAGAGGTAAAAAGGTCAGAGTGGGGAATAGAAGAGGAATGGAAGGGGAGGGAATAGACTTTTCACCAGAAGGAGAAATCAATATTCATGCCATCAAGTTGGAGGCTAAACAGACAGAATACAAGGTGTTGTTCCACCACCCTGAGGGTGGCCTCATCTTGGCACAAGGGGCGGCCATGGACCGACATGTCAGAATGAGAACAGGAATAGGAATTAAAGTCTTTGGCCACTGGGAAGCTCCACTAGGAGAGGTGCTTGTCGAAGTGATCCCCCAATTTACGATGGGTCTCACCAATGTAGAAAAGGCCATTTCGGGTGCGCCAGACACAACAGACGACCCCAGCAGATTTGCAGGTGAAGTGTTGCCTCAACTGGAAGGACTGTTTGGGGCCCTGAATGGAGGTCAGGCAGGTGCCGAGAGAGAGAGATTAGGGGGGAGGACGAACAGGCAAGGGAGTCGTGGAGGGAGTGATCCTTGTGGAATATGGAGTGGGGGGGGAGGAGGAGGTAAAGATGTGTTTATTAGTGAAGTGGGGGAGGTGTATATCATGCATATCAAGAATTTTATACAGGTATTTGTTTTGAATGATCTTTGGAGGTTTGCACTGGCCCACTGCAGTGTGACCTTGCTACAGCTTGTGAAAGAAGTATTATTCCTAAGGCCAGGCAATACCCAAGTGTAAAATATATCTCACTGGTTCAATTTGGGAAGATTTGCAAGGGTTTTAACTGTCCTACTGGAAAAAGGGTTACTTGGTCATTTCAGCTTGTGGACTGCGTCAGAACATCAGGACACAGATTAACATTCAGCTCTCCCTGTAGGAACATTAATCAAACCAATAATAACTGATGTGTCCCAATCAGCATCCATTAATGGGTCTTGTACTAAGCTGTCCAAAGACTCACACCTCCTTTTATAAAATAGAATTATAACTCCTGAGAGCTAATTGACAATTTCACTCTTATCTAGAGAAGATGCTAAATCTTATTGAAAGCATGATCAATATAACCTGCGCTTAGCTCTGCTGAGACTAAGTCACAGTGATGGGTGAAGAGAGAACTTACATCACAATCACTGTACTCCATGGGGACTGGGGGCCATGGGCAGGGACTTGGCCTCTCTGATCCAATGCTGGTGAGACCCAGCATCAGGTTGAAGATTTTAGTTACGGATTCGTGGCCTGGTGATTGAAAGGAAAATGCACTTTTTAAACTTCTTTTAATGTTTGTCATCATTTCTTGCTGTTGTAGTGTTTTAATTGTGTAACTTAAATTATTTGCATCATTTTAATGCTTCTTAAATGTCTCTAAATTTCAAAAACAGTAAAATTCTGATAACCTGCTACCTGATTGTTGGGAAATCAAGATGTTTCGGTATCTGGCTCACCAGATGCTGATTCTCAAGTTCCCTCTCTTACACCAGGGCTCCACTTCCTATGCTCCCATTAAACGTACTGAATTTACTGGAGAATTTATCATAGGGTTATGTGATGTCTTACAAAAAGTGAATTAAAAGAGTGTTAGAGTATGAATTGGAGTAACTGAGTCAGGGACCAGAGTCATGGCTGTGGCAGATTCATGGGGTTTTACCATAAAGTTCTTTTAGAAACAATGCCTTTCACACCTTCATTACCTCTTTTTTTATTATTTGTGTTTCTTGGCTCTTATTTGTTCAGGCAGTAGATCGATTAAGTTATGCTCTGCAAATTTCAATGATATACTAACAGATAACACATGGCTAAGGACAAAGTAAAATTCGTTTTCTTTTAATGTCAATGGGCTGTTGAATCCAGTCAAGCGCAGTAAAATTCTATCAAAAATGAAAATAGAACAAGCCCATGTAGTATATTTACAGGAAACTCACTTAAGTGATAATGAGCATGGAAAACTAAAGAGAATGGGCTTCACTAATTTGTTTTTCTCCTCATATAAATCAGGACATAGGAGAGGAGTTGCTATTCTTATCTCAAGCAAGCTAAATTTTGAAAAAGTATTTGAAATGGGAGATAAGGAGGGAAGATATATTCTGGTAAGGGGGAATATAGATGGAAATCCAGTTACTTTATTGAATATATACACACCCCCAGGAAGTGATATTAGTTTCAACCAGAAAATTACTAATACTATGGTAACAAAAACAGAAGGTCTCTTGATATGTG
This sequence comes from Mobula birostris, assembly GCF_030028105.1. NCBI lineage: Eukaryota > Metazoa > Chordata > Chondrichthyes > Myliobatiformes > Myliobatidae > Mobula > Mobula birostris. The sequence goes on from NC_092402.1 coordinate 67,351,795, forward strand.
GGGGAGACTTAAATTTACAATTACAACCAGTTAGACTCTTCCAATAGAAAAAAAACTTATGAAACCCAAGTCCTTACATAAGAAAGTTAACAGTCTTTTTGAGGAGGTTGGTCTAATTGATATATGGAGGGAACTTTTTCCCGACAGAAGGGATTATACTCATTATTCTGCCCCCCCCCATTCCGTATATACAAGAATAGACTATTTCATAACATTTAGAAAAGATAGAGACAAAATAATCACCCGTGGAATTGGGACAATAGATGTAAGTGACCATGCACCTATATATTTATCAGTTGATTTTGACCTACAACCAAAGAATACTAATTGGAAACTAAATGCAAGTCTACTCAATGATCCCTATTTTAAGGAACAAATTGAAAAAGAAATTGGTCTTTACCTAGATTTCAATGATAATGGAGAGGTTTCACCTCCCATTCTATGGGATACTCTGAAGGCTGTCTTAAGAGGGAAAATTATAGTGATATCTTCATATAAGAAAAATATAAGGAATAAAACATCAGAGAAATTGCAAAATAAGCTGAAGGAACTAGGGAAAAAAACACAAATTGAGTTTGGCACAGGATACACTAGAGGAAACTAAAAAAATTAGGAATGAAATTAATAGTTTGGTGACACAAGAAGTTAGAAAAAAATTAGTGCCTCTTAAACAGAGACACTATGAAAGTGGATCTAAATCTACGAAAATACTGGCATGGAAACTGAAAACAAAAGATAACCAAAAATACAATTCATAGAATTAGGGATCCAAGAACAAAAGTGGTAAAAAAAAATAAGCTAAGTGAAATTCAAGCTTTTGAAATGTTCTACAAAACTCTATATTCCAAAGTTCCAGGGGGAAGCATAACCCAAATTGACACCTTCCTGCATTCTTTAGAGTTACCCACTTTAAGCAAAGAACAAAATAGAACGATGACTGCTGACATAACTGAAGCTGAACTAAAAACTGCAATTAGTAGGCTTAAATTAAGCAAGTCACCAGGATCAGATGGATATATGGCTGAGTGGTATAAAGAGTTTAGAAGTGAGTTAATTCCTGTTTTACTCCCCACACTGAACTGGGCTTTAAAAAAGGCACAAATGCCACCCAGCTGGAAGGAGGCGATAATCTCAGCTATACCGAAAGAAGGCAAGGATAAAATGGAATGTGGGTCATTTAGACCAATATCTATTCTTAATGTGGATTATAGAATATTTACCTCCATCATGGCCAAACGATTAGAAGAGTTTTTAACCCACATTGATACATAATGATCAGACAGGTTTTATACAACAATGCCAAACACAAGACAATATACGAAGGACACTTCACATTATGGATCATATCAAAAAGTGAAATTGAAGCAATAGTGATAAGTGTGGATGCTGAAAAGGCATTTGATTCAGTTAATTGGAATTTTATTTACAGAGTTTTACATAGATTTGGTCGACATGACACAATTATTTAAACTATACAGGCACTATACGACAATCCTACTGCCAGGATTAAAATCAATGGATATTTATCAAATAGCTTTACCCGAGAGAGGGGCACGAGACAGGGTTGTGCATGGTCACCACTACTCTTCGCATTATATCTGGAACCATTAGCTCAATACATCAGACAAAATGAAGATATCAGGGGAATTACTATTAAAGGGACAGAGCATAAATTGGCCTGTTATGTGGATGACATGTTGATCTATCTAGGGCAACCAACATACTCTTTACCTAAATCGATGCAATCCTTTGAACAATATGGCCAATTATCAGGATACAAGATCAACATAGATAAAACCCAACTACTTTCATATAACTATAGCCCACCAAGAGAAATTGAAAGTAGATATCCTTGGGCATGGCAAACAGAGTCCATCAAATATTTGGGCATCATTATGCCAAAAGATTTGGCAAAATTATCAGAATGCAATTATCAGCCTATATATAAAAAATTAAGGAAGATATAACAAGATAGAACCTAATTCCTTTTCTTGGTCTCAGTTCAAGGATTGAATCTATTAAAATGAATATACTGCCCAGACTACTTTCAGACCCTACCAATAGAGATTAACCAAAATCAATTCACTGAATGGAACAAGATGTTATCAAGATATATATGGCAAGGTAAAAGGCCTAGGGTTCGTCTCAAAACTTTGCAATTAGCCAAGGAAAAGGGGGGGGGGGAATGGGGCCTACCTTCTCTTAGAGATTATTATTTTGCAGCACAGTTGAGAGCTGTGATATGCTGGTGCAATCCATCATATGATGCTCAATGGAAAAACATTGAGGAGAGGATACTTTCCATCCCCATACAGGCAATTTTGGCTGATAACAACCTACTAAGTTACATAAATAATATTGACAACCCGTAGGTGAAATGGACTCTTAAAATATGGAAAACTATTATAAAAGAATATAAACTAGAGAGAGACATTGCAATTCTAAAATGGTGTGCATATGACTTGGATTTTACGCTGAATAAACTGGATGCTAGATTTAAGGACTGGGCATCTAAAGGAATAACAGCTATTTGCAATATAATGAAAGAAGGAACACTGTTCAGTTTTGAAATGCTCAAAGAGAAACACTATTAGAAAAACAAGACTTTTACCGGTATTTACAGATGCGACAGTATGTTAATAGGACGGTTAAAAATGTAACCAAGGCAAGTACATGTCTGATAGAGCTATTTAGAAAAGCATATAATTCAGACAACGGTAGTAGAATAATTTCAAGTGTGTATAAGGGTTTGTCAAATCTTAGACCATAGACCATAAATCTTAAAACACATTCGACTTCATACATTAAAACAAAATGGGAGAAGGAAGGAGAGATAACTATATCTGAGGAAGACTGGACAATAATATGGAGGTATCAATGGAAGTGTACCAGTTCACAGAAATGGAGGGAGTTTGGGTGGAAAAACTTGATAAGATATTTTATTACGCCCTCTCAGAAATCCCATTATGATAGTAACCTCCCTGTTTGCTGGAGAAATTGTGGAAATCAGAATGCAAACAATTATCATATTTTCTGGGAATGCCCCATTATCAAAGACTATTGGAGTGGGATACATAATGCCCTACAAGACATCTTTAAATGTGAAATACCCTTAGAGAGTAAGACCATATATTTTGGGTATATACCTCAAGAATGGTTGAAAAGAGATAAATATTTAATGAATGTATTACTGGTGGCTGGTAAAAAGACCCTTACCAGGAAATGGTTATCACAGGAGAGCCCAACTTTAAACGTATGGATGGAAATTACAATGGACATTTACAAAATGGAGAAGATAACAGCATCTGTTAATCATAAGTTGGAACAATTTTATTCATACTGGAAAAAAATGGTTTAACTACATAACACCTCATAGGCCTGATTTTATTCTCACAAGTCAATGAATATGTTGTAAAAAAATAGATCACTCCCTACTTTGTACATAGTTTTCTTCTTTCGATTGTTCTTTCTTTCCTCTCCTTTCTATAAATATACCTCAGATAAGTATTATGTGGAGATTTGTGACAAATATGATTATGATATATATGTACAGCGTCTGAAATACATCTTGTGGAAATGTTTGTTTGATGATGAAATTCAATAAAAAATAAATTACAAAAAAAAAGAAACAATGCCTTTCTGTTTTGGCAGGTGGGGATCAGTCTCCCAGCCTTGCCTTCTCTCACAGCCTATCAGAGTGTTGCTGGGGGGCAAGACTACTGCTGCCTGAGGCCTACACACTTTATTGGATGCCTCATTTGATTCATGGGATGCAAGGGGCTGATCCCCAATGAGATCAGCCTCACATCTAGCCCAGGTGGAAGCCAGATTTTTACTCATTTCTCCATCTGACGCTCAAGGGATTTGTAAGAACATTTGACGTAGGAGCAGGAGTGGACAATCTGGCCTATAAAGCCTGCTATACCATTGAATAAGATCATGGTTGATCTGACCTTTGAACTCAGCTTCACTTACCTACCTTTTCCCCATAACCCTTAATTTCTCTGTGATGCAAAAATCTGTGTCTTAAATATATTTATTGAGGTACCTCTATTGCTTCCCTGGGGAGAAAATTCCACAGATTCACTACTCTCTGGGAAAAGCAGTTTATCCCCATCTCTGTCCTAAATCTACTCCCCACAAGTCTCAAGGCTATGTTCCCTAGTGCTAGTCCCATTTACCTGTGGAAATAACTTTCCTCTCTACCTTATCAATCCCTTGCCTAATTTTACATATTTCTGTAAGTTCCCCACTCATTCTTCTGAATTCCAGTGAGTATAGTCCCAGGTAACTCAATCTCTCCTCATAGGCTAAACCCCTTAACTCTGGAATCAACCTAGTGAACCTCCTCTGCACCGCCACCAAAAACTGCACGCACTACTCTAGGTGCAGTACTGTTGTAGCAGAACCTCCCTGCTCTTAGGTTCAATCCCTATAGCAAGCAGGTTAACGAGGTTACTGTGGGATACCTACAGAACAGAGGATAGGGTGAGAGTAGAGTGTACTAATAATAAATATATAAAGCATTTGATAAAAGAATATTTAAAAGGAAAGAATTGGGTCTATTAACTTTGTGTGATTACAAATTTTGTTCATCTAAATAAATACAGTTTTACCAGCAAAGTGATATCCTTGCTTGGTTCCAGTTGGAGTATCCAAATGTTATTTTTAATGGCTGCATGGGTGTCTACCATGAAGTCTTACAGGATACATTAGAGTCATACAGCACAAAAACATTCCCACTACATTTATGCCGACCACCAAGCAATTAATCCCAATTCCCAGAATTTACTCCATAACATTAGTAATTCAAGACCAGTGATTCCCAAACTTTTTTGGGTTATCACTCGCTCGGCTCCCAGACCACATCCTCAGCACCCCCTGTCCCTTTCTAATTGTTCCACAAACACTATAAAGAATTTTGATTCATGATGCACAATGGAAGAAAATAGGAACTGTAAATTCAAAACAATGACAAATTATTCAAATTATTTCAAATTATTCAAATCTATTTAAAGCTACAAATAAAATTATTCCTATATTTAATGACAGTAAAAAAAACAATTTTCATCAACAATTTTAGAGTGTACATTAGCAGTGCAACTGTTCACTACTTCATTGCTTTCTCACGTTTCAATGAGATGAACAGGCTGGGTACAGTGATATCAGCTTCTCAACATCAGGCTGAATGTCACTCAGAGGGATTCGCAGATCCCCACGTTCAGTAATTTTCAATCTGTTTCTTGGCTTTGAAAGAAGTTGGGTGACTGCACTGAAACTGTGCTCCGCTAAATGTGATGTTGGAAAGGCAATGAAGAACATCTTGATCCTTTTCCACTGTGCAGGATAGCAAACAAAGATTTCTCTCTGCAACCAAAAGTCTTGATATGACTTTTTGACCCTTGGCTTCAGCTCAAAGTTATTTTGTAGCAAGACCGTTTCTTCCTCCATATTTCCTGTTAACTCCTTGTTACAAGAGTTCAGAAATTTGGATAGACAGAAGATCTGAAATCTCTCTGACATGTCTTTATGCAGTTCACACAGGTGGGCACAGTATACTTGAAGATTATCATCTGGTATTCCTCCTTTCGTTTCCAAACCAGAGTGTCTCAGAAATTGTAAAAGGTCATAACAGCTAACGTTGCACTTAAATAGGGGCAGAATCTGGAAATAACAGATTTGACTTTGATAAGATTCACATAATTTCCTTGGAAATGAAGATTGATTTTATTAAACTTTGCAAATGATTCTGACATAAGTAATGTCATCCTTAATATTCTTGATATTATTCATAATATTATGTGCTGCTGTTGTGACTCCCGTCTCCCCTTCCCCCACCACCACTACCACTCTGCAACCCCGTCTCCCTCAGAACCCACCGTCAACTCCTGGGCCCTCAGAGGCTCCATCTTCCTCTCACCCCAACCCTCCCCCCTCCCCGCTCTGATCCCAGCTCTCATCCATGCCAGGTCTTTACCATCCCCTCTGACCTTCAACTGTCGGAGGCAGAACGCTCTTAGGGCCTCACCTTTGTCCCCCTTCGCCCACACCTCAGCGAGTTCCGTGTTCGCCATGATGCGGAACTTTTCTTCCGCCGTCTCCGTCTCCGAGCCTACTTCTTCGGCAAGGACTCTTCCACCCCCACCGATGACCCCTTCTCCCGTCTTCAACCCTCTTCTTCTTCATGGACACCCCGCTCTGGTCTTCTGCCTGCTCTGGATCTCTTTATCGCTAATTGCCGAAGGGACATCAACCGTCTCGACTTCACCGCACCTTGTCCCCATTCCAACCTCACTCCTTCCGAACGCTCTGCTCTCCACTCCCTCCGCACTAATCCTAACCTTATTATTAAACCCGCCGATAAGGGGGGTGCTGTTGTAGTCTGGCGTACTGACCTCTACCTTGCCGAGGCACAGCGACAACTCGCGGATACCTCCTCTTATTTACCCCTCGATCGTGACCCCACTAAGGAGCACCAGGCCATTGTCTCCCACACCATCACCGACTTTATCCGCTCAGGGGATCTCCCATCCACTGCTACCAACCTTATTGTTCCCACACCCCGCACTTCCCGTTTCTACCTCCTACCCAAGATCCACAAACCTGCCTGTCCTGGCCGACCTATTGTCTCAGCTTGCTCCTGCCCCACCGAACTCGTTTCTGCATATCTCGACACTGTTTTATCACCCCTTGTTCAATCCCTTCCGACCTATGTTCGTGACACTTCTCACGCTCTTAAACTTTTCGATGATTTTAAGTTCCCTGGCCCCCACCGCTTTATTTTCACCATGGATGTCCAGTCCCTATATACTTCCATCCCCCATCAGGAAGGTCTCAAAGCTCTCCGCTTCTTTTTGGATTCCAGACCTAATCAGTTCCCCTCTACCACCACTCTGCTCCGTCTAGCGGAATTAGTCCTTACTCTTAATAATTTCTCCTTTGGCTCCTCCCACTTCCTCCAAACTAAAGGTGTAGCTATGGGCACCCGTATGGGTCCTAGCTATGCCTGCCTTTTTGTTGGGTTTGTGGAACAATCTATGTTCCGTGCCTATTCTGGTATCTGTCCCCCACTTTTCCTTCGCTACATCGATGACTACATTGGCGCTGCTTCCTGCACGCATGCAGAACTCGTTGACTTTATTAACTTTGCCTCCAACTTTCACCCTGCCCTCAAGTTTACCTGGTCCATTTCTGATACCTCCCTCCCCTTTCTAGATCTTTCTGTCTCTGTCTCTGGAGACAGCTTATCCACTGATGTCTACTATAAGCCTACTGACTCTCACAGCTATCTGGACTATTCCTCTTCTCACCCTGTCTCTTGCAAAAACGCCATCCCCTTCTCGCAATTCCTCCGTCTCCGCCGCATCTGCTCTCAGGATGAGGCTTTTCATTCTAGGACGAGGGAGATGTCTTCATTTTTTAAAGAAAGGGGCTTCCCTTCCTCCACTATCAACTCTGCTCTTAAACGCATCTCCCCCATTTCACGTACATCTGCTCTCACTCCATCCTCCCGCCACCTCACTAGGAATAGGGTTCCCCTGGTCCTCACCTACCACCCCACCAGCCTCCGGGTCCAACATATTATTCTCCGTAACTTCCGCCACCTCCAACGGGATCCCACTACTAAGCACATCTTTCCCTCTCCCCCCCCCCCGCATTCCGCAGGGATCGCTCCCTACACAACTCCCTTGTCCATTCGTCCCCCCCATCCCTCCCCACTGATCTCCCTCCTGGCACTTATCTGTGTAAGCGGAACAAGTGCTACACATGCCCTTACACTTCCTCCCTTACCACCATTCAGGGTCCCAAACAGTCCTTCCAGGTGAGGCAACACTTCACCTGTGAGTCAACTGGGGTGATATACTGCATCTGGTGCTCCCGATGTGGCCTTTTATATATTGGCGAGACCCGGCACAGACTGGGAGACCGCTTTGCTGAACATCTACGCTCTGTCCGCCAGAGAAAGCAGGATCTCCCAGTGGCCACACATTTTAATTCCACATCCCATTCCCATTCTGACATGTCTATCCACGGCCTCCTCTACTGTAAAGACGAAGCCACACTCAGGTTGGAGGAACAACACCTTATATTCCGTCTGGGTAGCCTCCAACCTGATGGCATGAACATCGACTTCTCTAACTTCCGCTAAGGCCCCACCTCCCCCTCGTACCCCATTTGTTACTTATTTTTACGCACACATTCTTTCTCTCACTCTCCTTTTTCTCCCTCTGTCCCTCTGAATATACCTCTTGCCCATCCTCTGGGTCCCTCCCCCCCCTTGTCTTTCTTCCAGGACCTCCTGTCCCATGATCCTCTCGTATCCCCTTTTGCCTATCACCTGTCCAGCTCTTGGCTCTATCCCTCCCCCTCCTGTCTTCTATCATTTTGGATCTCCCCCTCCCCCTCCAACTTTCAAATCCCTTACTCACTCTTCCTTCAGTTAGTCCTGACGAAGGGTCTCGGCCTGAAACGTCGACTGCACCTCTTCCTACAGATGCTGCTTGGCCTGCTGCGTTCACCAGCAACTTTGATGTGTGTTGCTTAATATTCTTGAGTTGATTATTGAATGAAGCATTTGAGTCTTCAAAGAATATTATCACAGTTTCAACAGTGCATATGAGTCTAGGTCAGTTTCCTTTTGAGAGCCATCTGACTTTCTGTGTGCAACAAGAAGCATTTAAACTGTTCATCATTCTCAATACAGAGTTCTCGAAATAGTAACTTATGCAAAGCCATACTCAAAACCTCCCTTACTGCTGGCGGAATCAGTCCTTTGCCAATTGTATGGGGCTTTCCAGATGTAGCAATGAGCAAAGAAATCTTGTATGAAGCACTCAAACCATCACTGTTTTGTTGTGAGATGCTAGCAAACATGTTTTGAATGTTTTCCTTTTCTGAAAGTTTTCACGAGGTGACTGAAAATAAGCCAAGTTCTTGTTTGCTGTATCAGAGTGTATTATCTCTTCAAACATTCAAGAAATCTGGACAGTTGCATTACCTCAATTGAAAAAAATTTTTTCCACACAGACACATTGGCTGCTTGGTGCTGTTATAAATCCATCTTTTAGATACTCAACATTATACTGTCTACACTCTTTCATTTGGTCTGCTTCTCCATTTTCATTGTGGATTAATGGCCACAGTCAATCACCTGTTGTTTAAATCCAACCTCAAGCACTGTGATCAATAAAGGGAAAAGTTATGACATCATCATAACTCAGGCAAAACCTGACTCTCTGCCTGAAGGTACAGAAAGTGGGGCAGCAATATCTTGGTTGGGCCGTGGGCTAGAGAAATATGGTCAAGACCATTCGAAAGGGCAGATTCTGAATGCCATTGAATGCCATACCCTAATTCACAGGAATTGCCTCACTGCGTGATTAGAGTATGGGAATCGTACTACCTAATACTGTACTACAGCAGTTAACAACAATAATGCGTGGAGCGATCCCAGAAATAACACAATTTCTTCAATCCAGATTTCTCATGATAGGCCAGATACAGAGGGGTCACATTTCTTTACAACAACCATAACACGCTTCCAGCAAAGTCAAAGAGAATGGTGATTTAGCAAGAGATGAGGTGATTTCGTGATCACTGAAATCAATTATAAGGCACTGAGGATCAAATGCTTATACAAGTTGAGTACTCATTATCCAAAATTCCAAAATCCAAAAACTTCCCAAATCCGAATTAATTATTTTATTTTTTTTTTTTTTGAGTACCGACATAACATTACAAATGGAAAAAATCACAAGGCACTGAGAAAGTTCCAGGGTTCACAGGTCTCTATGCACCACAGATAGTTCTGAGAAATGACCTCACATATTATTTAATGAGAAGTTAATGAAAAATAGAAAAACAGAAAAATACTGCATAAAGCGAAAAATGAAGATCTCGATCGTATATTGAAAGAGTGGGTTTGTCAGTGGAGTGAACATATGGTGCTTAACAGTATGCTGATCATGAAACAAGCAAAGATCTATCATGACAAACTGAAAACTTTCTGTAAGGTAATTGTGAATATTCAACAGACTGATTGCAGAAACTTAAGAAAAGGGATTGCATTAAGTTTTGAAAATATAAACTTTTTTAAGATAAAGTACCTGCTGATCATGAAGCAGCAGAGAAATTCAATGATGAATTTGCGAAGATCATTACTGATGAAAATCTAACACCAGAAGCCTACAATGCTGATTGCTTTTATACCGAACATAAAACCTAAAAAAAAAGTAAATTACCAATGCAATGTACTGTAACCTTTTAATCCAAACACAGCATCGTAGGTGGAGACTGAAAGCCTGCTGTTGTTTGTTATTCAACAGCTGAATCAGGTATTCTCCCAATGCTGCTGTGCTGCTTTTGTTACCCTGCACACATTCTATTTTCATATTAATGGTATGTAATAATTTTTACTATTAAGTACATATGTGAGATGAACAAGTGTAAGACAAACCCTGCTTACCAGTAGCACATAAATTCAGATTTGGAAATGATAGCTTAGGATCGCCATCTCAGTATATATTCCAAAATCCAAAATACTTCCACCCCCAAGCATTTTGGATAAGGGGTACTCAACCTGTAGTAAGTGATTTGCTTTTTAAAAATTAAGCCTGTAATCCCTCAGCTGCCCCCTTGCTCCTGAGTAAAGCTCATTGCTCCCTTAGAAATTCCCACCTCCCCAGAGGGGGGTGGGGTGGGAGGTGATACCACCCACTTAGGGAGCCACTGATTTAGACATTAAATATTGTGACAGTCTCTGCCTCTACTACCCCCTCAGGCAGTGTGATCCACTTTCCAAACACCCCCGGGTGGAAAAAATCCTTCCTCAGATCCTCTCTAAACCTCTTACCCCCTTGTCCTAAAACTATGTATGTTTGTTTTCGACACCTCTGCTTTGGGGAAAAGTTTCCAACTATCTGTCCTATCCATTCCTCTCAATCAGGCACTTCCCTCAGTCTCCTCTGTTACAAGGAAAACAAGCCTAACCTCTGTAGTCTCTTCTTGAAGCTCAAAGCCCAGGCCAGATAATATTCTGGTGAATCTCCTTTGCACCTTCTCCAATGCAATCACATCCTTACCTTAGAATTGTAGTCAAAATGCACACAGAACTGTAGCTGTGGCCTAATCAATGTTTTATAAAGCTGTGAGATAACCTCACTATTCTTATAAACCATAACCTAGACAGCAAAGGCAGCGTTCCATATGCTCTCCTTACCTTCTTATCGAACTGTGCTGCCGCCTTCAGATATCCTTAGCCTTGTGTACCAAGGTCCCTCTGCTTCTTAACACTCGCTAGGCCACTACTATTCATTCTTTATACTTGTCAATCCTTCCAAAATGTATGAATCTGAATCCCCTTTGAAGTTCACTGCACTAATAGATCATGGTATTCCATATTCAGATTGCACAGAATAAGTTATTCCATAAATTAGTAGATTAATGCCTCTGTCTCCCTTTGCTTCACAAACCCTGATTGGTCAGTTTTACTAGCTGTGTTTTTGGCATCACCAAATGAGAAACGAAGGGTGGAATTTCCTAATCTCCTTAATTGACATCAACGGACTTAATTCAAAGCATGTAAATTATCTGAAACTTCTTTCCCTTGTAGCTGTTCCTCTCCATCAAACCATCTACATCACGGTAACGTAGCGGTTAGCGTGATGCTGTTGCAGCTCGGGGCATTGCAGTTCGGAGTTCACTCCCAGCGTCCTCCCCGTGGAATGCGTGGGTTTAGCCCGGGTGCTCCAGTTTCCTCCCACAGTCCAAAGACATACCGGTTAGTAGGTTAATTGGTCATTGTAAATTGTCTCTTGATTAGGGTAGGGTTAAATTGAAGGTTGCTGGCGGAAGAGTTCGAAGGACTGGAAGGGCCTATTCCAAGCTGTATCACTAAATAAAAATAAATAATTAATCAATTAGATGAATGGCTAAGTCTGACCTAGGGCAAAACTGCTGAAGTTGGTGCACTATCATGAAACTTGAGGAAACTTAGTGGAGTGGTGTTTGACGCAACCAAGGAACCCCACTCAATCCCAGAGAACGTGTGCTCTCATGAATGGCCCTCAAGAATGCTTCAGATTGCCAACCTGGTTTTACCTGCAAATAGGTTGTGTTAATTTTGAATTCAGATCACCTTCCGTTGGTCAGGACAGCACAATAGCACCATCCACAGAGAAGATTTGATGTTGCCCTGCCTTTTTTAACATTTAAACAAGGGGAAATTAGAACTAATTGGATTAAAATCAAATACAGAAAAAAAAGTATTGACAGAGGAGATGGAGCATATAGTATCAGATCAGTAATATTGGATATTCAGAAGGCAACAAACTGAGAAGTAAATACAGTGCCTATAAAAAGTATTCACCCTCCTTGGAAGTTTTCATGTTTTATAACATTGAATCACAGTGGATTTAATTTGGCTTTTTTGAGACTGATCAACAGAAAAGGCTTTTTTTTTCAGGTCAAAGTGAAACAATTTTCTACAAATTGGTCTAAATTTATTACAATTATTAAACACAAAATAATTGATTGCATAATTACTCACCCCCTTCAAGTCAGTATTTAGTAGATGCACCTTTGGCAGCAATTACAGCCTTGAGTCTGTGGGGACAGGTCTCTATCAGCTTTGCACATCTGGACACTGCAATGTTTTCCCATTCTTCTTGTTCCATGGGTTTAAGATGAGAGGGGATAAATTTAAAGCAGTTCTGAGTGGTGATTTTTCACTCAGAGGGTGGGGGTTATCTGTATTGAACTGCCAGAGCTGGTAAAAGCAAATACAATTACAGCATTTCAAAGGCATTTGGACAGGTACTGTGGTTGGAAATAGTGACACAGAGCCTAATGCAGACAAATGGGATTAGTGTAGACAGACATCATGGTTGGCATGGGCTGAAATGGGCTTGCTTCTGTGCTGTAGCAAGGTTATGCTTCTATGAAAAGGATAATATGATAAAGAACTATCATTGCTCATATAACACTGAAGAACATGTTTGCAGATGATAGGGTTGAACTCTCAACTCTTTCTTTCTCAACGGATGCTACGTGACTTGCCAAATTTTTCCCAACATTTTCTTTTTTCATTTCAGACTTCCAGTAACTGTGGTGTTTTATTTCTATAAAATGGTAGACTTAGGTTCTTGATGTTTCTATTAAATGTTCCCTCAACATTCTTTCACAGAGGTGTGTGTGCAGACATTTTAAGAAACTTAACTCAGCATTTGCAGTCCTCATTTGGCAACCTGCTGCTCAAATTCTTGTTCAGATTTATGCCACTCGAGATTTCAAAATGCACCCGTCATTATTTTCTTGCAAAAAAAAACTGTATTGAAATTACCAGTACCTTAAATACTGTTTGTTTGCTTCACTAGTACTCACACAAGGCCTTTTATGGTGCATCAGTGATCTCTAGTGATGAGAATCCTCACACTGCTCAATGTTGATTTAAGTTTAAGATCAAGTTTAATTGTCATTCAACTGCCAAATGAAACAACGTTACTCCAGGGCCTAGGTGTAAAACATAGTTCCAACAGTCATACACAGCACAGCAGTAAAATACAGTTACACAAAAAAAGTAGTTCAAGTCCCTGAGTCCATGAACATCGCAGCAGTCTACAGTTCAATACATCTTGTCTTCTGCCAAGCAAACACTGGAGGGCAGCACTGACTCCAGCATGTATGCTGTGCCACATCGCCTCTGGCACTCCATTGGAGTATGCCAACTCCGATGCCACTCTTTTGGAGCAGCTGCAAACAGGCAACACTATGGCTTGAGACCTAGTCCTCGCTATGACAGGCCATGCAGCTCCCCCACTGTTGGCCAATAAACCAGTGACCTGCTGAACCATGTCTACGCCGACCCGGACAAGCCAGCAAGCACTGTGAGGGTCATGTTTTTTGACTTCTCCAGTGCGTTCAACACCATCCACCCTGCTCTGCTGGGGGAGAAGCTGACAGCGATGCAGGTGGATGCTTCCCTGGTATCATGGATTCTTGTTTACCTTAACTGGGAGGAGGGAAAGAAAACACAGACAGAGCAGTCAGCAGCTTTGAACTCTATCGTAGATCGCTGCCTTTTTCGGGTTTCTGGGTGTGGGTGGGTGGGTTTAGAGTTAGTTTTTTCCCATTGGGTGGTTCCGGAGCATGCGTGTTTTCTATCTGGTTGTATTCTTCATCGCCGCCATCTTTGATCATCCTGCATTGGTATGTGCTTTGTGCATGTATAAAGTAGAATGAAATTATAGTATGCTGTTCAAACGGATTAATATAATAAGTTGGAATGTACGTGGTTGGAATCATCCTATTAAACGAAAGAAGACTTTTAAAATTATTAACCGATTCCAACCTGATATAACTTTTGCTCAAGAGACACATATCAGGGCGGGAGATCAAAATAGATTTTTTAGATGGTGGAATGGTTTGCAATTCCACTCCACTTCTCAGAGTAAAACAAAAGGCGTGTCTATTTTCACTAAACCTAATATATTTATTCAAGAGGATATTGAATCAGATTTTAATGGTAGATTTTTAATTGTTAAAGGAACAATCTGTAATAGAAAAGTTGTTTTGGTTAATTTGTATGGTCCTAACTTAGATGATCCTTCTTTTTTTAAAAAGGTATTCGCTTTACTGCCTGACTTAAATGAATATCTGGTCATAATGGGTGGGGATTTTAATTGTTGTTTAAATCCTATGATTGATAAGAGCTCAACCAATCGGCGACTTCCAAATCGATCCGCGTCATTTATTAATTCCTTTTTGATTGATTTTGGGTTGATTGATTTGTGGAGGTATCTTCATCCCGACAATAGAGAATATTCTTTCTTCTCACACGTTTATAAAAAATATTCGAGGATCGATTACATTATAATCAATCCCCGCTTCTTGTCTAGTGTTAAAACTTGCGAATATGACGCTATTGCTATATCTGATCATGCGCCTCTGAGTTTGTCTTTTGAAGTTGATGATGTCACTCTTGCCTGCCCACCTTGGCACATGTCTCAGACATTATTGCAAAACTCTGACTTTGTCACTTTTATTGAAACCCAGATAAAGGAATTTTTTCTTTTTAATGATATAGGGGGTATGTCTAAATTAGTTATATGGAATACATTTAAAGCATTTTTACACAGTCAGATTATTTCTTATTCAGCTAAACTTAAAAAACAAACTAAAGCAGAATTAGATAGAATTTCAAAACAAATTAGAGATTTAGACAATATTTATGCATTTCCCCCAATACCGATTTACTTACACAAAGGGTGGAACTTTAATCACAATATAACCTGTTATTAACTCAGCCCATTGAAGGTTATTTGCTTAAGTTAAAGAGCCAATTTTATATGTCTGGAGATAACAAATAATAAACTGCTTGCATCTCAATTAAAAATGGCTGCAGCCAAAAGGCAAATCATGAAAATCCGTAGGAAAGATGGTACCTTAGCTCAGGAATGTGAGGAAATTAATAAGATTTTTCAAGACTTTTATGCTGAGCTATATAAATCTCAATGTCCGTTAGATTTCTCTAAAATGAATGCTTTTTTACGAAAGATTGTTTTTCCTAAAATCTCAGCTGAAGATCAAAAGATTCTCGATGCTCAAATTACTGAAGCTGAAATTCATAAAGCTATTTTTTTCCAATGCAATCTGGTAAATCCCCAGGACTTGATGGCTATCCCGTAGAATTTTATAAAAAATTTGGAAAGTTGCTCTCTCCGTATATGTTGGAAATGTTTAAGGATTCTTTTATGAAAGGTGACTTACCCTCTACTTTTTATGAGGCCTCTATTTCTTTAATTCTTAAAAAAGATAAAGATCCTACTGACTGTGCTTCATATAGACCTATTTCATTACTGAATGTTGACGCTAAGATCTTGTCAAAGATAATGGCCAATCGGTTGGAGAATATTTTGAGTAAATTATTTGTAAAGATCAAACAGGCTTTATAAAGGGTCATTATTCCTTTTCAAATGTTCGGAGACAACTTAATATTATATATTCATTTTCTTCTAAAATTCCACAATGTGTTGTATCTTTGGATGCTGAAAATGCGTTCGACCGAGTCGAATGGAAATATTTATTCAACGTTTTAGAGAAATTTGGCTTTGGTGTTAATTTTAATAATTGGATTAAAATGATATATAAAGCCCCTATTGCTACTGTTGTTACTAACAATTGTAGGTCTCCTTTTTTTCAGTTTTCACAGGGAACAAGGCAAGGCTGTCCATTAAGTCCTTTGTTGTTTAATTTAATATTAGGACCCCTTGCTATTGCTCTTTGTGAGGCTAAAAATATCCATGGGATCTTTGTGAATGAGACCATGCATAAGGTCTCTCTTTATGCTGATGATTTATTGGTTTATATATCGAACCCTGACGAATCCATTCCCGCCCTGTTAAAATTATTTAATGAATTCGGAGGTTTTTCAGGATATAAAATTAATTTTAGTAAAAGTGAATTATTTCCTTTAAATGATTCTGTTTCTATATATGATAGTACTCCTTTTAAAGTTTCAGACTCTTTTAGATATTTAGGTATTGTAATTACTAAAAAATATAAGGATCTTTATAAAACTAATTTTGTTCCCTTAATAGAGTCTATGAAGTATTTATTTAGTAGATGGAGTCCACTTACATTTTCACTTGTTGGTCGTATTCATATAGTTAAAATGATGATTCTACCAAAATTTTTATATTTATTTCAGAATATTCCTGTTTTTTTGACTAGGAAGTTTTTTGATCGGATTGATTCTATTATTTTATCTTTTATTTGGAATAATAAAAGACCAAGAATTAGTAAATGTCATTTACAAAAATTGAAAAAGGATGGAGGTCTTGCTTTGCCTAATTTTGGAATGTATTATTGGGCTGTTAATCTGCGATATATGTCTTTTTGGTTATACTGGGTTGATAAGACTGATCGACCAATTTGGGTAGATCTGGAACTAAAAGTTGTAAAACAGTTTTATTTAACTTCGTTATTGGGGGCTCCTTTACCTATGCAATTAGGTAAAGTTGTTAATTTAAACTTATATCCTATGATTAAGTATTCTTTACAAATTTGGCTCCAGTTCCGCAATTCTTTTAATCTTACAAAATTTAAACTTTGTAGTTTAGTTTATCGAAATTACTTTTTTAAGCCTTCTTTGAGTGATCCAATTTTTCTACTTCGGAAAAATAAAGGTATTAATTCTTTTTTGGATTTATTTAAAGAAGATAGATTGATGTCCTTTGAACAATTAACTGATAAATATTCTCTTTCATATGCACACTTTTTGCAATACCTTCAAGTTAGACATTTTTTTACAAAAATATTTAAGTAATTTCCCTTACATATTGGAGGCTGACCTGTTAGATACTATTATGAGTATGAATCCTCTGATTAAGGGTTCTATTGGAAGAATTTATAATTTATTATTACAATGGGATAAGCATCCTTTGTCTAAGATTAAACAGGATTGGGAAAAGGAACTTAATTTGACTTTTATGATGGAGGGTTGGATGCGGATATTGAAGTTGGTTAACTCTTCTTCAATTTGTGCTAGCCATTCATTGATTCAATTTAAAATTGTACATCGTTATCATTTGACAAAGGAGAGACTTTCTAAAATCTTTCCTAATGTTGATAGTCATTGTGATAGATGTAAAACTGAAATAGCTAAATTCTTTTAGTATATTTTCTTTTCTTGCTGGCGGTTTGATGTTTATTTTTAGAAGCTTTTTGTATGATGCATGGCTCCGGGGTTGTACACCTAATATATATATACACACACACACACTAAAAAGATTTGAAAAGATTCTTGATTACCTGACTGGCAGACCACAGTACGTGTGCTTGCAACACTGTGTGTCCGACGGAGTGATCAGCAGCACTGGGGCTCCACAAGGGACTATCTTGTCTCCCTTTCTCTTCACCATTTACACCTCGGACTTCAACTACTGCACAGAGTCTTATCATCTTCAGAAGTTTTCTGATGACTCTGCCATAGTTGGATGCATCAGCAAGGGAGATGAGGTTGAATACAGGGCTACGGTAGGAAACTTTGTCACATGGTGTGAGCAGAATTATCTGCAGCTTAATGTGAAAAAGACTAAGGAGCTGGTGGTAGACCTGAGGAGAGCTAAGGTACCAGTGACCCCTGTTTCCATTCAGGGGGTCAGTGTGGACATGGTGGAGGATTACAAATACCTGGGGATACAAATTGACAATAAACTGGACTGGTCAAAGAACACTGAGGCTGTCTACAAGAAGGGTCAGAGCCATCTCTATTTCCTGAGGAGACTGAGGTCCTTTAACATCTGCTGGACGATGCTGAGGATATGTTCTACGAGTCTGTGGTGGCCAGTGCTATCATGTTTGCTGTTGTGTGCTGGGGCAGCAGGCTGAGGGTAGCAGACACCAACAGAATCAACAAACTCATTCGTAAGGCCAGTGATATTGTGGGGATGGAACTGGACTCTCTGACAGTGGTGTCTGAAAAGAGGATGCTGTCCAAGTTGCATGCCATCTTGGTCAATGTCTCCCATCCACTACATAATGTACTGGGTGGGCACAGGAGTACATCCAGCCAGAGACTCATTCCTCCAAGATGCAGCACAAAGCGTCATAGGAAGTCATTCCTGCCTGTGGCCATCAAACTTTACAACTCCTCCCTTGGAGGGTCAGACACCCTGAGCCAATAGGCTGGTCCTGGACTTATTTCATAATTTACTGGCATAATTTACATATTACTATTTAACTATTTATGGTTCTATTAGTATTTAATTATTTATGGTGCAACTGTAATGAAAACCAATTTCCCCCGGGATCAATAAAGTATGACTATGAATCAAACTTGCAGCATTTCCATATTAACAATGTCCAACAGGCTCATGTGATTACAAGAAAAACGATTTAGACAATTACTTGCTGTTAGACTGCACACCTCCTTCGCGCAACCACTCCCATGCCTCTCTGCCGCAGGGAGCAGCACGATCCGCACCCACTCCTTCACTTTCTCTGCCAATGAGAAAATTGTTGATGGGGTTGATCTGCAGTACTTTCAGTTCTTAATGTCTAGCAGGGTCTTGCGAGCGTAAAAAATACATTAAAAAAAAAGACCATAGCACCTTTGGTTTGCCCCATAGAAGCTGCTATGTCCATCATACCGGAAGACACACCACTGAATTCTAACATTTACTCCTAGGTTATGACAGGCTTCTATTTCTGTGAGCTGTGTCTTACCCAAACAGTTTACAAGTTGGAAATGAGGCTGTGAACAGAGTTCCCACACAATAGAAGATGCCTGTAGCTCTGCAACAGCTAGCAAGTCCATCCCATACATCTAACATACACTCGTTTGTACACTAGGTCTGTTTGTAATGCAGGTGTTTGTAAGATGGGGATGATGTGTAGTTCACATTGAGCAAGCAGTCCAATATTCCTTCAGAGCCCTGGGGCCATTCAGCACATCATACATATGCCACCTCCTTTGAAAGAATTTGGTTCATTTCCCTGAAAAGTTTTCATTTCCAGGTATCTACCCAATTCTCTTAGTTACCATTGAATCTGCTCCCAATATCTTCTAAGACACCATGTTCCATCAGCAACAGGAGGAAAAGGGGGTCATACAGTTCCTTGAGGCTGCTCTGCCATTCAATAAGGATGAAGCTGAGCTGATCCTGGCCAAGGATCCACATTCCTCTGCTTCCCATTAACCTTGACTGGACTCTGAAAAGCCTGCTGTGGGGGCCTTGTATATATTCAGTGACTAGCTCCCAGCGTCACTACAATTTGGGAGAAAAAAATCATCTTCATTTCCTCTTAAAATTGGTGGTATTTATTTCAAACATGAACCCTCTAGTGTCAGTTCCCCCAGTAATAGAAATCTCTAACTAAGAACCAAGCATTATCCTTGCCCTTCTTCTTTCACTTCCAATGGACCTTTCTTCTCTGGACCTTATTTTTTTTTTTAAATTGTTTTAATCAGTGATGGCTCTTGGACCCAATGCTCACTCCATGGATGAGATATGCCTACCCTTCCATTTGCAGACATCCCACCTCTCCCGGAACTTCCGGGAGTCTCCCGCATATTAATAGAGGCTCCCTGAAGCCCGCAAATTATATACAATACCACAGAAATCAATTTTTTGAGAGCGAACGCAAGAGCGACGAGAGAGAGCCCGCACGAGAGGGAGAGACAGACATTGCGGAGTGTTCCAAAAAAAAACGTACGTCACCCCAGACTACACTAAAGTGTACTCCTGCCTAATAAGGGTCAAAAATGATGACAGTGTTGCTCGCTGCACTGTTTGCAACAGTGACTTTTCTATTGCCCATGGTGGGTTAAGACTGTAGAAGACATGTTGAGGTGAGTTTAACAGGTGTCATTCATTCATTAGCATAGTTAACGTTATTTAAACTAGCTGGCTAGCTGCTAAGGAGCTACTCTATTGCAGACATCCCACCTCTCCCGGAAGTCTCCCGCAAATTGATGGTGCTACCTCCCTGAAATGAGTTTTTGCAAGGTGGGATGTCTGAGACTGCATTTTGGGAAACCTGATCATCTGACTGTATTCTTGCCTGCAAGGCACCAGCAGCAAGGATAATAAAGGGGTGATTATGGGAGGCAGAGGGGAAGCTATGCAATTGTTTCGCATTGGTGGACCCCATGGGTCATGTTCAAGGACTCAGGGGACTTGAATGAATACACCACAGTCATTACAGACTTTATAAAGACACTCATGGACGAGTGTCCCCCCACAAATTTTGCCTACCATTATAAACAGGTTAGCAGCAGATACCATTTCATTGGTTCTTCACTTAGCTCTGGAGCATCGGGACAATAAAATTGCACATATAAGGATGCTTTTCATTGACTTCAGCGCAGCATTTAAAGCTATTATCTCCTTGAAGTGAATCACACAGTTCCAAGATCTCGGCCTCCATATCTACCTGTGCAACCGGATCCTTCACTTTTTCTCAATTGCAATGTCTGGTTTGGGTCTGCAACACCTCTTCCACTATTTCCATCACCACAGGTGCACAAGGCTGTTCACTTAGCCCCCTGCTCTCCGAGGTGGAGTTACGATGGCGATTAACAGTGACTTGTTTAGGCTCGTCTATGGAACCAGCTTCATTTCTACCTTTTTTTTTCCCCAAGGTGGTTGGGTTTCTGCTGGAGGCCCTGACCTAGAGTTACACCCAAGCACGACGAGGAATTCTGCAGATGCTGCTAATTCAAGCAACACACAAAGTTGCTGGTGAACGCAGCAAGTCAGGCAGCATCTCTAGGAAGAGGTACAGTCGACGTTTCGGGGTCTCGGCCTGAAACGATGACTGTACCTCTTCCTAGAGATGCTGCCTGGCCTGCTGCGTTCACCAGCAACTTTGATGTGTTACACCCAGGCTTCAGTTCTTTGAGAGGTGGGACCCTACGACCGGTCACTTTTCAATATTCCAAGGACGTGGCCTGGAAGACTAGCATGCCTTCGGGGTTCCTAGGCTTTGCGGACCTATGGTCGAACCGGTGCCGCTGACTAAAGGACCGCGGGAGAAAACAGAACATCGCATCGGCCGTCGGAGGCTCTGTACCACTCTAGTTGGTGAAGGAGTTTGTTGCTTATTCTCAAGTCGGAGAACTAAAAGGGGGGGGGGGGGGAGCACCGAGGCAAACTATCATCATAAATCAGCGAGTTGTTTTGTTACCCCTGTTGTTGTGAAAGGGCGACACCTCTATGTCGATATATTTATTGACTGTGGGCTGTCGAATTGTTGGGTAAATTAGTTTTTGTTGTACTGCAGATCATTGTCTTCCTTGAGGGATTTGCTATTGCTTGCTTGGTGGATGGAGGGTGCGGATGCATTTTTGCATAACTGGGGGTGGAGGGCCGTTGCAAAGTAAGAGACCGTAGATGCTTGTGCGTGGGAGGCTTTGGGGTTCTAACGTTTTTACTGTCACACTCATTCTTTGGAACACTCTTCTGTTTTTGTAAATGTCTGCAAGAATTTCAGGTTCTATATTGTACATATATATTAAAAATGTAACTACATATCGAACTACTCGCTTTATAAAGTACAGCTTCAATGCCATATTTAAGTTTGCTGAAGTTGTTAAGTCACAGCTGTTCCTCACCGTTGATGGCCAAATCGACATATAAGAGGGAGATTGAAAATCTGGTTGAATGATGCCACATCAATCTCTCTCTCTCAACGTCAGCAAAACTAAAAGAGCTGATTATTGATTAAAGGAAGAAAGAAATTGGTGGTCCACAAACCAGTCCTCATTAAGGGAACAAAGGTGGAGACGGGTGGCAAATTTAAATTTATTATATCAAAGGATTTGTCCTGTGACCAGCATATAAATGTTATCACAAAGGTGCCACAAGAGCAGTTCTACTTGGATGTTTGCACATCAACTTTGACAAACTTCTATAGATGCAGGAGAGTATCCTGACTGGTTGCATGGTGGCCTGGTGAATTTAATCCAATCCCTTGGTGAAGGGATTCAAAGCACTTATGACACATATATAACCAAAGCCAGCCTCAGCAACAGTAATAGCATAAGCCTCTATTTTCATCTGAAGATCTAAGGGTTCAATGAGCTTTGCCGGGCGACTTGTTACATCTCACTATTTAGCTAGGTGATGTGAGGAATATTCGCTCTCTTAGGGTCCACTGATAGCAGTGAGTGCAGCACCCTTGGGAGAAGACTTTTCTCTAGTCCCCAAACATGGTCAAGCATTGGTTGGAGATGTGCAAACTGGTTAGCTCCCTTGACTTGTTAAGTGTCTGGTAACACCTCCAGATTTCACTGCCCTTATCTGAAGTTCTGGACACATATCCCCAACCAACGTTATCTATGTTTCATGGGCATACATTTTATGTTTTGGCAGCCTCCTCACAGCCAGATCCACCCTGTCAAGAAATATCTCATGCTTCAATCAAGCAGGCTTTTAGGCTCTGGGCCAAGCACAAGGAGACAATATTTAAGGCTCCAGCAGCCTTGCAAAAGGCGCTCACTGACCACTCAGTGTGCCAGAGGAATGCATGTATAGTGGCTTAGTGGGTACTCAGAACTAAGAACACATGGGTAGTGTGGAAGATGCTGTTCGAAACATCAGACAGAGCTTTAACAGGAAGAGTTTCTGCACCTGATATCGAAGCCAAGCCCATTTATGTTCCTTTGCATTAATAACTGGAATGAGATGACCTGGGTGTCAAACCTATTGACTAATAACTCAGCCAAGTCATCAGATGGACTAAGCCTAAACAGGACAAACAAAAGAGTGATGGCAGAGATAAGGAAGGGTCATATCTACATTGCCCAATCAAGTTGTTTAGGGTCTTTGTTTGTCATTGGTTAATTAAGGGATGGAGCTAACTAGGACAGTGATGAATTCCTAGAAGTAGGGCATTTAATTTCATGCAGAAGGGAAAGGTCAGGCAGCTGATGGAACCTTTGAGCTGGTCTTGACTGGATGTGGTTTGCTGGGAAAGATGATGTCCAAGAGAAAGTATCACAGAATGATAGCACTGCACAGCACTGAAGATCAATCCCCAATGGGCAAAGCCTAGGGTCTGGGAGTCCACTGAGGAAGTTGAAGGCCCAAGATTTGTGAGTGTGAGTCTGCCTGTTCAGGGGTTGGAGGACGGTTTGTGCATGTTGCAGAGTGGGAGGAAGAAAAGGGGCCTGTTTCATTGTTGTTGCTTGTGTGGTCTTAATGCAAATGGATTATGTTACAATATACATGTGATAAATAAATTAATCTTAATCTGACCTTGTTTAAAGTGTAATCAGCAGACAACACCCATTCCAATATTCTGGAAGAATTTCAATCCAAGTATCTGAATACTGCAGTGAGGTTTCCTCACTAAACCAAATCTTGGAACAATTTAACTAGTGTAAGCATGCCCATTAACAAAAGATGGATGGCTCGATCATCACCCCTTCTATCTGATTCTGATAATCTCAAAAATGATGTGGGGTGTTAATTGGAGAGCTTTCCTTCTCTTTTCCCAGATCCAGTGTATCACTTGGCAGTTGCATGTATTGAGCAAGTTTTGATGTCAATACCACAATATAGCTTTCTGTCAAGCAGGACCTGAAGAGACCTGAACATTCAGAGGGAGTTGAAGTGCAATTTTGTTCCCACCTGTCAATTTTATCCCCTCAGGAAGGCTTACACCTCTTGGTAAATACATTTCCAAAGATCTGGTACCTTACCTGTGTGCTCGTTCTTCACATGCAAGCCACAATGGTGTCTGCAGGATGTTCTAGCACAGGAGCATTTGATATGGTCTACATCAGGCTTTCGATTTCGCCAGACTATATATCAATCAGGAGCTGTAATGTGGAGGTCAACTGAAATGTTACGAGTGATATCTTGGCTGAGGTCAGCCATATTTCTGATCTGAATAAATTAACTGCTCAGTGAGTAAACCCGAGCCAATGAGTACACTGCTGGTTGAAGGTGTGATGGGTGTTAATTGTGGCCATTGTCTTAAACGTGTGCATTTGGCATTCCCACAGCTGAGTTCCCATTCAATGTGAACTGACACTGGAAAGGTGGGCAGAGAAATGTCATACTAAGTGCCTATCAAATTTCTTTGCCTGTTAAATGAAAGGGAAAAGAAACTGTAAACACTGGAAATCAAAAGAGTTACACTCAAGGCAAGATTTCTTTCCCTTTCCTCCACAGATGTCGATAAAATAGATGAGTGTTCCCGCATCTTGTTTGCTTTCCCAAACACAGTTTCTTTGTGGATTTCCCAAACACATGAACTCTCATGGGATAAATAAGCAAAACATTCCCAAAGCCTTGCAGAGTAAAAAGAATGCAATTTATGAAAAAAACCTTACATTATTTTTGTTTTCAGAACTACCAGTTAAGAGATTATGCATACTTAAAAACATTAAAATCATCACATCAACTTCAATGAAAACACAACATTTCTTTTATCAATAAAAAATGAACTCCAACAAAGCATTTGTATAATGCTTTACCCAGAACCACATTTGCTGGGTGAACTGTGCACTCATTGTGTGGTCAAGGACAACTTATTTCAAATGGGGGAATGGCATGGTTCAGCCAGCACCAGAAAAACACTTCCTCTGCCTCATCCCATCACTAGGGAAAAGAATTCTTCTCTAGCAACTGCATCAATTTTTTTAATGTATTTATAATAAGCAACTGACCAAAGAATTCTCAACTCAACATGCCTTCAAACAAAACCTTGAGGAACACTTGACAGCACCACTATGACTTTCCCCTCAATTTTCAAGATAGTTAGCAAAAGATCCTTAAGTGAATCAAACTGTTTTTGTCATGGACTCACACTGATTGAGAATGTTGAGAGCCATTTAGTACCCCCACAGTAATTAATTGGAACTCTAACCTCATCGGTTGAAAGAAATTTTAATCTACAGAAGTTAACTTATTGTGTGGATGTCTTCTAAATTTTCTTCCAATTGCTCTCTCTCCACCTCTCGCCCTCAAACTCCCTTCAATACACAACTACCTTTCCAAAAGGTACTGAGACACAGTGCATTACCCAAGTGACAAGTCACTTAATAGGTACTCAGAAAGCAACAAATCCTATACACGTCTGATGACATTTTCTACAAAGGGAGGTCAGTTAACTCACTGCCTGCTGCACAAGTCAAGGATCAGCCTTGAGACTCAGTATCTGGCCAAACATCCGAGTGGCCAGTGTTTCATCAACCACGGGCAATTTCCTACATTATAACAGTGAATGCACTTTAGAAGTACCATATTGAGTATAAAGCCAATGAAGTCCTTAAGACATAAAAGTGCTATAGAATTTCTAATTCTTTTGTCCTTTGCTTTACTGAAAGAGCACATTCTATCTTTTAATTAAGGTCTACGTTCACTGTAGAAGCTGCAAAGTCTCATAATGTTGGGCCCTTATTAAGGGTGCATTTCCCTATCAACATAAACATTGTGGGATAATTACGCATGTTTGTTACATGATCCCGTTTTCGAACACAAGTATACATTGGAGAAAAAAAACAGAAATCTGCCCTTTGTGTAGCATACAGCAATTACTTTAACTGAAGTATGGTGTGACATATGGTCACTTAGTAGTGCACATTCTTTGATTAACCTGATCCCTGGATTGCGAAAGTTCCAAAAATGATAAATAACATTTCAAATAAGCTTTATAATACTTAACAGAATAAAAAAGAAACCATATCTAATTGCTGTAGCTTATCCTAACCTCCCACCACCCCACAGCTGGACAACTATATGCAGGGATGCTGAAAAAGCTGTATTGTACTGAAGGAACACCAGCAGACAAGGACCTCTGATAGAGATCAATCAGAGCCTTTCTTTGAAAGGAACAATCAGTAGCTTCCCACTGCTCAGACAACCTGGTCTGGATCAGGCCTGGGCGCACTGAGAAATCATCAGGCACACAATGCCATAAAGTGATAGGACACATGCTAGTAAATGGGATTAGTATAGATGGGTACTTAGATGGTTGGCATGGATATAATTGTTCAAGGAATCGGTTTCTGCAATGTATGAATCAATAACACCATGTTGACACAATATTAGGCTAATTACTGACTGTAACAATCACATCAGGTGAGTGCCTTAAGTTTGGCCCATTAAAACACTTTACATTTTCAGGGAAAATTGGATTAAAAGAATCACAGTAGATGCCAACAATACTGAAGCAATTCGACTAGAACTACAATAAGTAGGGCTAGGGTGCTACTTACAACCACACTGGGCTTCTTAGTAGCAGTTTTGGAAAACTCTTGAGTAAAATGTTTCCCAATAGCAAGTCAGCCAAACAATGAACTAAAGACCTGTGGGTAGTGAACATGGGAGAACATTTTGTAATCAATCACTTATTTAAAATAAACCTTCAGATCCCTTTGTTCTCCCAGACCCACACCACATTTTTATATCCTAAAATTTAAAAAGGCACCTGGTAGGCAGAGCAGCAAGGAACTTTCAGTCAAGTGCACACATTGTGAAATTCAAACTGTTGATGTAAAAAAAATATTTCAGTTTGGGAGCAAAAGAAAATTGTGCTGGTCAGATGAAGAGTAACATCATTCAACATTCGACTCATTTTCCTCCAGCCATTATTTTCAGATACTGCAGTGCATTGTGAGCTGCATTGGCACGGGCGCAATCCCTTGTTGAGGCAGATCCATGGCAGACGGTGGTGGGTTGAGTGGATAGCTCCACTAAACATTGGTATAAACCACTCAAACTCAACTCTTCTGGGGGAGGGGGAAAAATAAGACACTGGGGTTATCAGACATTTTGAAAAACAGGATCAGCCACAATATGTCTATATCAATGAATCAGTCTTTTCACAACAGCCTTTCTCTTAAACTATATTAACTGGTCATGCTTTTTCCCCAAAAACTGCAAATTAAATATTAAGGTGCAACTTCTAAGTGGGAAATTAACCATAACGGAGAGGAATGAAAGATGAGATTGTAAAGTGTGTATAACCCTACTAAAGATTAACCCGAACAACAGAGGAAATGAAAAATAATTGCAGAGTAAATAAATACAGGTCATCATATTTCAGTGCTCAACTACCCCAGAATTTGAGTTTGCAACCCTGTAGTCAAGCACGGAATTGCGGCACTGCTGTTAGTGCCATGTTTCAGATAAGAGCAGTAAGTTCCCTACAATGCCAGTGAAGTCAAATTAACTGATCACTCTTCTCACTTACTGTGTTGAGTTATTGTTGGATACAAATTAGCTGCAGCATCTGACCATGTCAATGTTACACTTCAATCAAGGCACTTTGAGATGTTCCAAAACTGCAATCCTCTGGTCAAGATGGCGCCAAGTGGCAGTCTTTGTTGAGGTCATGGCTCAGACTTAGTTTTTTAATTTTTGTTTAGGTTTGTACAGGTGGAACTGGAGATAGAGAATGGAGTTAAGGATCACATTTGTGTTTAAGGACAGGGATGCCGGGAAGCTAGAGGTCAGGCCGGAGGCTAGGCTTCCACTCTGTGCTTGAAGGCCAGCAACGTGGACGTGGGCCAAAAAACATCCAGGGTTGGATGTCTGGACGGCACAGGAGGAGGATAAGGGCTGGTGCACCCCCCCCCCCCAACCCATGCCACTCAGCTCAGTGAGTCATCGGTATATTTCAGAATCCGAGTTCCATGTGGGCAGGAGACATGAGGGCCAGTGACCCTCTCAGTACACAAGTTGGTGGAGACCAGAGTTCAAGGCCTAGTGTTTGGGGTCCTGGTAATCAGAGAGTCCTGCATTCAAGGCCTGGAGTTCAGGGTCCCCATTCATCATCATCGGCAAGTCCTGGGGTTGATACCAAAGATTGAAGACTGAAAATCTTCAATGACCAAAGCCCTGAGCTTGCAAGTCCACTGGAGAAGTTGAAGCCAGTCCACTGAAGGCTGGAGACTGCTTGTCTTGAAGTTGAAGGTGTATGAGCAAGAGTGGGTGGGAGGGAGGGAGGGAGGGACAGGACTTGTTTTTCTGTTGTTGTATTGTTGCTTGTTCTGTTGTGTTCGGTGTTGTTCTACTGAACATTGTGGGCATGTTACGTTGGCCATGGGCTGCCCCAACACATCCTTAGGGTGTACTGATTTGCTAACGCAAATCTATGTTTTGCTATATATGTGATAAATAAAATATGAATCTGAATCCAAAGAGCAAATATTCCTTTCCATTTTATAGCCCTCCAAATTAACCGATTCCTAAGCTAATTATCATTTGTTCCTGATAATCCAGGTAATATCAGAGACTGATCTATCTGCAGTCTCAAAGATACAAAGGGAGTAACAAAGCTATAAATCATCTTACCAATACTACTAAACTTAGATTAATCCATGCCAGATGGAACAGACCCCATTTGGCCATAGGTGACTTACCAATGTCCAAGTAACTAACATCGAACCGCTGCTCTTCTGCCAACTCCCTCAACATCTGGCAGAAGTTGGAGTTGACAACACCAAGTGGATGGCTCTTGAGGTGCATAATCCTTTCTCCAGCCGAATTCCGGAGCGAGTCCCATGTGCAACCCGTGTTCTTGCCCCTTGAGCAATCTAACTTACCAACCATCTATAGGTAAAGAGGTGGAGAGTGACAGTGAGAAAAAGCCAAATGACTGGAGATGTGCAAAAGTGGTGTTAGTTAATTTTGCATTTGTTTCCACTCTTACAACCTCCCTTTCCACCCACTATCACACTAGAGAAAAGGAAACAGATGGATATGCTGATGTGCACAAAATGTGATTTTGAGTGGCTGGGTTGAATGGTGTGTCTGTTTTGCGATCTTGATACAAGTTAAGAAAGCCCCTCTGCACCAACAAACACCAGCTGACAAGAGAACCAAAGTGGCTTTCTATAAAAAAACAAGAATAATTATTAAGAATTCAAGAAAAAAATGAAACCGGGGTAGACCATCTCCACCTCCCACCCCCCCCCAATACTCTGCTCTGCCATTCTATACAAATTGCTTTTATTGGGTGAAACTGGAGTTGGCAGCCCCAGTCAGAATCACCAGTTTATAGCTATTGAAACTTCAAGTCTTGACCTTCCAGGCACATGCTACCAGATGTAGAAGGACAAGACTCACCATGTGACCTCTGACACCTAATCAGTCACTAAGCTCTGCCACTGGATTCCAAATTAAGTCCAACAATAAGGCCCAGAATTGCCGTGAATCCTCCAGCAATTATGCTAAGAGGATGTAGGGAAACAGAGAAAAATAAATTTAAGAAACCTCTGAGCCCGTGATGGGTCAAGACCTTTGCTCTACCTTCTGTCAAATCCTGTTGGGGGTATTCCAGGATTGGGGTGTTTTCAACGTGCAGCCCAAGGACTGGATGATACTGAGCATTCATCACCTGACTCCAAAGAGAGAAGGAGTAGGGGTACAGGGACTGAAGGTGGCCACTTCAGGAAGTGAGCTAGATACAGCCTGATGTATCTGTGCAGGGCTGACATTAGCGTCACAGGATTAAGATATCAGTCTGGCATCTCAGTCAAGAGGCTATGTGTTCCACCATCAAAGTGAAGGTGTCTTTGTACTCTCGGGTTCCACTGGTGATCTTCAATTTTTCTTTCAGCAAGTCACAGATTCATACAGCACAGAAACAGGCCCTTCAGCCAAATAACTCCATGTTGACCGTCAACCACCCATTTATACTAATCCCACTTCTGCGAACCACATTCCCATCAACTCTCCCAGATTCGACCATTCGCCTACATACTACAAGGTAAGAGTTATGTAGGAGCCATGTGTCATGTATTTACTTGCCTGCATTGTATTTGTGTTGCGCATGCTCACTCTGGGTTAAGGTAATTTGTCATGTGGGTTTGGGTGCCGGTTAGCAGGCGGCGCACGGCATTAGGTGTCAGTTAAAAAAAAAGGGTGGAGAGAGCTTCCCTTTGTTTGTGAATGCAAATACAAATGCCCTGAGCTGAATTAGAAAAAAACACAACGAATTGTAAAATAAGTCTCATTACACATACCAGGGGCAATAAAATTCCTGAATCAGTAAAGCAAGTGGGAGATTGTGCGAACCCAACAATCTGAATTACTTTACACCTATGACCATGTAGCTAAGTACAGTTCCAATGTCGTATTTAAGTTTACTGACAAAACCACTGCTGTTGGCTGAATCAGCATATACTGTAGGAGGGAGATTGAAACAACCAACCCTTCACACAATGTCAGCAAAACCAAAGAGCTAATAATTGACTACAGGAGGAAGAAGCAGAACCAATGAACCTGTCCTCATTAGGGGAAAGTGGTAGAAAGGTTCAGTAGCCTTAAATTCCGTGGTGTTAACATATCAGAGGATCTGTCCTGGGACAAGCATACAAGTGTCATCACAAAGACACAATACCTCTACTTTCTTCGATGTTTGCGTAGATTTGGCACGTCATTTAAAACTGACAAATTTCTATAGATGCACAGTAGAGAGTATCCTAACTGGCTGCATCATGGCCTGGTATGAAATGCACAGGAATGGCGAAGTCTACAGAAAGTAGTAGATACAGCCCAGTCCATCACAGGCAAAGCCCTCCCCACCATTGAGTACATTTACACGGAGCATAGCCACAAGTAAGCAGCATTCATCATCAAAGCCTTCAACCATCCAGGCCATACCCTCTTCTTGCTAATACCATTGGGCTGGGGGTTGTGCACAGTACCTACTGTAGCTGGATAGAAGCAACCACCACTTCAAGATCCAAATACCGTTGGGTTCTCCAGCAACTGCAGTATGAAGATTTTTCCCACCCACCATGTTGCCCGCCAATCTAGCCCTTAACACAAGTTTGTACAATAGAGTTAATCTCCTACCTTGGCTCTGTACCTATGGTTTGAACTTTTACAGGACAAGTAGCAGCAAAGACACATTACTACTATCAGATCTGCTGGTCTGCCTCATTGTACAAATTGGTGCTCTATCAGCAATGTTCACATACTTACTATGGAAAACTGGTCATCTTCCATCTCAGCTTCATTCCCATCCCTCTGATCCACTGGAACATCATGGATCCTTGCTAACATCTTGGCAGCAGCATTGCGTTTTGCCAGCTTTTTTGACGTCCCACTTCCTAAAACAATATGACAGTGCAAATGAATGGACTGATCACATCTTAAATCCATTTTACATTGCTTTCTGAACTATTGAAAAGTTCTTGTTCTTAAGATACCCCAATGGACAAAATGTTCATAACCTCACAGACAGTTATTTATTATTCAGAATAATTGTTAAAAATGCTTCCTCAAGTGAACTGAAAGGTGTTAAAAGACATTCCAATACTGCCCTCCACCTGCCTCTTCTCAATGACACAACCATAATGGTGGATGCTCAAAATTTTGAAGCCGGTCTGTAGCAGCATTGTATTTTTACTGCAGAGAAGATGACTGAATTCAGAGATAAAGTGTGGTAACAGGATCTTCAGCCTACCAAGTCCACGCTAATCATCAATACTAATTTTATATTAGTAACAATTTTTCTTTGTCCCCACATTATCATCTGCTCCCTCCAGGTTCTACTCTAGTTGCAAATTAACTCATCTTGGGGATGTGGAAGGATTTCAAAGCACCCTGAGGAAACCAAAGCAGTCACAGGGAGGACATGCGATCTCCACATAGGCAGCACTTAAGATCAAAGTCAAACCCAGGTTGCTGGAGCTGTGAGACAGTGGCTTTACTCACCAAATCCAAGGAGACGACAAACTCAGAATACATAAGTTACGGTGGGTGGACAAAAAGAAAAAGACATCGACCTTCTAAAAGAGTTTGCATCTTCCAATCTAAAACTAGAAATTACCTGTTTGGCAGATGACCTTTAAACCGCAGACTATGGATGGTGTGGAAGAACCAGCTGATGACAGCACTTAAGAGGTATCCAGATGAGCACATTGACTCGCCTGGGCATTGAAGGCTATGGGCCAAGTCCTGCAAGATAGGATTAATATGGAACGGTGCCCACTTGTCAGCATGGGCATTGTGGACTGAATGGCCTGCTCCCCCCTTGTATGACTCTATAAACATTCATGTGTCATTCTACTTTCACAAAATTCACTAACATAATTGAAAGAGGAATCCATCCCATTCCCTAACCATTAACCAAAAATAATCAGATACAGAATAAAATTTGCTCTCACGGAACTTGTGAAGTAATAAAGCAACACTAAATTAAATTTTCCCCCAATTCGTTTCTTGATGCACACACAGATGATGTGGTTTTGGTTACAGAATATTGCGATTCAGCCTAGTTTCGAGGAGCACAATTCAACTGTAACATCAATATCACTTGTACAGTCTTGTCAAAGTACATATCTAACACCTGTTAAAGATTACTTCGAGAATTAGCAATGTTTCAGGGAAAACATTTCAGGGAAAACAACTTGTCAGATGGATAACTGTTCTCTTTCTTAGTGCTGGCACAAATAATTTTAAATCTGTGACCACAGCTATGACCCACTTCCCAAAGGAAATAGTTTCTCTCTGTGTTAAAACCATTAATTTTCTTGAAAATCTCTATTTTGGCAATGGAAGACAGACCAAATTTTTTCCAGTCTCTTTCTGTTTCTTCTCAGCCTGCACAGGATCAAGGATGACTCCCATTCTAAGTGACCGATGAGGTCAGTGTGGGACACACAAAGACTCTTGACAAGCAGATAAGATTGTTTGGGAGGTGTCCTCTTCTGCCATTTATAATCGCTCGTCATTTCTAAGATCAACCAAATACCAAAAACTTTAATACACCTGCCTTTTCCCAATTTAAAAAAAACCTTAAAATACAAGGAAACTGCTGCTTCATGATACATCATACAAGGTGCATAAAACTCTTTGCTTAGTGCCACAGTATTCTGAATGATTGCCAGCAGTTACTTTCAGAACTTAGGCTGGTGGAAATTTGGCACATGAAGCACAGCTGAGCACAAGACAATTATTAATTTAAAATCTGAGATTTGATGGATATCATTAATCAAAGGTGTAAAGGAATACAGCGTCATAAAGCATTACAGTGCAGAAACAGACCCTTTTGCCTATCTGGACTGTGCTGGTCCAGTTTTCTGTCTTGTCCAATCTACCTGCACCAGGATCAAGGCCTCCCCCATAGCTTTCCTATCAATATACTTATCCAGACCTCTTAAATGTTATGTTTGAACCCACATCTACCAGTTTTGCTAGCAGCTTGTTCCATACTTGCACCACCCTCTGAGTGAGGTAGTTCCCCCTCAGATTCCCCTTAAATATTTCACCTTTCACCCCAAACCTATGACCTCCAGTTCTAGTCTCACCCCAAAGGGAAAAAAGCCTGCTTGCATTCACCCTATCTATATCCCTCATAACTTTGTTTACCTCAGTAAGATCTTCCCTCATTCTCCTGTGTGCTAAGGAATAAATTCCTAACCTATTCAATCTACCCCTATAACTCAGGTCCTCAAGCCTCAGCAACATCCTCGTAAGTTTTCTCTGCACAGCTTTAAGCTTATTGATACTGTTCCTGTAGATAGGTGACCAGAACTACAAACAATATTCCAAAGTTGGCCTCACCAACACCTTGTACTCTACTGCATACCTCAGAACCCCACCATTCACAATACAAGTCTTATCCTGGTTTGTCCTCCCAAAGTGCAACAATTAAGACTTGTCTGCATTAGATTTCATCTGTTATCAGTTACCGAATGTAAAAACATAATTTTAAATGTGAGAAAGTCAATTGATGAAGCAGTTTAAATGAAATTAAGTCAATTATGCAAGACTGAGGTAGATGAAGGCTCATTCAATTTAAACTTTCATTTCCCCATGACGCAGGAGACCACTCAGGCTGCTGAATTTATGCCAGCTCAGAATTTCTGATTCTACCAGCCAATAAACTTGCCAGCCAGAACAACTTTGAGATGTATGAATGAACCAGAGCACCCATGGGAAAACCACAGCCGGAGGGTAAACATTCAATCCCCACCCAGACAACAGACATCAGGATCATACCGGGCTCCTGTAGCTGAGATGCAGCAGCACTACTTGCTGCATTATTGCTCTGCCCTATCACTAATTTTTGTTTGAAAAGTTGGGCTTACCCAACTTTAAAATGGCTCAATATATTAATTATTGTTAAAACTGCAAAGTTTCCAGTTCTGTGGAATTCATTACCCCAGATGGTGGTGGAGGCCAGGTCATTAGGTGTATTTAAGGCTAAGAATGATAGGTTCTTGATTGGTAAGGAGGTTGAGAAATATGGGGAGAAGGTAGGGAAATGGAGTTCAGAAAAAAAAACAGCCGTGATTAAATGGCAGGCAAATTTGATGGGCTGAAAGGCCTACTTTTGTCCTGACATCTTATGGTCTTATTAAGTTAACCTCCTTTAGAAGAGAGGCATTTCAATTTTAGAGAAGCTTTGTATTCATTGTCGAATATATGGGAGATATATTTGACTACATGTTGCACATTTTCATTGGAACTGGTTGATCAATGGTCAGCACTCAAATTTAACCTGTGAAATGTTTTGCTTGTTTGTGATACAGAATACAGTAATAAATATTTAAATTATCTTGTATTTATTTCTAGCCCGCTTGACCATTGTTATGCACAAAACAATGATATAGCTGCAAAGGTTGCTTTGTAAAATAAATTTTGGCAAGTCACAATTTACTTGGAGTGAACAAATGATCAGTTTGGAGATATTTTAAAGAATTGTCTCATAAATCTATACAGTGTACAGTATACTATAAATCAAAATAGCACACTTCTAACAGTGTTTCAAGATTTATGAAAAATTGCTTTACATTATTGAAAAGGTATTATTTGTTAACAGAAAAAAACTTTTCAAAACAAGACTGAAGAATTTTGCAAAAGGCCCTCTGTGCAGAAAGAGATAGAACATTAAATGGCATGTGCTCAGAACCAAAGGACAATGTATGGTCTATGATCAATGCATTTCATGGATTTTATATTGTCTTCATACTTCTTTGGGAAAAGAATACATACATGCATTTTGAATGACAACGGGTGAAACATTTTCTCCTGCACTATCTTTTGAACCATACAATTATCTGTCAAATACGTTTTTTGATCAAGGATCCAAGCATAGAATTTTGTTTTGGACCATTTTTTGCCCTCTAGTTTTTGACTCCCTACACTATGGAAAAGACTGTTACCACCTCCTTATCTATGCCTCTCATAATTTTAAACACTTCTATAACATCAATCCTCATTCTCCTAAGTTCCACAGAATGAAGAACAAACCTGACTAACCTCTCCCTGTAACTCAGGCCATCAAGTTATGGCAGCATCCGCGTAAATCTTTTCTGCATTATTTCCAGTTTACCCCACCTGTCCTATAACAAGGTGACCAAACTGTACACAGTATCCCAAGTGCAGCCTCACAAACAACTTATGGAACTGCAACATAATGTTCCAACTCCTGACTGATGAAGACCAGTGCTCTATACACCTGTCAATCTGTGATGTCACTTTCAATGAACAATGCACTTGTACTCCTTCGTCCCTGTCTTTAGGGGTCAATGTGGTGTGTGATGGCTACTCAGAGAAGAATTTCAAGTTGAATACTTTAACAATAAATGAGCCTTTGATAACGGTGAAAAGTTGGATATATGGAATTAGCCATCATATCACTGAATGCCAGGGAAAGCCACGTGGACCTACGCCTGGTCCTACGTTAGTGCATCATTGCAAGTGACACGCACAACCTGTCCTTCAGCAAGCTCAAAGGGGATTTTGACACTGACTTGGTTCACATGTCATCCATTCTAAAGGCTGATTTATACTTCTGCGTCAAATCGACACCGTAACCTACGTGAGTGGCCTACGCACGTTGTGAGCATTTATACTTGTGTGTTGGTGTGTCTGTGTCGCTCTGCAATTCGGGCACATCGCACATGCGCACACACCTGCCCGTGCAAGGCTTCATGGTCATGGCAGTCTTTCTCAGGGTAAACAAGTTTAAAGTGAGCGTCTTTTTTCATAAAAGCGAAATGTGTCCTCCATAATTTCGGAGGTCTGTAAAGCTTTATGGAAAATATTGCAGCCAGGGTTCCTTCCCTGCCCAATGGGAAGCTATTGCAGCGTAGGAGGAAATGCGATGCTACCAAGCGGGCCAATCTCAGTTGTTGTGGTCTGCGTTGCCGCAACCCGTAGTTACATTTTGGGAGAGGTACGCGTCAGGCTATGGCGTAGGGATCCACGTGGGCTCTGCGTAGGATTTGTGGCTACACCATACCTACGGCGTCAATTTGACACAGAAGTACAAATCAGCCTTTAATAACGTGACCAGAGGCAACACAAGGCTTTCACTGCATAACTGTTACAGAGGCAAGCACAACACACACTGGAGTACTTTAGAAGATGCAATGGGTTTGTACCTATCTCCAAGAATCTCTCCACTCTGCAGGTCATAGTGAACTCTTTCCTATGGGCAGGGCCTGATTCCTGAGTCACTGTATATTCTGGGAGTCTCCATCCTTTCTGAACCACTAGCTCCTACAAAGAAAGAGCACAAATTACCAAAACAAAAGTTACTTCTAAATATTCAAACACATTAACCACTATTGTCTGAGGATGCAAATTTGGCTCACTCCCAGAACTCCGCAGCACCTTGTCACTGATTAAACCTGTGGTCCCTCCAGGCACAGGCACAAAAGCCACTGTGCAACCCAGCTCTGACGTACAGCCTCGACAGAGGAAAATAAAACATCAAGATTGAATATGGATTTAAAGACTGCTTAACTTTTGCATATCAGTATCCAGTAAACATGAACATTCTAAAACAAAAAGGCACAATTTCTTCAACATCCCTTGCCCAACACATTTGGGACAATGCGCAGAGTTCTGGTCTCCACATTAATAAAAAGGAATATAGAGGGATGGAGGGAGGTACAAGACTTGGTGTAATGACATCAGAATTGAAGGCATAACTGTCAGGAAAAACCTTAATAGGCTGGATACACAAAATTCTGGAGGAATTCAAGTCAGGCAGCATCTATTGAAATAAATAAACAGTCGATGTTTCAGGCCCAATTTCCTCTCCTATCAGATTCCTTCATCTCCAGCCCTTTACCTTTCCAGCTATCTGACTTCCCCTCCCCACCTTTTTATTTTGGCATCTTCCCCTTTCCTTTCCAGTCCTGAAGAAGGGTGTCAGTCTGAAAAGTCAACTGTTTATTCATTTCCATAGATGCTGCCTGACCTGCTGAGTTCCTCCAGCATTTTGCATGTGTTGCTTTAGATTTCCAGTATCTGCAGAATTTATAATAGACTGGAGCTCCCCCCCCCCCAAAAAAAAACGGGCTTCCCTCCTCCAAAACAGATGTCATTTAACCAACATCTAAAATTATGAAGAACTTTTATAGGAGAAAGGAGAGGGAAAAAGACATCAAAG
This sequence comes from Mobula birostris, assembly GCF_030028105.1. Lineage (NCBI taxonomy): Eukaryota > Metazoa > Chordata > Chondrichthyes > Myliobatiformes > Myliobatidae > Mobula > Mobula birostris. The sequence continues at coordinate 67,389,670 of NC_092402.1, forward strand.
CTAGGGCCCATAACTCTCCAACACACTCTACAGAAACTTCATTCCTCAGACTGGATAGACTGCAGAACCTGTCATCAGAAGGCATGGTTAAAATGACACGGGATCAGTGGATCAAAGGGATAGTTAGATAAACACAAAGGGAAGAGAAATGGGATAAGAGGATGAATTAAGTAAAGCAAGAAGAGGCACTTGTGTGAGGCTCCAGTGCAGCAAATTCTCTGTAAATTTAAGGAATTCAAAAATATAAGGTTTGGGGAAACAAGACCACAGTACCTGTAAGGCCCCCACAGGGTTACATTCTGCCAGTTGTGCAGAGCTGGAGCTTTTAGATTCGTTGCCAGAGATTCTGCAAGAGAAAAAGAGAGCAGTAATGAGAAATACCAACATCACAAGTATTTTTAATTTGTTCTGAGCATGACTTTTTAGACAGTCCCTCCTCCCTCAACTAAGCTGAGGAAATAAAGTCGAGGGATACGCTCTTCAATCTCCGTACAATCCCAGTCCTTTAACCCATTGCCACATTGATTCATTGGTTCCTGGTTTTGAGAAGTGATGCTCTGTAATTGATATTTATTACCTGGATGCCACACTTTGGGCTAATGTACTTTTCAGCCATGTACCTCGTGCCCTACAGTGACACAGCATGGGATTTGGGGCATGGCACAGATAGATAACACAAGACAATTAAATAGTGACTCTCAAAACCCAGATGAAAAAAAATCGGTTCTCAAGACTTCAGCAGTTTGAATGAACTCAGTGCTAGTGCATGACTCAGTGCACCACTGCACAATAGGACAGTAGAAAGTATCCGAGGACAGTACATAGAGAATTTCCTTTCATACCTAGCCTCCACAGTGACTTGGCTGAAATTGACAACTCAGCTGTTAGTGAATTAAAGCATGATAATGTACTGGACCAAGAACAAAGGAGGTTACAAGTTCATATCCCACCAAATTGTGAAGCTGAATTCAATAAATCCAGTAATTTGTGTGCTTGAGTCAGAAGACACAAGGCCATAAAATGCTGGTTTCATTGCAGAGTCTGGACCTGCTCCTGTGTTAATGCTACACTAGATGATTAAATTTTAATACCCACTAGTTAACAAGTATAATTTTGCTAACATTAGCTAATTTCCATGAACATTTTTTGTAAGGAAGACTGCTTTGTGGTGTAAGTGCTTTAACACAGATAAGGTTAGAGCATTCCACATTTATACTACACATCTTAACTTCAGAAAGTTGACTTCCCTCCTCCTTTCTAGCCCAGAGTAGATCCATCTCTTGATCCTCCATGGCTAGATTGAGCATGTGAAAACGATCATTCTGCTAAAGGTAAGGTAATGGAGTAACTCTGCATTATCAAAGACTTGAGTTAAATGGAAAGAGATCATTTTTAAAATTAAAAAGTGTATTTGCAAACCGTCTTATTAAGTCCTTTTTATTTAAAACGGAACATTTAAGCGCTGTACATATGACCTAGTATGGAATTTAGCGACTTTTGTGCAGATAAACACAGCAGCTACTTTGCACACTGCAAAATTCAATAAATAGCAATGAAACATACACCTTTGATGGTGCTGGCCAAGACAAGAGAAAAACTCCCTGCTTGCTTTCAAATAGTACTGAGGGACTTTTACAGTTCCCCATTTAAATAGGTAATTCCAAGCATTTCCAAGCATTAATGGCATAACAGTCAGAACATACAGATTAATGCCTTTAAGAGCATTTTGTATTACTACATTTTATTCCTATCCATGACTATCACTAGAACGACGTCATCATATAAAAATATAATAGTTACCACAAAGTAAATACTCCTTTTAAATAAACAGATTTTTGACTAAAAAGACAGCTGTACTATTTATCTTACATTAACATATTTAATCAGAACTGTGAATAAGTGGCCTTGGAAGACTGAAGGTCTCTTGCCTGGAACAGTTACAGTACTATGCTTAATTCCAAATAGCATAGATTTTTATGTCAAGTTTATCTTGTCTTTTTTTAAACTCTGAACAGACTGCCCCACTAAAAGGTTTGTGGACAAACCGATACCAAGTTTCCAACATATTCAGAACATGAAACTCATGACTATTGCCTAAAGTCCCAGGTCCTTTCCAATGAAGTCCAACTATGTACAATATTTATTGACACAATATGCAAGACATTAACATTTGATGTCCTTCATATAGACTGAAGGTAGCTTGTAGTACCTGGCCTGTACTAAGCTATCGCTTGGGAAAAAAGGAATTTGCATTTATATAGCGCCATCACATCTTTCAGAAACATTCCATAATGTTCACATACAACAACTTGCTTTGAAATGCAGTGACTTATGTAGGCAAACGCAGCAGCCATTTTGCGCACAGCAATATCCTGCAACAAGCAATGAGATGAGTAACCAGTGAAATTTTGGGAGTATTCAGGGAGAAATTTTGACCATAGAACATGGGTGAACTCCATGCTCTTATTTTTTTTTAAATACTCGTGGCAAACAGTTTTCCACATCTATCTCAATCATTTAGGATACATAGATAGGATCATGGTTCACCATCACATCAGAACAGCACCTCTGATCCACTCCTTTGGATCAGCAGAGAATTTTAACTTGGGTAACAAACAGGGACATGATAATGGGGATGGGGAGGGGAGGGAAGATGATTGTTACAAGATTCCTGCTCGTGATCAGCCAGCGTCCTCTGGTCAAAGTGCAGGTGTGTGAACAATAGGGTGCAAGATAATTGATACTAGAGTACAGCTGCTTCTCCAACATGTTAACACTTGCTGCCAAGGCTCATTCTAAAAGGACTAGGCAGTTAATAGGAAGTTGACAGCATCTATGGAATGGTTTCCCTGCATACGTCACTGCCTTTAGGAGAGATGGGCATGGAGGAAGGGCAGGTAAAGGATTGAATGTCACCGTTACAAGATGGAATAGAAAGATCTTTCTAGGTGCAGGTAGCTATTCACCTACTTGACTCCATCCAACATAGGCTCCAACATGTTTCCTCCCTTTAGTAATTTCAGGGCAGCTTCTGCTGCCTTGTGTTTTGCTGCCTTTTTGCTAGGCCCCTGACCTGAGGGGGGGAAAAAAATCAATTAAAACACAAAGTAAGATTTAAATAAAAGTCACGAAACAGGTGCAAACACAGAACAACCAGTTTCTATGACCACTTCAGCCCTGAAACCTCATTGCCAAATTGAAACAGCTGGTCTCAAATTGGTCAGTTTATATCCTTTTTATAAGTGCGCCAAGTTTGCCTTGTTGCCAGCACTCAACTGAAGCACAATAGTGCCGTTAAGCTGTCCCAGTACAGAAGTATAAGCATATAAGTTGATATTCCAGTGCAGAACAAGGGATCACTGGACTTTAGGACTAAGCTTCACTTGCAGGTGGTAAACATCCCATGGTACTGGAAGAAAACATGAAAGCCTGATCAAAAGTTCCTTCCTCGACCAACAAAATGCTCAGAGCTGCTTGTAAAATATTAATATACACTAAACAGGCACTGTGAATAGTTACTGCAATAAAAGAATCCCAGCATTTCAAAGGAATCTACACAAGATGTTTTTCTTTAGATTTGCAGTTATCAAATGATTTGTGCATGGTGGACAAGGTCACATCTAGCACACCAGATCCATCTTCTAAACAAACAATTTTATCTGCGAGCATCTCGTTAAAAAGAGCATCGGTCTGGCTTTAAGGGTAGAATAACTCATTAATTAAAAGCTTTTTATCAAAGTTGATCCAGCCAATTAAGAAACGGTTTTACTTAGAGTGGCAAGAATGTGGAACATGATACCACATGAAATAGTTGAAGCCATTACATGTGTACATTTACTTATGCAACTGTTCATTCAGAATCAGTTACCCAAATAAATGTAAGAGAGGAATGAATTGGATGAGATGAAATAGAACCATGTGCAGTGAAATGCAGGCATAGAATAGATGGGCTGAACAACCTATCCCTGTGCTCCAACTTTGATGCAAGAATTCTAGTTTTAGATTGTCAGAACAAATTCTACTCGAGACCATTCATTGCAGATTTCACCTGTAAAGTGAACTGTATAGTGCTTCACATGAATCAGCTTTGGACCGGCAGCCATTACATTGATTAAGGATGGCATTCTTCCCAGTCATCATATTGATGTCCGCGTAATGTTCCCACTAGAAGATCCTGTACTTGTCAATTTCAAAACTGATACAAACACAGTGAACACCACTACTCCTGCATGCCCACTAAACAGGTTTCTTACTCAAGCTGCTTCAAAAGAAACATAATGACTATATATTATGAACAGCGCTGTGTGCCCCACTGAAAAAACGTTAACCTTGAAGATAAAAAAAACAAACTGTACTCTGCACACAAAAGAAACAAAGTTAACATCTGTATGGCAGCAGGAGTGGAAAAAAAGGTAAAAAAGATAAAAGTTTAGAACACAAGATTGAGGAAAAAAAATCTTAAAATACCCACAAACCATCAAGATGTCTGGCACGGTAAAATCTTGCCAATACAGCCAGTACCAATTCTGACACCAGAATATTATACATATAGAAATCACTTTTCCCTTTAACAATGCCATCCCTGCACAACAACTTCAACAAAAGTCAACACAACATTTTATTTTTATTTATTGAGATACAGCCCTTCCTTCAGGCCGCACCGCCCAGCAATCCCCGATTCAACCCTAGCCTAATCACGGGATAATTTACAATGACCAATTAATCTACCAACCGATGTGTCTTTGGACTGTGGGAGGAAACTCACGTGGTCACGGGGAAATCGTACAAACTCCTGACACGAAACGGCAGGTATTAAACGCAGGTCGCCGGTACCGTAAAGTGTTCTGCTAACCACTATGCTACCATGCCGACCGTTCTAATAAATTAAAGCATTTATTGCTATTTTCAAAGTGTACAACTTGAATAGATGTATAAGGCATCACAAACTCCCTCGTCGCCTTGAAGGAACTTCCAAATGAGAAACAAACCTGTGCAATTAATATCTCCGACTGTGACTCGGAAAGTGAAATTAGGTTGGTGGGCTTGGCCCTCCGCTTTCAACAGGTCATACACCGGTGTCTTTCCAATCCTTGTTCCATACTCCTGCAGTAAACTAATAGGTGTCTTTCCAGGGTTTGAGGCCAGCATTTGCTCAATACTGTATAATAAAAACATAAAACAAGTAAATTTGTAAGACTTCAGCAGAGAGATTAGAGATGAGCAGCAGTTTGCAAGCTGAAAGCAACAGATTTGTAGTGGAAAACAGGACCGGGAAGACTAAAATGTTAACATCAGGAGCAGGAAGACAAGATGACTGATCACCAGATAAGTGGTGGTATCCTATGGTGAGTGACTTACCTACCGACAACCACCACCTTTCCGCTATCTCTATATAGCACAAGCCAGGGATGTGATAAAATGTGAAAGTTCAATATTTAAGGTGACAGCTCACAACGACCTACTCAAAAGGAATAAATGCTTGCCTTTCTAGTGATGACTACCTAGAGGAAAATTAATGGATTGAGGGAAGGTGGGTGAAGAGGTTTAATAAATGCGTGAAGTTATTCAAGTTTGGGATTAGGATAAATTTTGGGAGGATTGTTTTAGGGAATGGTAAAATACTTTTCAAATTTAGCTTAGTTATGGGGAGAGGGGTACGTGGCATTAATTTCCGGCACCTAGAGTTTTTTTCTCTTTTTCTAATAAGTCAATTGACCAGATGGTCTCAATTGTTGTAACCAAATGCTCACGAAAGTCTGTGCACCTTCCAGCCCAACAGCACAAGCAAAAAGTTGAGATGATGTTCGACCCGGGGGCTCTATCTGCCTTCTCATGTGTATGCAAAAGATCGATGAGACTTTTGGAAGAACATAATCATTCTCGCTGCAACATTCTGCTGGAGGAACTCAGTGGCAGCATGATTTTTTTTCGGGGGGGGGGATTGGAATGAAACTGCCAACACTTTCGAGTCGAAAAATTTGGGGATCAGGATAAATTTTGGGAGTGTGTAAAATACCTTTTTAAAGTTAACAAGGGGAAATAGGGTACGTCCCATTCATTTCCAACACCTGCAATGTTTTGTTTCTAAGTTAAAAACAATGACCAGATGGTCTTAATTGTTCTCGATGTTGGGGGAGGGGGTGCAAACATTTGCACTTCAACTAAAATCGCAAAAGACTGTCATCACACTGATGTTTCGGGGAGCTTGCTGTGCAGATTGAGCACCGCGTTTCTAAATCAGAAACGTCCCGGTGAGATGAAGATAAAGCTTCTACTCAAAAGCAATGAACAAAGACTTTTTTTCAAGAGGGTCCGATTGGACATGCATCTCCACCGTACCTGGGACAGCTAGAACTCTTCTTTACTGCAGCAGCGGCCCGATCCTCCGTCATCCCAGACAACACTACCGGTAATCGTGGCTCAAACGGCGACAGCGGCAGCAGCTCTAATCCCTTCACGGTCCCGCATAAGCGCTGGCGCGGATGCCACTGCGCAAGCCCACACCGGGCCGCTAACGTCACTTCCTGGTCAGGGTGACCGGTGGAGAAGAGCGCGGAGAGCATTAAGCCGGCGAGTTTGCAGCGGTGTGAGGGAAGAGATGTTATCTCTCCTAAACAAGTTCCCAAGTTGCTGTTTTCAAAGTTCGCATTTTTAAACTTTTGCTGAGAAGGCATTCCGCCCACCTTGCTACACCACCTATGCCTCCTCTTGATTTTCTCTCAGCTTTCCACTTAAATATAGCAATGGTTTCTGCCTCTTTTCCCGTAAATAAGCTTCCCTTGTTTTCTTTATTCGTTTTTTTTGGTTACTTATCTATTTAAAGTTGTAAAATGAAATAAAACCATCCTACCACCGTTAAATTTACTTTGTGCAAAATGGGGAAAAATCACCTTAAAATAAGCTCTCCGTCAGGTTTTGAAGCATATTGATAGTAAATTAGCCAAAAGTACTGCAAGTATTTGAAGCAACCTGTTACAGAAATGAAGTGGGAGAGAAGGAAGGTGCTAACATTTCTTCAGCATTCTTGGGCTGTTCTTCTAAGTTCAGCTTTCTAGCATTAATAACATTTGGAAATTTTAAACACGTAATCATGAAGGAACTGGTTTTAAAATTATAAAATGAAAACAAGCCATTTATCAGGTAACAGCCATGTTATACAGTTCTTGCTGTTCACAAAAACATGGGACGGTTGCTGATGCGTTGAGGGAGAGGCTTGCTGGAAAAGAGGAATCCAGATGAATTTTGTTTAAACTACAGTGGGCCCAGATATTTATCATCTGTCGTCCTTGAACACACTAATAGCATGTGAAGTTTTTAAAAGTCAGATCTGAATTAATTTGAACTATTACATAGCATACTATGTGGTCCACAATGATATCACCTCAAATCTACTTATTTTGCAAGAGAGAGAAAATGGAATATACGAATACTTTTTAAAATGTACATTTCTTGTGCATACCTCCCAATAGGTAGTAGCTGGAATTGAAGGGAGAGAACAAAAATGCTGAAAGATTTAATCGAGCAAGGTCAGTAACAGGGGAAAATAGATAAGATAGGAATGTCCATTTCCATATTTGGAACTTAAGATAGAATTTAAAACAGCCAGTGCCTTCTAATTGATCATTTGGTTGCAATATCCAGACCAAAATGCTATTCAAGCAGGCATAAAATAAACCAGAATTTAACAATAGGAACCAACTGTGGAAAAATACTGATTGAAACAATTTTATTATATTTACAGTTTTATTCAAAAGTAAATGGGCATGTACATACAAAATAATACAATTGATTTACAAACTGAGTTATGTTTAAATGGATGTCACATACATTTTTGCTTTAGTCAATGGTAAAATACAACAATCATTGGCTTTAAGAAAACCTACAAGATACTGCAAAGTTTAAAGTCTAGAGATTGTTTTGTTACATCTGACAATATTTCTCTTTCTGGACCTCAAGACTAAACAGAATATAAAAGTGTACTATAGAAATACAAGTCTTAATATAGTGTAACTTAAGAAAAATAAATCTTCTCTCCCAGCATTTTGTATTAAGTTGGTGTTTATAAGTGATTGAGCTTTCAATGTTCCCATCTGTTCAAACCAATGGACAGAATTCTTTTTTCCTCATTGTCATTTACAAAGGTTCACATGGTAAATTGGTCTGTCACAATCCAGATTCTTAAAGGTGTATAAAACAATTACCCATTCTCTGCAACAAACTGAGAATCTCACTCAAAATGGGCTAGTGTGAAAAATGGAAATTTTCATATTTATCCAATTGGAGCTGTTGATTACAGAAATTATTCCACTGTGGAGAAGGAATTACTGGCAATCATACTGGCATTACAACATTTTGAGGTTTATATTTGTCCGGCACGGAAACCACTGATAATTTACACTGATCACAATCCATTGGTGTTTTTGGCCACAATGGAGGATAAAAACAAACGCTTACTAAGTTGGAGCCTGGTGTTACAGGAATTTGATATTAAGATAAAACGTATAAAAGGAACGGAAAATGTGATTGCTGATTGTCTGTCAAGGTGTTAAAACTTAAAGTTCTCTGTATTAGTCGTATAGCTGATGACTACCTATATATTAGTGTGTATCTTATGTGCATTCATGCCCATAATTTTTACCCCGGTAAAAATCCTTTTAAGGGTGGGGGTGTCATGTGTGATGCCAAGCAGAGCTACCGGATGGATGATGCTAATGAGAGAGATAATGGAAGACAATGGAGAAACATTCAAAATGCTAATAAGAGAGAAGAGAGAGATTAACGAGAAAGAAACACAATTCAGATATTGACAGACCATTTGCTTTGAACCTGAACTGTTTGAAGTTTGATGGACAGGGGATACCCCAGCAGGGGGATAAAAAGAGCAGGTTTGCTAAGGCACAACACGCCACGAGACCCTGGAAAGAGCAGTGTGCCCCCACAAGTTGGTGGGAGTTTGGAGGACCGGTTCGCAGGAACCAGAGGCTCACAGGGTGTAAAGGTACGATCGGTGGGAACCTGGGGTGTATGTCCGCCCTTGCCTGGGTGCCAGGTTCACCGCAGAAGAACGATCGTATCCGGAACGGAGGGGTCACAGTTGGTGACCACAGCAGGATTAGAAGACATCAAAAGGTCTGCCTGAAACCAACTGCATCTCCCACTCTCTCTCTCCCTCTCTCCCCCCAACAGTACAACAACAGCGACTACCTGGAACTGCACTAAACTGAACTGAACTCTGCTTCACTTAAGACTGATCATTTTACCCCTAGACTGCGACAGAGCTTGGTTGATTCCTATTACCCTAGTTCTGTGTATATGTGTGTATTATCATTGCTAATCTGTTACATTTATATCCTTACAATTAGAGTACTGTATTACTTATTTCTTTAATAAAGTTTTATTAGTTCCTAGTAATCACAGACTCCAATGAGCGTTCCATTTCTGCTGGTTTGGCAACCCAGTTGCGGGGTATGTAACATAAAGAGGTTGTAGCTGAGGCACATTTTTAAGAGCAGAGTAGGAAAGAACCTGCTCTCGTTTTAAATCATGCTGCGCCTGCGCTTGTAGTGCTTGAGAACGTCTGGGAGCGGAGAGGACTCAGCCTTACCACCAAGCTGAAGGTCTACTGTGCAGTGGACCTTACCACCCTCCTTTACGCCAGCGAAACCTGGACTGTCTACAGCAGGCACGCCAAACAGCTCAACCACTTTCACCTGAGCTGTCTCCGCAGACTCCTCCACATCAGGTGGCAGGACAAAGTCCCCGACACGGAAATCCTGGAACGAGCTGGGCTCTGCAGCGTCTACACCCTCCTGCTGAAAGCCCAAGCCAGGTGGGCTGGACATGTGGTCAGAATACCAGACAGCCAATTGCCTAAGCAGCTGCTGTACGGAGAACTGTGTCAGGGCAAGCGCTCAGTCGGGGGGCAGAAGAAACGTTACAAAGACTGCCTCAAAGCGTCCCTCAAAGGCCTGGGTGTCGACATCAACACATGGGAGACGCTTGCCCTCGACCGTCCAGCTTGGCGCAGCAAGATCACCACAGGAGCCCGTGCAGCTGAAGTCAGGTGCATCATCGAGGCTCAACGAAAGCGTGCTGTGCGCAAGGCCCGAGCAGCATCCACTGCCATGACAGCACCCACCCACTTGTGTCCCACATGTGGGCGAGCCTTCAGGGCCCGGATTGGCCTCATCAGTCACCTCCAGACCCACAGCCACCAATCTCCCATTTGACTTTGAAGCCATGGTCATCATCGACTACGAAGGACGAACAACAACAACAACAGTGCTTGAGATGCATATGGGTTGGCCAAAATGGCAAGTGTTCTATCCCTCAGTACCACAAAAAAAGTTACCACAGCTTAATACAACCTTGTAACACCATAGAGAATGGAGGAACCATTTTCTTCTTCTGCATTCTTAATCACTTTAGGAGTATATCTTTTCATACAAAAACTGCAACCACAATTTCATTTGATTATAGTTACTTTCACTCAAAGCTAGGCAGTGCTGTGCAGTTTCTTTAAAAAAAAGTCGGTATAAATAGTCTATGCGCACTAAATAACAAATAGATCCCAACAAAAACCTCTTAACCAGAGTGTGACAGCCTTCTGAAAAGACAATATCTGCTTTTTTGGTGGAATCCTGGAACACAGTTGCTTGCGAGTGACACTTCTTAATCTGTACTGCCTATATATATTTTTTTTTCCCCAAGATAAAAAAAACATATATATTTTCAAAACTCTTGACTAATTGCCCCTTCAATTTTCTGGACTCATTCCATATCTCTATCTTGCTACCTCATTCACTTCCCTTCAAAATCTTTTCAATGAAAAAAAAACACTAATTTGTACTCATCTATGTCACCATGTCGTTCACAGAAGGAACACGACACGGTGGAACCACACAGCAAGTTAACACAGTAAACAAGAGGTGTTGATAATATTGGTATAGTTCAATGAAAAGAGTAGAAAAATTAAGTTCAGTTACAGCATCAGCCACAATATTATGGAACTGTGGACCAACTTTGAGCAACAAGGTCCGCTGCTCCTATTTTGATTGTTATTCTTAAGTACAGACATAGGATTTGGCTTAAAACTGTAAGGATACATGACACAGTGATAAAACCTTTTGCATCAACGGGAAATCCATTTCACTCATAACATTTCAACAGACTTGTAAAATACAACAGATTTAAATAGTATAGCAGAGTTCCCAGATGCACTTACTCTCCTCCTCAATCTCTTTATTTCAATACCAATCTCATCTGCTTCAAGATCAAAAGGAGATACTGCACTCTGAAGATCGTCATACTTTTAAACAAAAAGAATCTCAATACCGGTGAATTGATTTTTAAAAACACAAATTCATTTTTTGCATACATAAGAACTTACATCATGATGATATTTGTGCTCGACCAGCCCATACATAGAATTATTAATATTTTGCACTCAAGATACTACAGAAAAAGCCAATTATTTAATAGTTTATTTAATTTATTGGCCACTTTTTCCCTTCAAGAATCTTACTTCAATATTGTGCCACAAAAATGTCCCATAACGTTGGCCTTAAAATAGCTGAGAGAAAATAATTGCAATTCCAATTGTTAATTTTCCTAAATCTCACCTCCCCATTTTGCTTCACTCTACTTTCTCAATCTTTAGTTGCTCAGTCTGAACAGTAGGAATAAAAAGCACATTCAGACTTGACAAGGTACAGATGCAGGAAAAGCATACCACATTTTCTAAATACAAAACTGCAACGCACGAGGTACTTTAGCCTAAACTATTTTCATATGTTGTTTTAATTAGTGTACATTACTCGAATGAACTTGCATTTCAAGTCCATATTCAATGAATATTTCCATGATTAAAACATGATTAAACAAAAAAATGTTCATCCTTTTGTACCTCATGCAGAAATTGAACAGCTGAATTGACTTGTTGAGTAAAGTACCGATGGTTCAGGGACAACAATGAAAGTGACATTGTTACCGCGGCAAAAGTAGCCCCATTTGATATGGACAGATACAATGCAAATACCAAAGGGACTGCAGTCCTGAATGCAGTTAAGTGAATAAAACATTAATATATACCTGGTAAAAACTAAATAAAATGACAATGACTCATCATTAATTTTTTTTTAAATCTACATTGGGCAACATGGATTTCAGTTTGGAATTTGTATATACATGTTGTCATAAATAAATATTGTGGACAATTTATCAACACTTCATAACTTACTAGTACTATTTCTAGCTAAAAAATGTAAAGGGACAGCAATAATAGTTATTATTAAGGAAACAACTTCAAGTTAGCAGAATCTGATTTCAAGCAGAGTATAGAAAGATGCTAGAACAATGACTGGATTCACCCTACACCTTTGGGGGAATTAAATGATCCGATTCACTGCCTCTCTAACTGGAGAGAATGTAAACTTGGAAACAAATTAGACGATATGTCTCAATCAGTATAGACTTTAAATGACTTTTTAAACAGCCATTTACCGTACCAGAAACATTATTTTAAAAAAAGGGTTAAATTTGCCCTTGAGGAAGACAGTACATTTGATACAGTCAGAGGCTCTGATTTTGGAGCAAAGGTGCAGATGGCACGACTTACTAGTACCATGCCTCAACAGAACCAGGTAATCACAGGCTGTGCCTTTATTTGGTGATCATGATGTACGTGATACTAGCTCTGAACTCAGTAATTCAGCCAATTAAGATTTAAGAACAGTGCCCATTGTAAACATGATTGGACAAGCAGTGGAAATTTTGTTTGAGCAAATATACTTTCAATGGTAAATGAAGCAATTGTAGATGTCCCTATTAAACAATTCCTGGAAGCAAGTATTCAAATACTTGTTAAAGTACTTTTGCTTCCTGCACAAGAGGTGGGGACAAGGAGTGGGAGAATAGCAAAATGCATTAGCTTCCTTACTATTTCTACCATGTTCATACATTAGAAAAACAGGACTGGAATTCATAAAGTCTGGAATTAAAAATAAAAGATAGCAAATCACAGTATGATAATGGATGGTAATGAACACACTTCATTACATGCCTACCCTTGACAAAAAAAAACCCTCTGTCACATTAACTACTGTCAGTATTTAGGTTCTATACATGCACATCAAAACAACTGAAATATTAACCTGTATACTGGCAGGATACTTAGGCAGATATGGAGGTTTGTTAATGTTTGCTATACATCATTTTGAAGAAATGTGTCCACAGAAACCTCAGCATTAATATTAGGAAGTTACCAGTGGTGTGTGCGCGCAATATTCTATTCTTGATACTCCAGGAGCTGACCTCAGGTTCTTACTTCCCCCCCCACCTCCCCTCTCCCACCCTGCTCCCGTGACCAAGCCGAAAGAACTTCATTTCCCTCCATATCCTTGTTTCAAGTTAAGGCCGTGACACAACTAGCTCCTGTATCACTCAGCAGATTGTGGGGTGGTGGAGAAGCAAGTGTTTACTGTAACATTATTCACCATTGGCGCTGCTTGTAGAATCATCTTGGGCATTTTGTACAGGCTGCAGTAAATCTGTGAAGTTAGAAAACAGATTAGTTAACAAATCTGATGATGCACATATGGATACCACATGACCTGTGGAGTATTTCCAAAATTCAATTTTAATTACACAAACAAGTTTTTCTCCCCAATGCACTCCAAAACAAAAATCAGTTCATTAATGAACAGTATATATAGCAGATAATACAGGTGGTGTGTTATCCTGGTCTTTCTTGCTGGGAGAGGTCACGATTTTAGGAGTGCCAGAGGAGAGGGGTCTAGGCAATTGATTGCCCTGCACCTGTGGTACATGGAATTAATCACTGCCAATTAAAGTCGATGGTGTTGAGGTTGAGTTGTTAAAGCTGTGCTCATTCAGACACACGGAGAGTATTCCTGATTTATGCCTTTTCGCTGTTGGAAAGGCTTAGGGCTGTCATGAAGTGAGTTATTCATCACCTGATATCAAGTCTTTAATTTACTTTTGTGTCCATGGTATTTATGTGGCTGATCCAATTAAGTTTCTGATTAATGGAAGCCCCACTCCAACCCCGGGATGTTGATGGTAGGGAATGAGGTAATGGCAATGCTATTGCAGGTCTAGGATAGATGGTTAAACACTCTCTCAATGGAGGTGGCCATTGTCTGGCACTTGTGGGATGCATGTTGATGGCCACTAATCAGCCCATGCCTAAATATTGTACACATCTTTCTGCATCCAGGCATGGATTGCTTCATTTGGTGAGGGGGTTGATTAGGAACTGATCATTGTGCAGTCAGTGGGCATCCCTACTTCTGACCTCATGACAGAAGAAAGGTTATTGATGAAGCAGATGAAGATAGTTGGGCCTGACAGACCACCGAGGGTCTCCTGTAATGATGTCTTGAGGCTGCTACGATGATTTCTAATGACCACGAACATCTTCTTTTGTGTTAGTTATGGCTCCAAGTACTGGCATCAGATTTACCAGTGCTCCTTGATGCTACATTTGATCAACTATTTCCAAAGATAATTGGTAATTGTGCCTTTAAAATTTAGCTCTAGTCCACATTTAGACCAAGGGCATGAAGAAGTCTGGTGTTCATTTGAGCTGCTGCTGGCAGTCCTTCAAGTGTCATAGATGTCCAGTTTTGAGCCACCACAGTCTTGAGTCCACCCCATTTAGCTCAATTGCACTGCCACATGTGGTGGAAGGAGTACTTGGTGTAAAGACAAGTTTAGCCCTCACATTGGCTTAACTACTCATGCCACAGACCTAATCTGGCAGCTATATCCTTCAAGACTTTCCCAGTTTGATTAGCACTGATGCAGCCAAGATATTTTTAATGGTGGACAGTGAAGTCCCTACCGAGAATACATTCTCAGCCTTTGCTACTTTTGTTGCATCATCCAAGTGTTGTTTGACATGAGAGCACTGATTCATCTGCCGAGGGAGAACAGCAGGTGCTTTTCTTAGTCATGTTTGACCTGATGTCATGAAAACTTCATGGGGTCTGGAGTCATTGTTGAAGACGCCAAGGACTGGCTCCTCCCCACCAGTGACTGTGACATAACTAGAGGTTTTGATGAAGCAATTTAGCACATTGTCTAGAGTATATTTGAGTACGTATAACTGTCAAGCTTTTGCTCTCTGGTCTGAGGAGCAATGCTCTTAGTTTGTTGAGCCTCAGTCCCAAGATGTTTGTGAGGAAGACTTTACAAAGTCAACTGGGCTGGGAGAAATCCTTATCAGAACCAAATTCAAGTCTTAGCTGAGTGCTCTGTATAGTTTTATTCTCTTGGGAAATCCAAATCTGATTGATTGGCTGGGCTGCTTCACAGGGCACTTAAGAGTCAATCACAAGGATTAGGTCTTGAGGCATTTTGGTCAGACCACGTAAAGTGTCAGATTTCCTCTGCTGAAAAGGACACTGTAACCAGAATGGGTTTTGTAAAGTCACAATGGTCATTTTGGTGATCATTATCACAATTAGTTACTCCCCTCCACCCAATTCCCAAATTTCCAGATTATTAATCTGAATTTACATTCCACACCTACTATGGATGGATTTGAACTGTACTCTGAATTGTTGGTCTGGGCCCCTGGGTTAACCATCTAACCATATGTTTTTGCAATTAGACCAGTGGTCAGGATAAGGGAGTGGGAGTCGAAATACTTTCCTGAAGACATTTATAACAATACCAAATGTAGACGTGCAGGAGAGAACAAAATACCAGTAAAGAGAAATGCTTACCCATTTTCCAGCTCAACATTCTGGACAGCATTTGCACAGGATGCTCTCAAAACAATTTACATGTGATGTTGGTCATCACAAGTCAAAACCTGCACCTACCAGCAGCAAAGCAAGGGATTTGCAGGACAAAGAGTATCCTTTATGTGAACAGGGCACAAGGCTTTGCAAATTGCACCTAGTTGGCAATATCTCAGTTTTGACAATGTACAGTTGGAAGGCATTTTGTTCCGGGGTTTTGCTTCACTTGTAGGACCACATTTAGTTTTAGTCTCTAACTAAAGAAGGACATACTTGCCTTGGAGCTAGTGCAGTGTAGATTCTCCAAAATAATTCCCTCGAATGAGGGAGTTGTCTTTTAAGAGAGTGAGGAGCATAGACCTCACTGGACCTAGATCACTGGTGATCTCATCCAAGATACAAGATCAAGAGGGCAAGTTTACTGAAGTCGGAGAGTGGAGAAAGGGGGAAAGTCTAAGGATAAAGGGTCTAAGGATATTTGGAATATAAGACAAAGAATAATTACTTCACTCAAAGGGCAGTGAATCTTTGGGATTGCCTCTCCCCCCGCCCACCACACCCAAGGGCTGTAAGCTATTTAGTACATAGAAGATGGAGATGGAAATTTTTGGGCACAAAGGGAATCATGAGATGAGAGTGTAATAGGGGATCAGATCTGAGATAGATCAGCCATTGTACTGAATGGCAAATCAGACTCATGGGGCCATCCTTCACATTTCAAATGTTCTTTTTATTCTCTATCTTCTCAGGCAGATATTTTCAAATAAGAGTTCAGACTCAAATTGTAGACTACTAAACGAACCAAGCATATATTTAAAGTGTAGCACAAAAGAGAAATGCAAGTTTGTTTTAATGATCTTTGCAGACCGTCTTTCTCCTGCTTCTGTCTCTGAACCAAAGATAAGATAAAACAATCTCTTTTTTTTTGTAGCAAACAGTCTTGCTGGCTAAAGATGCATTTAGTGCAAAAGACTTCTTACTTGATGGCTGTCCCACGTAATTATTGTCTGGGCTCTTGATTTCCACAGGGGGTCTTGTCCATTTACTGGCTCGATATGCAGCCATTTCCTCCAAGTTTCTCATTACTGTAATGGAACCCTTCTGAGGCTGTTCTGGGCTGTTCATTTCTGTACTCCTGCAGCCAAACAATTAAGAATCAACAAGGCAGACACAGGACTATATATGCAATTTAGGCTCAACTAGCAGCACTGGGTATTATTGATTTACAATTGTTTATGAAGATTACTTCAGTATAGTTGGAGATATCTTCGCACAGCTTACCATTTACCATAATATCACAAGATTTAGAAATTATTTGTTTTAATTGTCATTTTTAAAATTAAAAATGGACAATGCTGGCAAGTCAGCATTTACTACCCATTCAAGAGAAGTTTGGATAGGTACATGGATCGGAAGGGGTATGGAGGGCTGAGGTCCGGCTGCAGGTGGCTTAAATGGTTCGGCAGGGACTAGATGGGCCAAAGGGCCTGTTTCTGTGCTGTATTTCTCCATGGCTCTAGAGAGACAAAAAAGGGGTTAAAGGTTGCCGAGTCGTACTTCGGCGCCAGGGAAGTTGCTACAGAGGATTCTTAGCCAATTGTATCTGAAAAGACAGAATTCTTAGGGACAAGGTGCATCACGGCTTTGCACAGAGGATGTCAAGGGCTTGCAAACTCAACTGAGTTTTTCTGAGGTGGCGATGAAGATGATCGATGAATAATTTCCATTCTAGTACTGATCGTGTGAGATTTATATTCTCTGCTCAGCTACACTCATAGGAGGAAAAGTTTTTTTTTACACAGAGGGCGGTGAGTGCGTGGAATGGGCTGCCGGTGACGGTGTTGAGGCGGATACGATAGGGTCTTTTAAGAGACTCCTGGATAGGTACATGGAGCTTAGAAAAATAGAGGGCTATGGGTAACCCTAGGTAATTTCTAAGGTAAGGGCATGTTCAGCACAGCTTTCTGGGCCGAAGGGCCTGTATTGTGCTGTAGGTTTTCTATGTTTCTATTCCTAACTGATCGAGAGGATTGTGGTCAGCTGGCACATTAGATCTTTGCAAACCTGCTGGTGAAATGCTGTTGTGGAGCGAGTTCCAAGAGTTAGACTCAGCAATGAAGGAATAGCAATATAATTCTGAGTTTGTATGCTGAGGGACTTAAATGGGTACCTCTAGGGTGTGGTATTCTTTTGGCTTTATACTTCTGGGCCATAGATGTGGCAGGTTGGATGGTGCTGTTGAAGAAGCCCAGGCAAATAACTGCAGTGCACTTTATAGATGGCTATGGTGTGCCAGTGGTGAAGAGAATAAATGTTTAGGGTAGTGGATGAGGTACAATCATATGGTCTGCTTAGTCCTGGATAAATCAAACTTTGATTATTAATGCAGCCACTTTAATCTACACAAATAAAGACCAGTGTCAGCATCATCACATTCATGTCAACATTCAATACAAGCACCATAAATCAGGATTCATATATTGCACCTTATTAAGATTGCTCAGAAATATCTTCATGTGCCTTCAGTCCAAAAATTTACTTCCAAGAATTACCAAATGCAGCAGTCACACACAGCAAACTGATTAATCACTGGTGAATGTGGTAATGGTATTGGTATAGGGAGAAATATTACCTAGAGAATTCTATGGAGGGCAGGGTATGGGGGGGTGGGGAGGTGTGACTGTGAAAGAAAGTAAACTTACTCTTCTTCCAATACTGCCATGGGATCTTTGATGTATGCAGCATTTAGCACAGGAAGTTGTCAATGCATTTGAAATTGAACACAAGCAGTCAGGATGCCTACCTGTCAGATGCAACAACACCACTGTGGCTTACAGAACGCTTCACCTGCAGATTAAAAACCAAAAGGGACGAGTGAACACAACTCAACTTCTATTGTCCTGAAAACATGACTCTTCCACCATGAAAGAGCCCAGTGCAAAATTCTGTAGCTGAATCCACCCACTCACAGCTCACGTGGGATTGCAACTGGTTTTGCTTTTAAAACACAAGCAATAAAACAGGCCCATTATCAAGCAGAACTTTACTTTTATTCAATCCAGCAGCTGTTACATCCTCATGTAAAACAAAACCAATAGTCTCAGTTAACTAAAATATAACCGGTGGGACAGATGCCACAATAAGAATGTCATCCTGACTCCTTCCTCTACCCCTCCCTCAAGTAAATTACCAGAGCTCAATCAGAAAACAATCCAACATCAGCCTCAAGGTACAGCACATTAGTGCATCAGGTCTACACAGCACAAAGCAACAGCTCTGGGCTCACACCCATCAGCAAGTTCCAAGATGTATCAAAGGAAAGTATTTGCCTAAGAAGGTGGTGGTAAAAAAATTAAATAAATCCCATCATGAGACACATCACACAGCAGAAAAATACATTCTTCCTTCAATCAGGAAGCCTTCGAGGGATGGTAATATTTCTATAACAAAAGGAAAATACTTTTAAGTCCACTTACCCTGCGAAGGGGTGTGTAAGTGACATGAGTAGCAGGGGATTCTGGGGGTGAAAGTAGCTCTGGGGATATCCTCACACTTGCTATTTTCATACAGTCCTCGAGGGTACATATAAAGGTGTTGCATGTGGCTTTAAGTAAAGAAGAAGCCTCGTTCATTTTCTGAAAGAGAGAAACACTCTATAAATTTGTTCAAGAATCAATAAAATTTTACACAGAACAAAGTACCTTTGTTCTTTAAGCTATTGTGAATAACCAGAGAGTGGAAATGTAATTGAAGTCAACCACGAGTGCTCCTGTTTCCTCCCACATTCCAAAGACATTTGGGTCAGTAGGTTAATTGGTCACATGGGTGTGATTGGCTGCACAGGCTCGTTGGGCTGGAGAGGCCCATTACTGTGCAGTATCTCGAAATAATAAAAATCAAAAAGCTTTTTCCCAAACTGAAGGCACATGTTAGGCATAATGCCAGAGGACTGGAAGGTACTATTGTTCAAATGGAGAGAAGAAGTAAAATTAATTACAGGGCAGTTGCCCAATAGCGATAGTGAGCAAATTCCAAAGGCTAGTGAAGTATACAACAGTCAGCATGGACTTCAGGCTGTTCATGCTCGACTAACTTGACTGAATTTTAAAGCAGCCATAATGACAGAATATCTGATGCAGCATACATAGATTGTAGGTATTTTTAACACGGATCCACATGGCAGACTGATCAAGAAATAACATACAGGAAACAAGGAAAAGAGGATGGTTTAATTAAAAGTTGGCTGAGTGAGAGAGAAAAGGTTGACAGGAATTTTACTGACTGAAGTCTGTCTTCTCTAAATTTCCACTTGCTTTGGATTTAATAAATGATTTGACAAACAAATGATTTGGACAAGTGTAGAAGACATGACCAAAAAGTTTGTAAATAATGCCAGCATGGTTATAGCAAGAAAATTTGGCTGCAGGAAGGAATCAATGAGCTGGTTAGGTTGGAACAGAAGAGAAATAGAATTCAATCCAGACAAATAGCAAGTAATGCATTGGAAAGAGTAAATAATGCAAGGGCATATAGGATTAATTGTAGGATACAGAGGCAATCTTGGAGTACATGTCCACAGACTCTCCACAGACTATGGGGAAGTAGGCAAGTTGGTGAAACAATGTAGGTGCTCCCAGATCCTAAAAGGTAGGTTAATTAAACCAAGGTATCAAGAGGAAAGAGAACTACAGGGAAATAAGTAGACAGGGAATGGGGCTGCTCTGCTGGAAACTATTGTGGACCGTAATGAACAAGTATCTTTTCAAACTCATGCCATGGTATTGTTGCAAAGTAGTGGAAAAATAAAAACACAGACCACCTAATCCACAACCTAAACAATGAATTGAAGTGGCCTTTGGAGGAAATACTTCCACATTGGCAGTTCAGTGAAATACCCAATGTCTGATTTTTACATTAAGGCCAACATCATGTGATGCCCCCAGAGTTAAACCACCTCTGAGCTTAGTCTTCAACTCCCCTAAAACTTCTCTCTTAATTTTGAAGTGCTAGAAATATTACTCCCCTTTCATATAATAAATTTGAATTAGAGGTCATTGGCAAGCACCCTGCTTTTGCCTTTTGTTCACTTCTGCTGTTGCTGGGCATAATTTCAACAGGACGTCCTGCGTCCTGTAACTGCAATGTCATACTGGCTAAGCACACAATCAGAACATGAATAGAAGACAAGGAATTTTTGAATTAATTTTTACGACATCTGTTACGATTGGAAGATCAGATTGAAATAGAAGCCAAGATGGCAGAACATTTGAAATTTTAAGGGCCAGATAGTTGCTAAACTGCAACATGGCTCAATTCAAAAATCTGAACTTTTGCAAGACAATCCAAACTTCAGGACATTTGACACCCTGATTAATCCATAGGGATGGACAATGAATGCTGGCTTAGCTGGTGACACCCACATCCCGTAAATGAATAAATAATTTTTTTAAAAAAAAATCAAGAACCTATCGATCTCTGCCTTAAATATACCCAATGACTTGGCTTGCACAGCTGCCTGCGGTTAAGAAAAAATTCCACAGATTCACCACACTCTGGCTAAAGAAATGTTTCCTCATTTCTGTTCTAAATGGACGCCCCTGAATTCTAAGGCTATGCCCTCTAATCCTAGACCTCCTCACTAGAGGAAACATCCTCTCCATATCCACTGTATCCAGACCTTTCAATATTGAAAGATTGAGAGGGGTTTCCAATGAGATTCTCCCCCTCCCCCCCCCCCATTCTGTTCCAGCGAATACAGGCCCAGAGACAACAAATGCTCCTTATAAGTTAACCCTTTTATTCCTGGGATCATTCTTGTGAACCTCCACTGAACCTTCTCCAATATCAGCACGTCCTTTCGTAGATAAGGAGCCGAAAAGAGCTCAAAGTGCAGTCTGACCAGTGCCTTATAGAGCATCAGCATTACATCCTTGCTTTTGTATTCTAGTCCTCTCAAAATGAATGCCAACGTTGTATTTGCCTTCCTCACCACCAACTCAACCTGCAAGTTAATCTTTAAGGAATCCTGCATGAGGACTCCTAAGTCCATCTGCACCTGATTTAAGAGGGAAAGGGTGACTGAGAACGGAGTGGGTCCCCTGAGAGATCAGCTAAGGCCACCGATACCTTGAGCCACAGGAGACGGCTTTTTCAACAAATATTTCTCCTATGCCTACTGAGGAGAAAATCATGCTGCTCAAGACACAAGGGAGATGTTTTTGCAAACATTCATATTACCAGGAAGGAGGCGTTTGCAGCCTTACAATACAGTACGGGCCAAGTGCATCCTCTTACTTAGTGGGAGAATGAAGAGGAAATTGCAGAGGCCCCTTGCAGATATTTTGCTTCATTGTTAGCTGCTGGTGAGGTTCCCGAAGACTGGAAGGTGGCTAAAGTTGTTCTGTTGTGTAAGGATAGTGAGGATGAGCCAAAGAACTCCAGGCTAGTCAGCCTGACATCAGCAGTGGGGATCTTACTGCAGCAGATTCTGAAAGACAAGATCTACCAGCATTTGTCTGATTCGGAGAAGTCAGCATGGTTTTGTGTGGGAAGTTGTGTTTGATGAACTTTAGAGATTTTTTTGAAGTAACCAAAAAAGATAGATTAGGGTAAACCAGTGTATGCTGTCCATTACAAGGCCTTCAAAAAGATCCTGCATAGATGGTAGGCTGGTCTGGAAGGTTAGGTCACACAGAATCCAGGGAGAGCTAGTGAGGTGGATTCAAACTGGCTCCAAGATAGGAAGCAGAGGGTGATAGCTAAAGCTTGCTTCTCAGAATGGAGGCCGGTGATTAGTGGTGTGTCACAGGGGTCAGTGCTGGGATCCTTGTTATTCATATACATGATTTATATATGAGTGCACAAGGTTTGATTAGTAAGTTTGCGATGACAAAATTTATAATAATTTATTTACAGAGCACTTTTCATACAAATGACGTAGTTTGAAGTGCTTTACAATGGGATGAAGTACAAACACAAAAATAAAAGACTGAGCTGGCATTTTAAAGTGTCAACTAAGTCTGTATTCCTTATAGTTTTCAGGCATTGAGTTCCATAGTTTAGGAGTGTAGTTTAAAGAAAAGAAACCGACCTGAGGGAGGCATTGTTCAAAGTAAAGGTGATCATGGATTACAGTTGGGGAAGTGGGCTGAGGAGTGGTCAATACAGACAAGTGTGAGGTGGTACATTCTGGAAGGTCAAACCAGTGTAAGACTTGTACAATAAATGATAGGGTCCTGGGGAGTGTAATAAGCAGCATCACAGGGGGCATGCTAGCCTTCATCACTAAGGGTATTGAATACAGGAGTTGGGACAGTATTGCAAGTTGTACATATTGCTGGTGAGGCTGCACTTGGAGTACTGTGTATAGTTGGTCACCCTGATGTGGTTAAACTGAAAAGGGTGCAGAAAGGATTTACAAGGATGTTGCCAGGACTGTTGCTTACATTATAGGGAATGGTTGGCCAGGCTAGGTTTTTATTCCTTAAAACAAAGAAGAATGAGGGGTGACCTTATAGAAATGTTTAAGATTATGAGAGGCATAGATAAGGTGGATGGTAACAGTCTTTTCCACAGGGTAGGGAGTCCAGAATGAGCAGCATAGATTTAGGGTGAGACGGGAAAGATTGAAAAAGGGACTTGAGGGGCAACTTTTTCACCCCCTTACAGCAGGGGTCCCCAACCTTTTTTGCACCTTTTGGACCTGTATAATATTGACAATATTCTTGCAGACCGGCCGACCCGGGGGGGGGGGGGGGGGTGTTCAAGTAGGGTTAAACTCACCTCAACATGTCTTTTACAGGTAGGGTTGCCAACTTTCTCACTCTCAAATAAGGGACAAAAGTAGCAGTCAAATCTTGACGAAGGGTCCCGGCCCGAAACGTCGACTGTACCTCTTCCTATAGATGCTGCCTGGCCTGCTGCGTTCACCAGCATTTTTTGTGTGTGTTGACAGGACACTTGTGTTTACCCAGAGAATGACTACCATGACTATGAATCCTTGCGTGGGCACCTGTGTGCACATGCGCATACATGCCAATTTTTTTTTCCCCACATATTGGTTTTGGCTTAATCTTCCTGACTACACTGTACATACATTATTTCTACATTATATAGGCTGTGTATTTATCATATCATTCCTGCTTTTACTATATGTCAGAGTTATTTTAGGTTTTGTGTTATTTGGTATGATTTGGTAGGTTATTTTTTGGGTCTGGGAACGCTCAAAAATTTTTCCCATATAAATTAATGGTAATTGCTTCTTCACTTTACGCCATTTCAGCATGAAAGGTTTCATAGGAACGCTCTACCTTAGCGGGGGAAATACGGGATAAGGGCGGTCCCATACGAGACAAACCAATTTAGCCTACTATATGGGATGTCCCGGCAAATACAGGACAGTTGGCAACCCTATGTTCAAGTTCAACAGTGCGTGACAGGGAATGAGGAAAGGTGCAGCTGACTCATATCGTTTCCTCACGGCCCGGTAGCGCATGCTCTGCGGCCCGGTGATTGGGGACCACTGCCTTGGAGGGTGGTGAGTAAATGGAACAAGCTGCCAGAAGTGGATGGGGAAGATGCAATAGTATCATTTAAGAAGCACTTGGATAGGTACATGGAGGAGCAGAGCTTCTCAACTGGGGTTCCACAGAACCCTCGGGTTCCATGAGAGGTTGTGAGTTTAAAGAAACATTGTGTTTTGAACTTGCTAGCACTCACAATGGTGGGCAGTGACCAAGCATCCCCTTTCTCTGAATCTTCTGCTCAGCCTGAGAACTTGGCTTTGAGAAAAGAGGAAGAACTTAGTTTCATGCAGAGATTGGTGATTATGTGGAGGGAACTGCCAGAGGAAATGGACAGGCAGACACCATTGTAAAATGCCAGAACTTTGTGAGATGCAATCTGATTGTGCAAGAAGAGCATCCTGCCATTCATAGGAAAGCAATAAATACTTTGCTGCAGTTTTCAACTTCTTACAAGAGCAAGGATAGAAATAGTCATTTCAGTTGAAGGTGAAATCCGTGTATACTTTTCTTAAGTTTGACCCAGAATTGAGTGTTTGTGCTGCGGAAAACAAGCACAGGTTTCAGATGCTAGGCCTATGTTTGAGCCTGATCGTGTCACTTCGAAAGAAAATATTTTTTCAAAGTCTTATATAAAATTGTGCCTTAGGCTATATTTTTATTCATATTGCTTTTGCTTATGGTTTTTAGTAACTTCACGATTCAACATTGTCAATAACTTTTCATGTTGGGAATAGCATTAATTAAAATCAATTTTTTACCTCTATTTAAATTATATCTACCAAGCCTACCTTTAGAAAAATTAAATCCCATTTTGTCTTAAGCCAGTTATTTAACAGAAATTTATTATGTTTGCCTTATAAGTTTTTTAAAATTTATGAAAGGGAAAGAAAGATATTTCAAGAAAGGTAAGCTAAGCTTAACTACTCCCCCCCCAACCCAAAGAAAAGTTGGCTAAAAATTCATTCTCTACTTGAGACAGCATTGACAATTATTTTTGGATTGTTATATCTACAACTTACTGATCATGCTATACCGTGAGCTGTAGATATATTTATTACGCAGGGGTTCCGAGGTCTGAAAGTTACTTCAAGGGTTGCTCCAGGGCAGAAAGGTTGAGAAAGACTGGCTTAGAGGGATATGGGCCAAATGCAGGAAATTGGGACTGGCTGGTGGCACTGTGGCTAGTTGGGCCAAGGGAATGTATCCATATTGTATTGCTCTATGACTCTGTAACACCTGCATTTAGGTGTTACTTAGTTTTCCCCTGAAAGAAGAGGTAATGGCCAATCCCATAACTGAAATGTCTATTCAATGCTTAGAAGTTGAGATTTGTAAAGTCTATTTAATCACTGAACGTGGGTATGGATTTTTCAACACCATCACCACCTCCTCCTCCAACAATCTGTTACCACCTTCACCATAGCAATGCAATTGTAGCAAGCCCTACCTATAATCCCAAACCACAGTGCATCGTGAAACCTGAACTCTGAACCTTCTAGCAGAATTTGTATCATTAATATCTGGGCCATCAATGGGAGGATTGGGTGCTGGCGGACGAAAATTTGGGTGATAAATGCTATGAAAACAATAACAGTAACAGTACTTCCAAATCAAAGTTACATGATCCTGGCAGACTTGGGAAAAAAATACTTGTACAATACCTCAATGTCAGGAGTGGATCCAGGGTTGACTGGCTGTATCGATTCCTGAATCTTATGGACCTGTTGCATCAGTAGGTCACAGTACAGTCGAAGCTCAGACATTTTGACTTTCAAAGAATCCTCATTTTCACTGATTTCTACAAGGATTTAAAAAATATTTAAGTGTTACATTTCTTCCAACAATTTAGGAAACGATGAATTGGCCTTAAATATGCTTCTTAAACAATTGAGGTCTTTGAACAAATTACTTTCTTTGGAAATATTGAAAGAGTCAGTATGGGCATGATTAGCTGATTAGCCTTGTGTGCTGCACAATTCATACACCCTGTACTTCCATTGCTTGGAGACTAACGCTAATTTGACATCTTCCATGGGTAGCCCAGTGAGAGGAGATGCCGCCTCACAGCTTCAGAAATCAACCTTGATTTCTCGTGCTGTCTGTATGTGGGGTTTGCCCATTTTCACTGTGACCGCACGAGTTTGCTCCACATCCCAAAGACCTAGGGATTGGTATGCTAATTGATTGCTGCAAGTTAATTACTGTGGTCAAATCTGGGGAAAGTAAAATGAGATTAGTGTAGGATTGGCATTAATGGATGCTTCATGGTTGACAAAGACTATTTCTTGGCCCATTTCTGTGCCATACAAATGACTTCACGACATCCAATGCTTTGCAACCAATGGAAACAGATTTACTGTTATAATGAACAAAAATGCAACTGCTAACTTGCACACAGAACAAGATCCCACAAATATACCCCTTTATTGCTGTCAACAATTTGATGGATTTAATTCGTACCATTGTTATCTCTACGTCTCATTGCTGACTGTTCAGTTTTCCCTTCTGTTAAATTTGAAGAAATTCCTCTAAATTTCCACCACAGTTTTTTCATTTTTCCCCTCAACAAATTCAATTAGGTATTTGTTTCCAAAAGCAGTATTGAAGCAGCAATGCTTTGTTCAAGGTGCAGCAGTTTGAAAGTAATAGCCAAGTCAATTCTATTCAGGTGGGCATAAAAGACCCTACAGTAGAATTTGGAGAGATGCAGTGGAGCTCTGAGCAACAACTAAACTGGATTAACCAAAGATTTCTTAAGTCCTACAAACAAATTGTGGAAAAATTGGCCATCAACTGGTCATGTTGCAGCCGTATGAAACATTGATTAGACCACTTTTGGAGTACTGTGCAAACTTCTGGTTACTATCCTGCAGGAAAGACACGGAGCCAAAGAAAAGGGTGAAGAAGAGCTTCACCAGGAGTATTAGAAACAAACCCCTGGAAGAACTCAGCTGGTCAAGCAGCACCTAGGAAGGCAAAGGGATGGCTGGTGTCTGAGTCAAAACCCTGCATCAAGATCGAAATGTTAACCATCCCTTTGTCTTCCCAGGTGCTACTTAACTCATTGGGTTTCTTGAGTAGTTTGCTTTTCAGTTCCAGATTCCAGCATCTGCAGTTTCTCATGCCTCCAATTCACCAGGATATTGTTTGGTTATCAGCTGTAAACAAGTGATGTTTTCTCTGGAGTGGCAGAGACTGAAGGGCAACTTGATGGAGGTATATAAAATTATGAGACAGGGATAGCGACACCCATGAACTTGAATCTACCCACCCTTTTCACTGATCCCTTGATGAGGCCCGGTGTGCGTTTTCTCCCGAGCTCCCCTTCCTGAAGTCCACAATCAAAGCTTTGGTTTTACTGTTATTGTGACACCACTCAACCAGCCGATCTCAATCCTATACAGCTCCCTGTCATCATCGGAGGTTCTGCCAACAACAGTTGTGTCACTTGCGTTTGAGCTGTGCCTGTCCACGCAGTCATGAGTGCGGAAAGCAGAGAAGTAGGCTAAGCACGAATTCTTAACGTGCGCCTTACTAACTGTCAGCAAAATGGTAGGTGTCAAGATGTACTGCTAGGGGAGGTGGCAGAAATAGATATGGTAGCAACATTTATGGGGCATTTAGACAGCCACATGAACATTCAGACTGTGGAAGGATATAGGCCACATGCAGGCAGAAAGAATTGGTTGAGATTGGCATCACAGTCAGCACAGATATGTTGGGCCAAAGAGCCTGTTCATAAGCTGTACTGTTCTATGTTCCACAGATACTCCATAAGACAAAGCCTGCATTTATATAGTGCTTTTAGAACCTCAAGGTATTCTAAAGTATTTCTTTAGCTACAAAAAGCTTTTTCGAAATAGCAGTCACCTCATATCACAATAAGTACTGAGATAAGTTTTTTTTAAATTGCAAGATGGACTGGCGAAGACATCTTGGCTTGGACTGGTGAAGACATCTTGGCTTGGCTCGCTTTCCCTCAAAGTTGCAGTGCCTTGTGGGTTACAATATGCACACTAGTCTTCCACCCTACCCAAAGAAACATCATCTTCATGTAGCCAGCAGAAAGAGAGGCTACTTTGGTAGAGAAATAATGAAAAAATAGATGGTGGATGTCCAAAATAGCAAATAAAAAGCTGGAAACACCTTGTATCAGGCAGGATCCATGAAGAGATAATTAATGTTTCAGACAAATGACCTTCTCATCAGAAGAGATGAAAGGCTAGCAACCCAAAGAACAACATTCATGGTGTTATACAACAATAGGGCCAAAATCACAAATGAACAAAAAGCATTGAAAATAGCAAATGCCTGTGAAAAGATTTAAAACAGTACCTCGCTCCTTCTTGGTCTTGCTATCTGCTAGGCAGGCTTTGGCACTACCAAGTGCCACCAACCATTTCTGTCTCTCTGCTGCATTCACGGCCTTGAGGTAGAAGTATTGCTCTCCTGGAATAATCAGGTCCATCCTTGTGTTGTCTGTTAGATGCACTAGCAAGAGAAATGCATTACTTCAGAATACTGGAGGAGTGGTGTTTTAGGACGTCTCTTCATAAAAACGTAACGGCTAAAACAGAAGAGTCACAGGTCTTGGCTTCAAATTCAAGTTTAATTGCCATTCAACCATACATGAATATAGCCAAATGCAACTCTGGGACCAAGGTGCAAAACACAGTACCAACAGCTATACACACCACAAAGCACATACAAGATAGGAAGCACGCAGAAGATATCAGAAAAGTCACCCAAAAAAAGTCCAAGACCCTAAGTCCATGAATGTTGCAGCAGTCTGCAATTAAAGATAAGCCGGCTTCTCTTCTGCTGAGTGAACCCTGGGTGGGGGTGGGGGGAGGAAGAGAGAAAAGCACTGACTCCAACACCTCTCTCCTGGACAGGCGACACCACAGCTTGAGGCCTAGTCCTTGCTGCAACCAAGACCATGCAGCTCCTCTGCTGTCTGCCAATAAACCAGTGAATCAGACTTGCAGCAATCCACATTAACCATGTCTTGTGATCACAAGAAAAGTGACTAAGACAATCACTTGCCATTAGACTGCACACTGCCTTCATGCACAGATTCCTCTGGCGCTTCTGTGACAAGCACAACACAATCCATACCAAGTTCGTAGGAGCTTAGGAGAGTCAACGGCACCCAACAGTGATTCCTTTGCTTGCATCTTCGGAAGCAGCTCTATTTCCATCTTTAATATCTCTATTTTCCCCTTTCAGGGTTCTTTTGAAGACCCTGACCTGGAGTTGCACACTGACTTCGGTTCTTTGCGGGAATGGGACCCACCTCGGGGTTTCACAACTGGTCGGTATTCGACGTGCCAAGGGCGTGGCCTAAGAGCTTTGCTCGCCTACGGAGGTCTGAGATTTCATGGCCCTGGACACCGGCGGATCGAAGGTCGGTGTCACGGCAGGAGACCGGTGTGTCGTCACGGGAGTCAGAAGATCTACAGCTGTGTGCCCAAAGACCTGAGATCTTCGGGCACAGAGCTCGGAAAAAGCGACGCAATGGACTTTTAACATCGTAAACCAGCAAGTTGTTTGTTATGTCTCCCCTTTCACTGTGAAACAGAGACACCTCTTTCTCCCTTATTAGGGTGAGAGAGATAGAGATAGAGATAGAGATAGAGATAGAGATAGAGATAGAGATAGAGATAGAGATAGAGATAGAGATAGAGATAGAGATAGAGATAGAGATAGAGATAGAGATAGAGATAGAGATAGAGATAGAGATAGAGATAGAGATAGAGATAGAGATAGAGATAGAGATAGAGATAGAGATAGAGATAGAGATAGAGAGAGAGATAGAGAGAGAGAGAGAGAGAGAGAGAGAGAGAGAGAGAGAGAGAGAGAGAGAGAGAGAGAGAGAGAGAGAGAGAGAGAGAGAGAGAGAGAGAGAGAGAGAGAGAGAGAGAGAGAGAGAGAGAGAGAGAGAGAGAGAGAGAGAGAGAGGAGAGAGAGAGAGGAGAGAGAGAGATGTCAAATACAGGGTGAATGAGTAGTCTTTGGGGTACTGCGTGTCTTTGCTACATGCTTGAGTGCTCGGTGGTGGGTGCTGATGCTTTTTTTTTTGCTGGTTGGGGGGGGGGGGAGAAAGAGACTTTGGGGTTCTAACATTTAACTGTCCAGCACCATACACCTTTGGTTGGCCCCACAGAAGCTGCTGTGTCTGAGTGCGCCACCATCTTTTTTTAAAGGATCGCCTAATGATATTTCATGGGAGCCACAACTGCTACATTAGCACAAGCAGTGATGACAAGGAATACAAGGCCAAACCACTAAGTACTGCACCAGAAAGAATTTGCATCAGAGCTGCTGTAAATCAACTTTCTCTCTCCCCCCACCCCCCCGCCCACTCAGCATAACTCCATATCCCCAAGTAACCTCAGCTAGGAAAAAAAAGCCATAGATTTTGGGTTTACTGAAGCTAGTATCTATTACTTTCTGGGAAAGCGTTTCCCACCTGTTCTCCTGGATGGACTAGTTCTGGATCAGACTTGCCCATTCTGAAAACTCAATGGCTTCAGCTCAGAAAACACCAGTGCGTCTGTAGCCTTTTAACACAATAAATTTAGCTTGTGCTTTTGTGACAAAGTGATGCTCGGGTTGCCATTACCTCTGATCATTCCCATCCCTGTGGCAGACAGGGACGGGTACAGAATCCCAGTCACTGAGGTCTTTTCAGCGTTGATACCAACTTTCAAATCAAATGCTAGTCAACCGTGGGACCCACGGTTTTGCACTGACGTGTGCAAACACAACGGCAGTAGGCCATCATTCAGTCAGATGATGGCCTCAACTGCAGTGCCAGTTCTTGACCTCAGAAATTGATCTACCTCCTTCATTAAGTACTTCTAATGATCTAGTCTCTGTGGGTTTATGGGATAGAAAATTCCAGAGATTCAATAACTTAAGAGAGAAAAAGTTTCTAAGCATTCTTTAAAATCTGTTTTTCTTTTAATTATATCCCTTGTTCAAGACTCTCCCATTTGTAGAAATATCTCAACAACCATCGTGTCAAGCCCTTTCAGAATGTTACATTTCTCAAATAATGTCACCCCTCATTCTTCTAGACTCCAAAGAATATGGGCCCAAACTGTTTAGCCTCTCTCGACAGGACAACCCTCTCATCCTAGGATTTATCCTGGGGAATTGTTATGGACTACTTCAATGCTACTATATTCTTTGAAAAAGTGTAAGGGGACCAAAACTGCACACAGTGCTCCAAATATGGCCTTACCAACATCCTGTACAACTGTAACAAATCATCCCCTTTTCGAAACTCCTACCCCTTCGCAATAAAGGCTGTTCATTATTCATGCAAAAGGAGGAAAGAAGTGCATAGAGTCAATTTCAGATGCCAACATTTGATTTCCTAAATGTTCCTTCCTTCTTTCAGTGAATGACCTTGATAAATCAGCAGCACATATCCTGTGGGCCATCTAGGAATCTTTTGATCAGTTCGTTTGTGTTTGCCTCCATTACAGTGCATTCCGAGCACCCACCGCTCCGTGAAAAAAACTCACTTTGCACATTACTGTTGGACTTGCTCCCTCTCACCGTGGATCAATGGCTTCTCGTACTGGACATCTTGACACTGGGGAAAATGACACCGGCTGTCTGCTAAGCCTAGATCTAAATCTCAGTCCTTCTGCAGGGTGTATGGGGGTGGGGGGGGATGTCAGAGGTAAATGTTCTCACAGTGATGGTGGCATGGCACACCCTGCCAGGGGTGGTGGTAGAGGCAGATACATTAGGGGTATTGAAGAAACTCTTAGATAGGCATGTGGATGATAGAAAAATGGAGGGTCATGTGGGAGGGAAGGGTTAGATTGATCTGGGAGTAGATTGAAAGGTCAGCACAACATGGTAGGCCTAAGGACATGTACTGTGCTGTGATGTTCTACGCTCAAACACTCTTTGCCTGCCACTGCTGTCCTACCCCACTAGCCTGGAGTACATTCCTAAAGTCAGCGTCGAATTACCACACCCTATTCCCAAACACACAACTTGAAACATTTTTCCCAGGTTTCCCTACACCCGACAATGGCAAGCTTAAGCACAAACCTTTATCCAATGTAAAGGTGGTTTAACTCTCCAAGCTCAAAAAAATCCATTGCTTGTTTTTTTACCTTTTATTTCACACACGGCCATTTTGATGCTTCCTTTACTGCCTTTGCCGACATCTTCCTGCGAGTCATAGTAGGAGAACACGCTGCCATCCAACACAAAGTACCGCGGTTGCCAACCTACCAATGACAAATTAGGAGAGTCACTACAAGGTTATAAATGTTAAATAATGAGTGGGTTGTAGGGAAAAATTAGGGGACCAAGGATTGGAAGTGGACAGTGTAATTGAAAAGGGCAAAGCAACAAAAGAACAGGATGGGACTAATTAAGCTCTTTAAACTCCTTCAGTCCATTTATTCATTCAACAGGATATTAGGATCTTGGCTCCAGATACTAACCTTGGTTAAACAGTGGGCAAGATATGTAATAATATTTTAAAGTCTGGTATCAAGAGCCACAAGGTAATGTTGCATCTCTACAAAACCCTGGTTAGACCACACTTGGAATATTGTGTAGAGTTTTGGTTACCTCATAGGAAGAATGTGGGAGGTTTAGAGAGTGCAGAGGAGATTGACCAGGATACCATCCAGATTAGAGAGGGTGCAGAGGAGATTGACCAGGATACCGTCCGGAGGAGATTGACCAGGATACTCAAGCAACACACACAAAATGCTGGCGGAACGCAGCAGGCCAGGTAGCATCTATAGGAAGAAGTACAGTCGACATTTCGGGCCGGGATCCTTCATCCTGACTAACTGAAAGAAGAGATAGTAAGAGATTTCAAAGGGGGAGGGGGAGGGGGAGATCCAAAATGATAGGAGAAGACAGGAGGGGGAGGGATGAAGCTAAGAGCTGGAAAGTTGATTGGCAAAAGGGATATGAGAGGATCAGGGGACAGGAGGCCCAGGGAGAAAGAAAGAGGGAGGGGAACACCAGAGGAAGATGGAGAGCAGGCAAGGAGTTATTGTGAGAGGGACAGAGAGACAGAGAGAAAAGAGAGAGAAAAAAGGAAAAAATAATAAATAAGGGACGGGGTATGAGGGGGAGTAGGGGCATTAACAGAAGTTAGAGAAGTCAATGTTCATGCCATCAGGTTGGAGGCTACCCAGGGATATTTAAGAATCACTTAGAAAGGTAAATGGAAGGTAGAAAAATGGAAGGTTATGTAGGAGGGAGGGATTAGATTGAATTTAGAATAGGTTATAAAGTCGGCACAAGATTGTGGGCTGAAGAGCCTGTAGTGTTCTATATCTAATTGCCATTTGAGTTTACCAAGTTTCTACCACCCTGTGTGGGGAAGAAGTTTTACAATCACACTTCTGAAGGAGCACTTGGTCTCCCCAGATGATAGGAATAGTTCACCTGGAAACCTGAGAAAATCTGCTTACAAGGAGTAAGCTGACTTTTAAATTCAAGTGCTGACAAAGTGACAGGGCCATTTCAGAACACCTCACAGCTAGCAGCTAGCAGGCATAGTTACAATCTCCACACTGTCCAGCCTATAGGCAACAAAGTGGGTAATAATCAGGACCCGATCACGTCATGACGAGTGATCCAATCTGGAAAGAGTTGGTGTTTATCTGAAGGATGACTACATTTTACCCACTGTGCCGCACAGGTGTATCAACAGCAAGATCTTTAGAAATATATATTTACACAAGAAACTATTTGCATAAAACAAAATGCTTCTCTTTGGATTTCAGTTGCAAGTAATTCTGAGCATGTGTTGCAATTACACATTCCATCTTTATCCAGCATCAAACTGGGCATTGTGCCAACCATCCAATGTTTCACAGTACAACTGCCAACTCTGGCAGAAAGCTGCTTTCAATTGTACATGTATTTGAATATCTTGAAAATTATCAACTTACAGCAAAACAAATTGTTTCATAGTGTACCACTACAGGCAGTGGGAAGTAATCACAGCATAGATTCCATTGCAAGATTTGAGCTGAACGGATCAAAAACTTGACTGGAGAAAATGACAGATTTGGCCATTGGCAGCAGCATTTATTTTACCTTCGTTAATACAGCAGGCTCATTAGAAGTACAAAAACCCAAAAGCTGCTCCATGTAACTGCTAGCATTCAGGGTAGGCAAGCAGGCAAAGCAGTGACCTGTGTGTCACTGGCCCAGCCAGCATTTGTTACGCGTCACCACGGAGGGAGGTAGTTACCAGCTCTATGCTACAGAACTGGATGTTTGCATCACAGACGAGGGATATTCTGTCCATTCCCTTTAGCTCTCCGATACAACTGAATGGCTCACTGGGCCATTTTGTAGAGCGATTAAATGACAGTAATGTAGATCAAGTCACCCGAAAGACCAAGATTAAGTTAAGTCCCAAAATGATTTTTTAAAATAAAAATATCAGTAGCAGTGATTTCCAAATTCCCAAACCACTGCAGTAGGATTTGAAGTCATACTCTCGGTATTACACACCAATTAAAAGCATGACCAGGTAGTTTGACTCCCTTTAACTGCCCCACCTTTCAAATAAGACAATGAAATATGATTGAAACCTCAGCTCAACAATCCAGTCTAGTTCTGCTGGCTTTCTAGTTTCTTGCTACACCTACTTACCTACACTTGCTTTTAAAATATTCAAAGTATTTGCTTCCATGGCCTTGGTGTACTCAGACCCTTCTGTATCTCAAAGCTCTTATCTCTAGTCTTTTAGATAACATACTTTCTTTTATGCCCCTTTATTAAAATAAGGGATTTCATATTTTCCCCACCTTGTACTTGATTTGCCAAATCTATGCCCACATCCCTCTGTAACCTATGTCCACCTAACAACTTACTTGCCTACCTTACCCTCAGTGCCTTCATCCATATAATGGGCAAGCAGCAAAGGTGTTGATCCGACACAAGAGAAAACCTGCAGATATTACAAATCCAAGTGACACAGGACTGATCAGGACAGAAAGGGTCTCAGCCCGAAAAGCCAACTGTACTCTTTTCCATAGACGCTGCCTGGCCTGCTGAGTTCCTCCAGCATTTTGTGTGCAGTCACCCTGTGGCACACCACTCATTTTGCCAATGAGAAAGTGACTCTTGTATACCTACTCTGTTGAGCAATAGAAAACCAATAGGTCACATACCCAACACCACGGACGTGACTCTTAGGGAAAGTGACAGGGCATGTCACAGGGAACACTTTGGATCTAGTGATCTTAATTCCATCATTTTCAATATAATTACGGAGAGGGATAGATCTGGTCCTCAGGTTCTAGAGAAGGGCCACTTTTGATGGCATCAGCAAGGTTCTGGCAGGCATGGATTGGGGTAGGTAGTTTTCTGGTAAAGAGATTATTGGCAAGTGCTGTGATAGCATTGACCTTGCTGACCCTGAAGTTTTAAACTCAAACAAAGACTTTCAATCTCATCGAATATAAATAGCCATGAGTATCTTCACACTGTAACTACCCAACCTACAAAAGCTAGTTCACTTCTTTGTTTATATTCCACAGCGAGGTTAGTTGCCAATACCCACTATTTGAGCAGTGGGTCCCCCCAGCCCCCTACCAAAGGAGAGATACTTCCAGCTAACAAAGTAGTTTAAAGACAGTTCATTTATTTCTGGGGATACACATTTAAATTCAAACATTGTTAAAACACATTTTTAAAATACTTCCAAATTGCTAAAGCACAAAGGATTTCCAAAACACGGATACAATTCCTACAAGCTAAAAAGACATACCCACAAACTGTACATGAACCAGTCGTCTGATGCAGAAATCAAAGGCAGAGGAATGGATTCTATTTCACCCTTTCTGTCATGCTCCTTGATGTTCTTGGACCATTCCTAAAAAGCCTGAACTTCTCTCTTCATTTATACTATTTCTTTGCCACTTGGGTGACTTCACAAACATGTTTTTCCCCCAAATATCTTTTAACAAGTAGTCTAAAAACTAAGGGAGACAGAGATCCCAAGTACCCACAGTTAATGCTGTGAAGCTAACATAAAACTTCCAACTATTAACAAAATCAGCTATTGATACGTTAAGTGATAGTATCCATCTGGTCTGCAAGCTTCCTTTAACTAAATATCTTAGCCAGTGTTGACTAGCTTGAAACAAGTCAAATTAAATAACCCATTAGACCAAGTGCAGTGGGACCAGCAAATCTGCTCTATAGATGGTGCTTGTTTGCAAAGCCGTCTTTCAACTTCAAACTGATTACTGCTTGCCATTTACATTGAGAACTAAAGACTGGCTCCAGTTTACAGCAAGCCACTAAACAAAGAACATTAGTTGGAAGTTTAACTTATTGAAAAACAACTCCTGAATCTTTAGAAGCTCATAGCTGCTGTGTTTAGAAAACTGAGCTTAGAAAAGACAGTGAAAATCCATCACAGTAGGAGACCTTCAAAAGTGAAACATTGAGAGTACAGCTTGTATGTTCCTAATAGAATAAAAGGCAAGGCTAACAGCTTTAGGGACCTTTGGTTTTCAAGGGATATCGAAGATCATCATGGTCGTCTATGCATGCAATAAAAGAGACGGGGGAGATCTTAAATTTTTTTGCATCTGTATTTACTCGCGATGGATACATTGTGGGTAGAACTGAGGCAAAACAGTAGTGAGGTCGTGGATCATATCCAGGTTATGAAAGAGAAGGAAATGATGTGAATCTAAAAGTCAAATCTGTCATCTCCACATTTCTGTTCCGAGTTAATCCTATTTAAGTGCAACATTGGCTGTTGTGACCTCTTACCCAATTTCCGAGACAATCTGATTTGGAAGATGAAGAAAGAATACCAGATGATGATATTCAGGTATATTGTGCCTAATTGGGTGAGCTGCAAAAGGACACGTCAGAGAGATTTCAAGATCTTCTCTCAACCCAAATTTCAGATCGGTTAATAAATCCATTCTTGAACTCTTGTAATGAGTAATTAGCAGAAAATATGGAGGAAGAAATGATCTTGCTACAAATGACAGCAGTGAAGCCGAGGTTCAAAAAGTCATATCAAGACTTTTGGTTGCAGAGAGAAATCTTTGTTTGCTATCCTGCACAGTGGAAAAGGATCAAGATGTTCTTCATTGCCTTTCCAACATCACATTTAGCGGAGCACAGTTTCAGTGCAGTCACCCAACTTCTTTCAAAGCCAAGAAACAGATTGAAAATTACTGAACGTGGGGATCTGCGAATCCCTCTGTGTGACATTCAGCCTGATGTTGAGAAGCTGATATCACTGTACCCAGCCTGTTCATCTCATTGAAACGTGAGAAAGCAATGAAGTAGTGAACAGTTGCACTGCTAATGTACGCTCTAAAATTGTTGACGAAAATTGTTTTTTTTACTGTCATTAAAAAAATTTGGAGCTTTAAATAGATATTTCAATAGATACATCTAATGTCAGAGAAATGTATACAATATACACCCTGAAA
Source organism: Mobula birostris (assembly GCF_030028105.1). NCBI lineage: Eukaryota > Metazoa > Chordata > Chondrichthyes > Myliobatiformes > Myliobatidae > Mobula > Mobula birostris. The sequence goes on from NC_092402.1 coordinate 67,427,437, forward strand.
CTCTTTTTCTTCGCAAACATCCATGAAAACAGAGGAGTGCCCCAAAGAATGAATGACAGTTAAATGTTAGAACCCCAAAGCCCCCCCTCCCAGCTCCTCTCTCCCATGCACAAGCAGCAGTAAGGCAACAACCACCCCCCCCAATCCACCAGCAAAAAAGTATCAGCACCCCCCACTGAGCACTCAAATGTGCAGCAAAGCATCAATAAAGACACAGACTTGCAGTACCCCAAAGACTACTCTTTCACCCAGCATTCGCCATACCACAGGCTCTCCCTCTAATAAGGGAAAAAGAAGTGTCCCTGTTTCACAGCGTGAGGGGGAGACATAACAAAACAACCCGATAATTTACGATGTTAAAAGTCTGTTGCATTGCTTTTTCTGAGCTCTGTGCCCAGAGCGTCGGCCCCAGAAAGACGCAGGTCTCCGGACACACAACCCCCAGCAGCTAACCCGCTGTTCCCGATGTTTCGTGTTCTCCCACGATGCTTCAGTCAGGGGCACCAACCTAGAATCAACACGCTTCCAGAGCCATGAAAATCCAGCACCCTGAAGGTGTGCTAGTCTTCCAGGCCACGTCCTTCGGATATCAAAAAGTGGCCAGTCGTGAGGCCCTGAGAGCGGGTCCCATTCCTGCATGAACCGAAGTCACAGTGCAAGTCAGATATTTAAATAGATAGCATGCATAGTCAACAGGTTCAGTTGTTGTTCAGACCAAACATCATAATGGGGAAGAAATGTGATCTTAATGACTTTGGTGCCAGATGGAGTATCTCAGAAACTGCTGATCTCCTGTGATTTTTGTGCACAAGTCTCTGGAGTTTACAGAGAATGGTATGAAAAACAAAAATACTTCCAGTGAGTGGCAGTTCTAAGGAACAAAAATGCCTTGTTAGAGGTCAGAGGAGAATGGCCAGACTGGTTCGAGCTGACAGCAACTCAAATAACCTTGCATTACAACTGTGGCATGCAGAAGAGCATCTCTGAATGCACAATACATCAAACCTTGAAGTGGCCACTGAGTGTGGCTGATAATGTGGCTAACTGGATCAGGAAATTTGCAGATGACACCAAGACTGGGGGTGTTGTGGACAGCGAGAAAAACTATCAAAGCTTACAGCAGGATCTGGGCCAGCTGGAAAAATGGGAGGCAGATGAAATTTAATGCAGACTAGTGTGAAGTGTTGCACTTTGGGAGGACAAACCAGGGTAGGTCTTACACAGTGAATGGTAGGATGCTGAGGTGTGCAGTAGAACAATGGAACCTGGGAATAGAGATCCATAGTTCCTTGTAAGTGGTTTCGTAAGTAAGGTCTTTGGCACATTAGCCATCATAAATCAGGGTACTGGGTACAGGAGTTTGCATGTCTTGTTAAAGCTGTACAAGACATTAGTGAGGCCAAATCAAGACTATCATGTGCGGTTTTGGTCACCTACCTGCAGGAAAGATATCAATAAGCTTGAAGAAATACAGAGAAAATTTACACGGATGTTACTGGGACTTGAGGACATGAGTTAATATGAAAAGGCTGAATAGGCTAGGACTTTCTTTATGAAAGGGCAGGAGAATAAGGGTATACCTTATAGAGCATACAAAGTTATGAGGGGTATAGATATAGTGAACACACAGGCTGTTTTCCCCTCAGGTTGTCAGAGACTAGATCTAGAGGTCACAGGTTTAGCATGAAAGGTGAGGTATTTGGGGGAAAGCTACTTCACTACAAGGGTGGAATGACCAAAGGTGGTAGATGCAGGTTCAACTGTAACATTTAAGTGAAGTTTGGATGAGAGTGGTATGAAGGGCTATGGTCCAAGTGCAGAAGATAGGACTAGGTAACAAAGCAGGCCAGTATGAACTAGATAGGCTAAAGGGCCTGTTTTTGTGTTGTAGCACTATGATCATGAGCTTTTATTTTCTACAATTACTACTGGACAAGACACCCTATCAAAAATGTTCACAAACAAGTCTACACCATGTGCACACACAACTTTGATAGATAAAGTGAGGCACCAAACTTGAAAAGGTGGGTATAAGGGTTGTTATTAGGTTAACATTCACTGATCTAGAGACATTTGAATGCTCCTAATTTTTATTTTCCAAGTAACCAAATGTGGAACAAACATAAGAGGTTGTGGTTTTGACATTCTCAAAAACCAAACTTTTAATGAGATGTCAAACAGCTAATTGCACCTAGATGTTTTGCATTTGCCATTAAACACACAGACACAAGATGAATGATTGACTACAACTTTGATACTCAAAATGAAAAAGTTCCACCTGCTGAAAGGATATAGCTTTTTTAATATAAAAAAAATTGCATTTTTGAGCCAGTACCACATCCAGTACCAATGTTAGCAATCACCCAAGGGCCAAAAATCAAACCACCAACCAATTCCAGGCTCCTGACAATGTTTCTTTTTTTTTTTTTTTAGTTGTGTGAACCAACAATTTTTATATGGCCTGAAAACTGCATGACACTCTAAATGTGTGTCTGTGTGATATACATTTAGAATGAAAATTCAAAAAAAATCATATACTGAAAATCTGAAATAAATCAGATGAAGGGTCCTAGACTCAAAATATTTACTGATTCTCTTTCCATAGATGCTGCCTGACTAGCTGAATGTTTCCAGAACTTTTATTTTTATTTCCTTCTAAAGTAACTCCACCTTATCATTTCTTAGAATATTTTATACTAAGCACTCCCTTCAAAACATTGTTTATTAAATATTTTAACCCTTCCTTCTACATTTCCACCCCATCTCCCACATTTCCTCCTTTAAACCGGCTCAACATCTCCTTCGCCAAACAGGTCACCTGACATGCTTGTTTTCTCTTGTGCTACATTGTGCCATTCTGCTTGGTAACGTTCCATGTTAAAATGCTGTGTAATGGTAAATAACTATGGATTTTCTCACGCTCACGTTACAATTAATAATAAACCACAGAAACAGCACGGTCAGCCCCGCTAGCCCGCGCTAGTATTTGTGCCTGTGCAAAACTTCCTCACACTGTCACATAATAACCAGTATAAAAACTTGTATGTTTCCACTTGTAACAATATTAATGTTATTTACCTTGCGATAACAGGCCCCATGATCCAACTACTGTACATCCCACATAGAATTTTCTTAATTTAAGCTCTTATTAGTGCATTAACATATTTTTTCCATAACTTTGAGTTCCCTACAATTAGAAGTTTGTGTTTATCCTACAAAGTCTTTAAAAATCTGAACTTGATTCGTAATTAGGAGATGTACATGAAGGGTTCTGGCTTCTGGACACTAACACGACTGTTCACTGGTTTCCAATACAACCGTGATTAGATACGGGAAGATAACTACAAAATGCTAAGCTCCATTCTCAACTTAGTTTAAGAATACTGTATATCACTTTTTTTACGGTACCACGTCAAACAAACCAGAAGGTCTGGGGGTCGAATTACGTGATATCATGTGGTAGGGGACAATTAGACTCGGCATCCTTATGTGTGTGTGTGTGGGGGGGGGGGGGGTTCTGAAGTTCCCACCCTTCATCGTTACGTAGCAAGCACTAAACTGTAATCCCAACAAAGAGGGTCACAAATATAAAGAAACAGTTGTACATTAAAGCGAGCCCCAACCCTTTACTGAAGAACACATTGACTCTACAAGTTGCCTATAAACTCTGCCAAAGGTTCCGTGTTAGTAACAAGTTAACTGACTTCTATCACTGCCAAATAGAATTGGCACAAAGCCCACCGTGTACTTACCACTTAAATAGTTGGTCCATTTGTGTAATACACCCTCCATACTACCACCACCAGCTGCAAATTCTCCCAAATTTGCTTACAGAGTTTCGACCATAAACTACTGCAGGAAACTACAGGCAAGCCTATGATTGACAGTGAGCGAGAACCAATCCATCGACCGTCACGTCACTTCAACAAGCGCATTCCTGCATCGTGCTGTCACAAAGGCCCCTGCTGTCGCAGCCAGCCAATCGACAGCGGCAGAGCGGAGGCTCTGTTCACCGAATGGATAATTCCTGCCATACAGTTGGCAAATGAGAACACGGGTAGAAGAGGATAGCCAATGGAGGTTGAGCAGGCTGGGATGGGGTGGGAACAGAGGCCAGTGGGTGGGGCAGGAATGAGCGAGCCACGCGGAGGGCAGAGCGGAGTGTCGAATGTACGTGGTTTTCAGCATAGTCTTACAGTTGTGGAAGAACAGAAGTTCTGAGACTTTTTTAAAAACTAAAACAAAAAGTGGGATGGTGGGTTCCCTGCCAATTTTGCTTTATGTTTTCAAACAGTGACGAGGAACTTCCAAACGTTTCCATCAGCAGTGCCAGGCACCCGCCCCGTCTCCAATCCGGTCCGCGCAGGTGCCCCGCCGGAGTCCGCGGTACCTGCAGCGATTAGGGTAGTAGTGTAGGGAGAGGCGTTCTGGTGGACAGAGAGGCGTGGGAGACATGGATGGGATGGGGAATAGGTCATGGTGTGGGAGGGAAATGGACGAGTTAGGAGCAACAGCCGGTTCAGCCATTCATCATGAACATGACTGATCTTCAACCTAGCATCATTAGCATCTGCATATCCTTCGACGACTTCAATATCATCTCTGTTCTGAACAGTTGACCGCTTGTTTGATTGTGAGACCATCCCCACCCCCTTCAGTCACAGAGACTTCAACCAGGTTACCCTGCATCCAGCCTGTCAAGGCCTTTATGAAATTTGCAAGTTTCAATGAGATCTTCTCTCATTCTTTTAACACACACAAAATGTCGGAGGAACCCAGTGGGTCAGGCAGCATCCATTTCCCTCCACAGATGCTGCCTGACCTGCTGAGTCCCTCCAGCATTTTGTGTGTGTTGCTGAAGATTTTCAGCATTTGCAGAATCTCCTGTGTCTAGTTTACTAAATCACCTCTCATATGGCAAACTCACCATCGGTTTAGCGCAACTTCACTGCACTCCCCTCAGTTTAGTAAATGAGCCAGAATTGTACACAATACTCCAGGTGTGGTCTCACCAAGACTCTGTCCAATTACAGTAAGGCTCCCTCCCTCCTGCATTCAAATCCTTTTGTAATAAAATTCAAAGTATCATTTACACAAAGAGATTTTGCAGATGCTGAACATCAAGAACAACACACAAAATGCTGAAGGAAATCAGGTCAGCATCTATGGAGAGGAATAAATAGTCAACATTTTGGCACAAGAACTTTCGTCAGGACTAGAAAGGAAGGGGGAAGAAGCCAGAATTAGAAGCTTGGTGGGGGGCCGGGTGGGGAGGAGAAGGCGGACAAGTTGGAAGGTGATAGGTGAAGCCAGGTGAGGGGTAAGGTAAGTGGGTGGGGGAAGGGCGATAAAGTGAGAAGCTGGGTGGTGATAGGTGGAAAATGTAAAGGACTGAAGAAGATGAAATCTGATAGGAGAGGATAGTGGACTATGGAAGGAAGGGACCCAGAGGGAGGTGAGACACAAAACTGTTCATTTTTCTCCATAAATGCTGCCTGACCTGTTGAGTTCTTCCAGTCTTTTGTGTGTGATTACATATCATTTTCTATCTTACCTTGCTGCATCTGCAAATTGGCCTTCACTGACTTTGTCATATGGGGGGGTGCTGGGAGCGGACCCAAATGCAAGACACAGACACTGAAGTACTAGGAACAGGACTAGGTGTGTAAAGAAAGCAAGGGAAGTGAGGAAGAAACAACGCTGGACAAGACACAGGCCCTGGACGAGACTAGGATACAGGGCCTGGGCTAGGACTAGACTAGGAAAGCGGGACCTGGACGAGGAACAAGGAACTTGGAACCTGGACAAGGACTCCAAGCCAGAGACTGGACAGGGACCTGGAACCTGGGTCTTGACTCGGGCTTGGACCCCGGATCTAGGTGAGGACAAGACGTGGCAAGGCAACAGGACTGGACGTGGCGGCAGGACATGGGACTCCTGGGTAGGACAAGAACCCGAAGCCTTGACTTGGTCTTGGGAGACAGGAATGCAGAACACAGAGCCTTGGTAATCCTGGGAGACAGGAATGCAGAACACAGAGCCTTGGTCTTGGGAGACAGGAATGCAGAACACAGAGCCTTGGTAATCTTGGGAGACAGGAACATGGAACACAGAGCCGGGACCCCTCCTTGGGAACAGGACATAGGGCCAGGACTCATACACAGAATGCTGAACACGATGAGACGGTTCTCAACACTAGGTAGCGGCAAACAGCCGGACCTACCTAGCGAAGGTGAGGACACATGAGACAGTTCCAAATCTAGACACAGCAAGGCCCCGATCTTGCCATGGTGGTTGAACCTGACAGCGTTACAGGTGAGGACACAGGCGAAGGTAGCAGGCAAGGCTTCAGAAGGAAGGGGAAAGGGAGGGAACAGTCCAGCAACCAAAGCTGCTGCTGCTTTTCTTCCTTGAGTTTTTACAGCAGTTGGCATCCACACTGTTGCATTACTGCCATCTTCAGGATTTATTGTCCCTCATTGTCCATTCACTTTAAAGCCGCCTTTCCAGTCCCGTCGCCCTTAAAAAACTAAACAACCATTTCCTCCCCGATCACTCTCCCCACATTCCAATAAACCTTTAACACTGTTCTCTACCAGTCCTATTTTGCATAATTGTTGTAACATTTGTTGCCTTTCCTGTGCAAATTTCCGGCATGAAATAAGGATATGCTCTACTGTTTCAGTCTCCTGACATAGATCGCAAAAACCTGTTGGATGTTTATTTATGATGGCCAGAGTGCCATTAAGGTTGCTGTGCCCAATTCTCAGTCTACTTATAATTACTTGTTCCTTCCGCTTTACTCCCCTACTTCTTCCCATATCTACTCTGTTCTGAGTTGAATGTAAATGTCTTCCTTTTATTGCTCTATCCCAATGCTGCTGCCACTGTTGGTTTATCCTTCCCACACTATGCTCTTCCCCTCTGATTTTGATAGTTTAATATTGACCTCTATAGATCCTTTTTTGACTGCTGCTTTTGCCAGCCTATCTGCTGTCTCATTTCCCATAATACCCGAATGTGCTGGAACCCACAAGAATGCGATATTTTTGCCTTGTCTAGCCAGTCTTGAATTTGCAAACAGGATATCACAAAGCAGGTCCTGGTGACCTCTAGCTGTACCCGCCTTAATGCTTGCAAGGGCCGACACAGAATCGCTACATATCACAATATTGTTACAATCAACCTGCTCACTCCATTCTAGTGCTAACAATATGGCAAACATTTCAACTGCATATACACTCAAGCAATCAGGTGTTCTCTTGCTAATTTCCACTTGATAACTTGGTACAACAATTGCAGACCCTGTTGCACCTGTTTCTGGATCCTTTGATCCATCAGTAAAAATCTGTATGCCTTTATATTTACATTCCCTGTAACTATGATATTCACTGAGTATATCAGCCATCTTACTACTGTGTTTAATCTTAAGCAATTCCAAATCTACAGAGGGATTTTCTAATACCCAGAAAGGTCTGACAGGCCACACCACACTTGGACAAAACTCTTTATCGTATACACCCATATCTTTTGCTGTTTGCTCTCCTGTCCAGCCAAAACTTTCTTCTTGTGACCTCTCCTTCTCCCAGCGTGTCTGCAGCACCCTTTTTGTAGGATGGCTATCACCATGTCCCCTTAAATTAATCCAGTAATTGGCCTCCAGCTGTTTACGCCGCAGCCCCAATGGCATTTCATGTGCTTCAACTTGGAGTGCACACACTGGGGAAGTTCTAACCGCTCCCAAGCACACCCTTAGAGCCCGTGCTTGTACGATATCCAGTTCTGCCAGCACAGATTTTGCTGCTGACCCATATACAATACTTCCATAGTCTAATCTTGATCTTATTAACGCTACATAAATATACTTCACTGATGCAAAATCAGCACCCCATTCCAATCCAGCAAGACACCTCATGACATTTATCACATTTTTACATTTACTAACTACATATCTAACATGTTCTCTCCCATGTTAATCTCAAGTCAAAGTGCACTCCTAAAAACCGAAAACTTTCGACTCCCTCCAGTTTACTTCCATACAGATTCAAATTAAGTCCCCTGAGCTTTTTCCTTGTAAAGAACATGGCTTCTGTCTTCTTCACTGAAAATTTAACACCCCACTTTGTCTCCCACTCTTCAACTTGATTAACTCCATCTTGCATTTTCATAACTATGTGTTCAATATTTCTCCCTCTTTTCCACAAAGCCCCGTCATCTGCAAACAATGACCTCCCCACTTCCATTGGAATATTTACAAGTATATCATTTATCAAAATGGAGAATAAAGTTGGACTCACTACACTCCCCTGAGGCGTCCCGTTTTCTACAACATACTGGCTTGATAGCTCTGATCCTATCCTCACCTGAATAATTCTCCTGTTTAGAAAGTCCTTAACCCAATTGAACATTCCCCCCCCCCACCGATTCCCATTAAATATAGCTTGATTAGGAGTCCCTCTTTCCATAACATATCATAAGATTTCTCAACATCAAAAAAAAACTGCAACCACTGTCTCTTTATTTACTTGAGCTTTTCTTATTTCATCCTCTAGACACAACACTGGATCCATAGTATTCCTTCCTTTCCTGAACCCGCTTTGATACATAGCCACCACACCTCTACTTTCCAAGAAGTACACTATCCTCTCATTTATTATATGTTCCATAAGTTTACATACATGTGAAGTCAAGGCAATTGGCCTGTAGTTTTCTGGCCTGCTGGCATCTTTTCCAGGTTTCCTTATTGGAATAATTATTGCCTCTTTCCAGCTCCCTGGTATTCTCCCTTCAACCCAGACTTTGTTATACAGAAGCAGTAGTTTCTCCAGACTTCCTTCACTCAAGTGTTTTAGAATACTATAACATATTTCATCTTTACCTGGCACAATCTTTCCTGTTTTATCTAGTGCCTTTCTTAATTCTCCCATGCTGAAAGGGACATCTTGCACACCATCAAGGTTAGTTTTCCTACATAAAGCCTCCATATTTTCAGCTTTTGTTCTCTCTCTACCTCTTCTTCCCTTCTCAGACAAATTATCAGAACTATGTACCATAACAAAAGTGTTTGCCAACAACTCTGCCTTTTCCTTATTTGTTACTGCAGTCACATTTCCAGCAACCAGAACTGGGTACCTCCACTCTCTCCTGTCCCCTCCCATCCTTTTTATCATCCCCCACACCTCTCCTACTTGAGTTGTGTTTCCTATTGAATCACAATACTGTCTCCAGTGCGTCCTTTTAGCATGTCTTATTGTCCTCCTTACTACTGCCTGAGCTTGTTTGTACTGAATCATTTGTTGGAAGTTATGAGTTCTTTTAACCAGTTTAAATGCCTTATTTCTATTTCTCACTGCTTCCTTGCAAGTATCAACCCACCATGGTATTATTCTCTTCTTTGTTCTTCCTTTACTTTTAGGAATGGATTCTAATGCAGCTGATATTATACCTTGTTTTAATATGCAGTCAAGTGTTTCTACGTCCATTCCATCACTGACCTGACTTAGATACTGTATCTATCATTTTTTTCCAGAAATTTCTCCCAGTTGGCTTTCTCAAGGATTCATTTCCCACCTGTATTCTCTGTGATCAATGAGGCAGAAATATTTATCTTGCACCAGATTGGGTAATGATCACTCCCTACAGTTCCTTCTTGGTACACTAACCAATCACACACTGATGCAATGGAGTTTGATACTAATATAAGATCAAGCACAGACTCTTTACTTGTATTAACGTCAATTCTAGTACTACTGCCATCACTTAGGCACACTAAATACTTCTCATCTAGCAACTCCTCTATTACCTGACCATTGATATCTGTTCTGTCACTCCCCCATAATACATTATGTCCATTTAAATCACCACACCAAACAACATTACTACTATTCTGCCCTTCTATCTCCTCAAGCTTGTTTAACTCTAGTCTTTTGCATGGATTATAATAGTTCACAATCACCAACTCTTTCCTTTCAGCCCATACTTTTACTACCACATACCCTTGTTCACTTCCTACACCTAGTATTCTATAAGAAATACCTTGCTTTACATAAGTTGCACATCCTCCTCCTCCCCCCCTCTCCTGTCTCACCTTACTGCCTTATAACCATATAAAACAAAATCTAAATTAGGTTTTAACCAGGTCTCCTGGATACACACAACATCTGGCTTTTCTCTCCTACTAGCTGTAAACTGTTTGAAATCTTGTTCATCAGCAATCAGGCTTCTTGCATTCCATTGAAGAAGTAGCATTATTAGTAATATCAACCCACACATACTGTCTCTTGACTTGACTGTACCCTGAGTTCATCGTTTACTTCTTCCCATTTTAATCCTATCACACCCAAATGGTGCTCTGCAGCTTTCACAATAATCTGAATCCTTTCAGTTTTAGATTTGATCTCATAAATTGCGTTTACCACCCCTGCTATAAAGGTCACCAATTTCTTCTTCTCTATCCATGCATTCTTCTTATCTTGCCTTTCTTTAGCTGCCGCTTGCTCTTTGCTACATCCTCCCTCATTCATTTTCTTCTGTCCTGCCAACTTGACTGCCTCAGCATATGAGACTTTTTCCATCACCCTTATCTGCTGCACCTCCACCTCTTTTTTCAACACTTCACATCCCCAGTATGCCTCACTATGGTTACCTCCACAATTACAGCACTTTAGTCTCACTCCCTCTCCACATTTTGCGTATTCATGTTCCCCACCACACCTTGCACATCTTCTCTTTCCTTTGCACACTTTGGCCACATGCCCAAACTCCTGGCAATAGAAACACCTCATAGGTTTTGATATATATTCTCTTACACTGTACCTTAGAAATCCAAAATATAACTCCTTTGGAGGCACCTTATCCTCAAATTCTACCAGAACGGTTTCAGTCTCCCTTTTCTCTGCTCCCCTTGTCATTCTTTTCACACTCTTCACTGAACTATTCCTCACCCTCAAGTTCTCCACTAGCTCCTTCATATTAACACTGAGGGGAACCGTGGATATCACCCCCTTGCAACCATTGACCTTTGTGCTCCAACTCTTACAACCCTGGACACTTTGACTTTCCCAACATCAGTCACCTTCATTGCCTTCTCCATCTGCTCTTCAGTTTTACATCCTATCAGCAGGTTTCCATCTCCTAAAATTCTCGCGTGGCTCACTTCCCCTACTTGTCCTCTAATGATTTTTGTTAGCTTAGCAGATCAATTTTCTTTACTCCCCCTTCCCCCTCAAATCTTACCACTACATTTAGCAATTTTGCCCTCGGGCCCTTCTCCTCAACTTCTCTTCCCTCACTTTCCAATCCATCTACACTTGACCCACCTCCTTTCTTTCTCTTCCGACTCTTGACCTTCCTGTTCTTAGTTCCTCAACCCACCTCTTCCCACTCATACTCCGTGCTATTGCTGTCACCATCAGTCTCCTTCCCTGCCATCCTATCAGAGTTTGCAGGGGACCATGTACGAATATCGTTCCAGACGTATACAGGCAATATTCCCACAGAATGTCCCCCACAACACCCCAGCAGTTCGCTTGGTCGCCCCCTTGGACCGGAACCCTTGCCCACCCTCGAGCTCCATCAGCAACCAAAGCGCGCGCGCTCTCTCTCTCTCCCTCTCCCTCTTGTTTTACGGCGGTTGGCACCCAGCTTGATGGTGCATTACCACCACCTTCTGCTCTGGACTGTGCAATAGACGTACATTCTAAATCCCTTCACCCAATCACAGACACACACATACACACATACCCTAACCTATACTTTACCCTCCCCTCTTTGGCCATCCTAGTACCCTATTCCTGTTTATCCGTCATATCCTATAAAAAACCCCTGTACCCCTTAAGAAAGCTAAAAATACCCGGACCTGCGCTCTCTCACCCATGCCCAGCAACCCTTTTAATGTGAATTCCTGCATCCCCAACTCCCTTAGTTTAATTCTCATCATCTCTCTCTGTATCCCATACTTCCTGCAACTCAGAACTACATGTTCTACTGACTCCTCTTCCTGACATTCCTCACACAATCCTGTCTTGTGTTACCCTATCATTTTCAATGTTTTGTTTAATGCACAATGCCCCAGCCTTAACCTAGTCCACACAATTTCCTCTCTTCTGTTTCCATTACCTACCCTAGTAACTGCAACACTTTTTTGTATTTGATATAAATGCCTCCCTTTCCCCTCCCTGTCCCATCTTTCTTGCCACATTTGGTTGATTTTTTTCCCAGATTACACACTTAACCTCTGCTTTACTGATACTAATGTGCATTTCTATATTTTCTTTCTTTAACACCCTCTTTGCCAACTCATCCACCCTCTCATTCCCCTTCACCCCTACATGTGCTGGAACCCATAGAAATTTTACCTGACCTCCCTGATTTGCAGTTCTGCACCCATTGCAACGCAACCAACACTGCCAGCATCTCCACTGTATACACCACTAAGTTATAAGATGTTCTTCAGCTGATTCCAATTTCTTTTGCTTGTATAGCCACCCCAAACCCTGTTAATCGTGAATCAAATATAACTCCCAGAAATTTAAATGATCCAATCCTTTCTAATTCAATCCCATACATCCTTAACTTCTTCCCTACCTCAATTCTTTTCCTGTTAAAAAATACAGTTTGAGTTTTTTCTACTGAAAGTCTACATCCCCAATCATAACCCCACTCCACCACTTCATCAATTGCTTCTTGTAGTTTCCTGATTATATGCTCCATGTTCCTGCCTCTGTTCCACAAGGCCCCATCATCCGCAAACAGTGACCTACCTATATCCACTGGTACCTTTGTGAAGACATCATTGATCATAATGATGAAAAGTAACGGGCTAATCACACTACCTTGAGGTGTGCCATTTCCCACTATGTACTGATTTGATAATTCTGATCCAATCCGAACTTGAATTTTTCTACCAAACAAAAAATCTTTAATCCAATTAAAAACTCTCCCACCAACCCCCATCTTGTGCAGTTTAATTAATAATCCTTCCTTCCACATCATATCATAGGCTTTCTCAATGTCAAAAATCACTGCATCTACCAATTCTTTATTTGCCTGGGCCTTCCTTATTTCAGTCTCTAACCTTTCACTGAGTCCATGGAATTCCTTCCCTTTCTAAAACCACTCTGGTAACTTGCCAGCATTCCTCTCTTCTCAAGCTCATATGATAACCTTTCTGTTATCATCCTTTCCATTATCTTACATATATTTGATGTTAACACTACTGGTCTGTAGCTAGTGGGTTTTGATGGATCCTTGCCAGGCTTCCTTATTGGAATTACTACTGCTTCTTTCCATGCACTTGGTAATCTTCCCTCCTCCCACACTCTGTTATAAAAATGCAGCAACTTCAAGAGCGCTCCTTCTCCTAGATTTTTTAGCATCACAGAGCATATCAGATCTTTCCCTGGGGAGGTTGGTCTCGATCTCTTTATTGCTGTCACCATTTCTGCTAATGTAAATGGATCATCAATTATATCATCTGTTTCTTCCCTCCTGTTTAACACACCTGGGTGTTGACTCATTGTTCTTTCCCTTCTTCTTCTCCCTTCTTCAGACAAATTTTCTGAACTGTGTATCAGTACAAATGACTTGGCCATGACCTCAGCCTTATCCCTACTGGAGACTGCAGTTTCCTCCTCAGATATCATTACTGGATATTCCCATTCCCTTCTATCTCCCCCCATCCTCTTAATCATTCCCCATATCTCTCCCACAGGTGTTGTTCTTCCTATTTTGTTGCAAAAACTCCTCCAACTTGCCCTTTTAGCTTGACGTATAGTTCTTCTCACCACTGCCTGTGCCTTATATTGAATCAAATGCTGCATATTATGGGTTCTTTTAACTAGCCTGAATGCTCTATTTCTGTTTTTTACAGCCTGACAACATTCCTCTGTCCACCATGGTACCAGTTTTCTATTCATCCTATTTTTACTCCTAGGTATAGATCCTTCTGCTGCCATGATAATTGCTGAAGTCACCTGACTGTTTAATTCATCTACATTTCCAGAAATATCAATCTTTGTCAACCCTTCTTCACTCAACTTCTGGAACATACCCCAATCAGCTTTTTCAAACACCCACTTTAGGATTCCACCACCTGGTCTTACTTCAACTCTTTCACCCACTGAACATAAAACTGGGTAGTGATCACTGCCTACTGTTGAAGCAGTCCAAACTCCCCAGTTACTAATGCCAGCCAAGGTATTAGACACTAACGTAATATCTAACACTGACTCAGTTCCTGTTGTTATATCTATCCTTGTGCCGCTACCATCATTCATACACACCAAATCCCTTTCTTCCATCAAATCTTCGATTACCTTTCCATTTGGATCTGTAATCGGATCCCCCATATTGTGCTATGAGCATTGAAATCTGCACCCCACACTACTTTATGTCTGTTTTGTCCTTGTATCCTTAATAGGCTGTCCAAATCCAACCTTTTACATGGATTGTAGTAGTTAATTATAACCACTCCCTCCCCTCTCTCCCACACTTCCACCACTATGTATTCCTGATCATCTCCTTTTTCCAGTACCCTATATGGTATACCTTGCTTGATTAACATAGCACAACCCCATCCTCCCCCTAGATTTCTATCTTTCCTTATGATTGTATACCCATATACCACAAAGTCTAAAGTTGGTTTCAACCAAGTTTCCTGAATACACACTACATCCGGTTTTACAACCATTTCTTTAATAAAGTGCTTGAATTCCTGGCTATTGGCCAGTAAGCTCCTTGCATTCCATTGTAAAAGAATCACCATAAGTAGTATTAACCAACCCATGACACTTGCTGGCTTGACTGATTACTGAGGTTCTCCCTCACTTCCTCCCATGTCAGTCCTACTAACCCTAAATGGTTTACTGCTGCTTTGACCACCAGCTGAATTTTGTCACTTTTTGACTTTACCTCAGCCATACTATTAATCACTCCCACAATGAATGATACTAGAGCCTTTTTGTCTACATAAATCCTGTCATTTGTTCTTTGTTGCATCTCTCGTATCCCTATTGCTCCCTGTTCATTAGGAGCATTATTCTGTTCTCTTGACATTCTTACAGCTTCTGCATAAGTGATCTTTCTTTTCACTCTTATTTCTTGAATTTTAGTCTCCTGTCTCACAACCTCACACCCACTATATGCCACATTATGAGCTCTTCCACAATTGCAGCATTTTGGTTGAACTCCTGTTCCGCACTTTCCATATTCATGATCACCCCCACATCTAGCACATCTCCTCTGCCTTTTACAGTTTTTAGTCACGTGTCCAAACCTTTGACAATTATAGCACCTCAGTGGCTTTGGCACATACACCCTTACTGGGTAACTCATGAAACCCAGGAACACCTTCCTTGGCACTCTTTCTTCCTCAAATTCAATCAATACTGATTCACTTTCCTTTTTCACTCCCTCCTTTGTTGTTTTCAGTCTTTGAACATTCATTACTTTCCCTCCTTTGATATTCCTCTTTATCTCCTCCATATTTATACTCATTGGTATCCCCGTGATCACTCCTTTACAACCATTGGTTTGTGCTCCCACCCTCCCAGTGTATTCCACCTTGCATTTTCCTATCTCTTTTAGCTTGAGTGCTTTCTCAAGTTGTTCCTCATTTGCACATCTTACCAATAGGTTGCCATCATTAAGGACTTTTGCAAATACTATTTCCCCTATCTTATTTGCCAGAGTTGTTGTTAGCACAAACGGGTTAATTTTCTTCATATGTCCCTGAGCCTTCTCATTAAACCTAATTATGACAACACCTTCTCTCTGAACTTGTTCATCTTCCTCACTTTCAGAGCTTTCTCCACTGTCATTTCTAATTCTTTTATTCCCTTTGTCTCGGTTTTCATTCATCCATCCCCTCACTATCTCCTCATTCCCTTTATTTCTCCTTTCACAATAATCCATCTCTCCCCAGCTGCCTACCTCTGATCCTTAATCCCTATCCCGCTCCCTCTCCACTCCCTTTCTCTCAACCCCCCCCACCTTGTCCGCCATTACCAGACCCACACGACCCCCTCCCAGCAATTCCTGCTCCTTCCCCACTCTCTTTCCCTCAACAAGTTCCAAACCACATTCACGCATCAAGGCCACAAGAGCAACCACCGGCCCAGTCCGCCTCCTTCCTCACGCGCGCTCCAAAACACAAAACCAATCGCGTTGCGTCTGCCAGCAACTGAAGCTGAACCCAGGAGCTGTTTACGCAGCCAGCCCAAAATGAGAATCATGTGCCTCAATTAAGGCGCCAACAGAACAAAGGAAAACCGGAAAACCTGGAATAAGGATCGATGGACCGGTCCGTGAACCGGAATGCAGACTTCACAGACCGGACCATGACAGACTTAGGTTAAGGACACGCAGGTCCTTTGAAATGTGAACATAACCCAACCTCCCACCATGTAAGAAATACTCTGCTTTTCTGTTTTATGCACTAAAATGGGCAACCTCACATTCTTCCACATTATGCTCCACCTACCATGTACTCACCCACTCATTTGGCTTGCCCAATCCCCTGAAGCCTCTCGACATCCTCTTCCCCATTCATAATCCCATTTAAGAATATACTTAGTATATCTCACTACAATTATATGGGACCTCAGTGAGACTGCACTTGGAGTATTGGACTTACCTTACTTGCAGAGGTCTTGACAGGCTAGATGCAGTGGAGATGTTTCCCTGGCTGAGGAGACTGGTGCAAGGAGAAATATCTTCACTCAGAGGTTAGGGAATCTTCAGAGGCTCCATCATGGATTGCCTTTGAAACACAGATTGATGGGTTTCTGGAATCAGGGATTATGAGAATAGGACATGAAATGGTGCTGAGGTAGAAGATCAGTCATGAATTTGTAGAGTGGCGGAGCAGATTCAAGAGGCCACAATCCCTGCTCCTATTTCTTATGCCACTGGGTCTGAGACCTGGAACTGCCTCCCCAACAGCACTGAGGGAGCACCTTCACAGGAAGGACCGCAGTGGTTCAAGGAGGCAATTCACCTCACCTTTTCTGGGTCAGTTAAGGATGGGCAGTAAATAATGGCTCAAAATGTCCATCTTGGGGTGGCATGGTAGCAAAGTAGTTAGCGTAATGCTATTACAGCGCTAGTGACCCGGATTCAATTCGGCCGTTGTCTGTAAGGAGTTTGTATGTTCTCCTCATCACTGCATGGGTTTCCTCCAGATGCTCCAGTTTCCTCCACATTCCAAAGACATATGGGTTAGTAGATTCATTAGTCATATGGGTTAGTAGATTCATTAGTCATATGGTTGTAATTGGTGGTGCAAGCTCATTAGGGTCTGTTATCGTGCTGTATCTCATGTAAAAAAATAAAATTAATTAAATCATTAACTCCACAACAGATAGGATCAATCAACTTTCAGACCAACTATTGGTCGTGGATTACAAAGAAACCCAGCCTCCCCACTCCCTCCCCAACCTCAAGTCACTTTGAAAGCTGGACTCCTTCCACTGCAAGTAAGACTTTAGCTTTTGGCTATGTCCATCTCAGTAATATAGTGCTGCAATCCTGATGCTGCAGAACAAGGAATGTAGGGAAAGACAAAAGAAAAAAATCTGGCCAAAGTTCCAATAAGGTGTGTCAAGTTTGATTTGTCGACCACATGCCCGGTGTCCACTACGTTGTGTATTTATAAAGTGTGTGAAAGTGTATCAGGGTTCTGATGTCACACCCTCAATATCTGTCAGCACCATTGTTTCATTGTTGTTTTGTATGCCCAACTCGCAGTGTACACACAATCTACTCTGCACGTTTGTATCTCAAGCACTTTTCTCAAAACTTCTACATCCAATTTGTGAAATCTAGTTATCCTGCCATGTGATAATATATCCCAGGCAGGTTGTATGACATAGAGGTCATTAGGGGAAGTTGAATGATTTATATAAGATGCAGGTTTGCTTTTCAAAGGTTGATGATTACGTCGGCAGGGAGAGGGCTGCTGACTATCCCAGACAGCTTCTCCACAGGACAAACCTTTATTACATACTTCTTCAGTCCAGGGCTGGCTGGCTACAGACCAATAATACAAAAAATGCATTCCAAACCAGGTTTGAGAAAGTGGTTTAATCACCTTAAGGGCAACTCTGGGCTGTTCCATGATGTTTACCAGACACCCTGTCTATCGCTCTAGGGCCTCAGAAATGTCGTTGGTATTCAGTGGCCTCGGGATCACAGCTTGTGCTGTCTCAGCACTGATGATGGGGGCCTCTAAGATATCTGGTCAAGCTAGAACAGGGGTTCCCAACCTTTTTTACGCCATGGACCAATACCATTAGGCCAGGGGTCCGTGGAGCCCAGGTTGGGAAGCCCTGAGCGAGAGGAATGTGGTCACCCTATAAAACCTGACACCCAGTTAGTTCTCCACGTGGTAACATAATTTTCCATTTCTGTAGACCTACCTACTGTCTTTGCCCTCGCCACCCCTAAAGAGGATAACACAAACAAGAGCACGTTACAGAAGATTAAGAAGGTGAGATTGTGTTCTGTGCAGGGGGAGACAGGGGTGACAGATCCTGCACAGGATCAGGCCAACCTCCTCTGGTGCTTCACCTCCCCACCCCTCCCCCAGCTGGGTGACATCACTTCCTCTCCTCCGCATGCACAACCAGAGCATTGCCAACAGTGATGTCTCTTCTTTCACACACACTTACCTTTATCTCGAAGGCATGCCCATTCTTGGTGGGATCACCTGCAGACTTTGGGATTGGCTTAGCGCCCATTGCTTTCTGACAGCTACTCTGATTTGCATGCATGCATCATAATATGGATCTTCGTGGGTTACAAACCACCCAACTTATGGACACCCCGTACATATGAACATATTTTGGGGAGATCGGTGTGGGATGAATTTGTTGGCTACTGTGGGGATGCAGGTATCTTCTGCCAGGTCGGAACACACACAAGGTTGCTTTTTCTCCCCATCCACCCACCCCCGAGACCCAACAATTGTGGGCTGGGAGCATTGAGCAGTGTACTCACTGAGTCAGAGTTATGGGCTTAAGTTGCACTGTACAGACTCACAGATAGAAATCAGAGCTGACCCATCACTATAGAAGGGTCGACTCGACCAGCAGGGCCTTCTTTCACATGAAGATTGCATGTATATATATTACCTCCAATCAGGTCATCCTTCAATCTCTTAAATTCCGGAGAAGAAAATCATAGTCCATACAACCCTTCCTTGTAACTCAGGCGCCCAAGTCTAGGCAACATCCTGATGCAGTGTCAAGGTACAGTGAAAAACTTTGTTCTGCGTGCCATCCATACAGGTCAGATCATTGCAACAGTGCAGTCAGGTAGTACTCTACAGGGGCAAACAACACACTGAGGAATACCTTGTACAGAGAAACACTTGAACGGTTTTTATGGTTTTCTTTGTTTCATGGCTATCTGGAGAAGACGAATCTCAGAGTTGTATACTGCATACACACTTTGATAATAAATGTACCTTTGAAGTGCAGTGCAGGCAGCAGGTAAATAGTGATGCACTTTCCAATGACATTCACATTTAAATGCCCAGGAGTGGACCATTTGGGATCTTGCCCCTACTCCACCAGTCAATCGATGTCTGTTCCAACTCAATCCCATTTTCCTGTCTGGTCTCTGGGTTCCGTACCATCTTCCCCCATGCTCAGGCCAATTTGGAAATGCTCTGGTTAAGCTGTGTGCACCGACCCTGGTCACAGGGGTTGGAGGTTGAAATCGAGAAGTTTACCACAGAGACGTTGCCAGGCCTGGAGGGACAGGAAGGGTGGATGGGTGGCAAGGTTTTGAGGTGGCTTCAAACTGACTGTGGGAGACTGGCCGTTGGGACTTCTGGGATATTAAAAAATGTTCAGAGTTATAACAATAACAGAACCAGTTTTGTTTGGGACACCCTGTTCTCCCAGTTCAACCTGATATCTCACCCTGCAGTGCTATTTCCCTGTAAGCCCCACAGTAATTTACAGAAAAATAACAATTAAGTACATAATAGAGCTTATAACTATTTGAAATGTCACTAACTAGGAGCACCCATTTCAGACTGGTTGTTTTACATTCTATCTGTGTTTCAGGTTTTTTTTAGTTAATAATGCTGCACATCATTGTATTGTGTTCACCTTTCTTCCAGTGAAGAGCAGTTGCATATGGCTGGATGCAAATTAATCCCTGTATTAAATGTTAGAAATTGTAGATCGGGCAGCACCTATGGAGAGAGATGCATACTTCTGGAAGAGGGGCAATGCAAAAAACCCTTGACTGACCGCCACCTGGATGGCCATCTTGGTCAGGCACAATAGCAAGCCCACCAGTAGATCCTCTGTGTGACCCACCTCCTTCCGTACGGGGTACCCATGTATCAGGAGCACGAGGCTAAAGTGGTATGTCGAATTGTTGGGTGAATTAGTTTTGTTGTACTTCAGATCATGGTCGTTCTTGGGGGCTTTGCTGTTGCTTGCTTGGTGGGTGGAGGGTGTGGATGCTTTTTTGCTGAAGTACATGGGGACCATTGCTTTGCTGCTGCTTGTGCATGGGGGCGGTGGAGTGGGGGGATGGGGTTCTAACATTTTTACTGTCACTCATTCTTTGGAGCACTCTTCTGTTTTTGTGGATTTCTGCAAAAAACAAGAATTTCAGGATGTATATTGCATACATTTCTCTGATATTAAATGGAACTATTGAATTATTGAAACTAAATGTGGTACACTGACTCCTCTTGGCCACAGAATGGATAGGTGGGGCAGGGTGTCAGTAAATTGACTTAAAAACCTGCTGCCCTGTGCAACACCTTTCACTCCAGGTCCCCAATGTACAGGGGAAGGACCCTGCATAAAGAGATTTCCACTGGGGACCTCTCCTGTCACCAGATGGTAAAACAGACCACCATGGTGAGTCTAGTCGGCTGCATTGGGATTTATTTTGTCTGTGTGGACACAGTTGTCTGGGCTGCCTGGACGACATTGGAGTAGTTTCATTGGTTTTCACAGTGACAGTTAATGAGCAGCGATACAGGAGCTGCACTCTCACAGATGTACACAGATGCCTGGAGCTTCTCTCCCAACCTCTTCACCCCAATCCATCCCTGTTGTGTATCAACCCTAGTTACACAGCCAAAATCCCTGGTCATATTCCCAATCCCCATTACCTTCCGGACCAAACTACGGCATTATAGAACCATGGAACCATAGAACACTACAGCACAGAAACAGGCCTTTTGGCCCTTCTTGACTGTGCCGAACCATTTTACTGCCTAGTCCCACTGACCTGCACCTGGACCATATTCCTCCATACACCTCTCATCCATGTATCTGTCCAATTTATTCTTAAATGTTAAAAGCATTTACCACTTCATCTGGCAGCTCATTCCACACTGCCACCACTCTCTGTGTGAAGAAGCCCCCCCCTAATGTTCCCTTTAAACTTTTCCCCCCTCACCCTTAACCTATGTCCTCTGGTTTTTTTCTCCCCTTGCCTCAGTGGATAAAGCCTGCTTGCATTCACTCTATCTATACCCATCATAATTTTATATACCTCTATCAAATCTCCCCTCATTCTTCTACGCTCCAGGGAATAAAGTTCCAACCTATTCAACCCTTCTCTGTAACTGAGTTTCTCAAGTCCCGGCAACATCCTTGTAAACCTTCTCTGCACTCTTTCAACCTTATTAATATCCTTCCTGTAATTTGGTGACCAAAACTGTACACAATACTCCAAATTTGGCCTCACCAATGCCTTATACAACCTCACCATAACATTCCAACTCTTATACTCAATACTTTGATTTATAAAAGCCAATGTACCAAAAGCTCTCTCTATGACCCTAACATGAGGAAATCTGCAGATGCTGGAAGTCCAAGCAACACACATAAAAGTGGCTGGTGAACATAGCAGGCCAGGCAGCATCTCTAGGAAGAGGTACAGTCGACGTTTGGGGCCGAGTCCCTTCGTCAGGACTAACTGAAAGAAGAGTTAGTAAGAGATTTGAAAGTGGGAGGGGGAGGGGGAGATCCAAAATGATAGGAGAAGACAGGAGGGAGAGGGATGGGGCCAAGAGCTGGACAGTTGATTGGCAAAAGGGATATGAGATCTTCAGCCTGTTAAGTCTGCAATGGACTTTGTACACTGTAACATTTCACTAGTGGGTTTCCTGCACAGCTCTACATTGACGTACATTCTTGGCTGCTGTGGAATTTGTGTCTTTCTGAGTGCGACTCTCAGGTACCAATCACGTTTTGCACATCTGTAAGGTCCTTACATAAGAACATAAGAAATAAGTGCAGGAGTAGGCCATCTGACCCATCTAACCCCAAAATGGAGCCTGTTCGTCTGAGTGCAAGTGGGCATATTGGATGAGGACAGAATTGGGCTTGGATGTGACAATTGTTTCCCACTTTTAAATTGTTGCAAAGTTGGATTAATTCCTCGTCGTTCTTTTACCTGCGGCAGAAAAATGGCAAAATAGCTACTCCAGAATATGCGCCCATCTTTCACTTTTCACTGTTTGTTTCCAACTGTGGTAAAACACTGAACCAACGCAACTTTGCAATAACTCAACTACCTCATGCCAATAGGATTCAAGACTTTTGTGAGAAGCAGCACTATTGCAGGGGATGTTGAATGTCTAGTGCTCAAGTTACTAGACTACCTACAGAAAATGATAGAGATAGAGAATAAACCCTGCGTTTAGCGGCAAATACAGCAGGAAATATTGTATCATTTCATAACGCATGCATTACTAAATCACAATAAAAGAGGACTGCGTGTCTTCATAATCTAAAAATAAACAAACTCTTTGGACCATCTTGCTTGAATGCAAGATGTCACCCAAGGCCAATGGCAATGTTCTGCAGACAGCTCATAAAACTACTAGATACTTGAGTAGATATACTTATGAACTGCGATCGCTGCAGTCTGCAGCCTGTAATCTCCCTTTTAAGGATGCACTTTTGAACCGACTAAATTATTTGGTACTTTTACGATCTCCTGGGAGAGTGCAGGTATGGCCGGGGTGAGCATTGCTGGGGGTGGACGCTGCATCAAGGAAGACGAACCCGTGGTCAGCCTCATTACTCTTTGCTGATTAAAGCATCAGGCAAGGTTAAAATCACCCAAGGACGAGAGCAGAAGACAAACAAGTGTTCAACGACGTCTGTCTGCATTTGACTGGTCTACCATCAGGTGGGGAGTGCAGAAGTCTCGGGTCCCGCGCTGCCAGGTTCGGGAGCAGTTGTTGCCCAGCAGCCATCAGCTGTGGACTCACTTTTGAGGCCTCTGTAGTTTGTGTTCCTTGTGTTTTTGTTTACTTTTTTAAAAAGCTATTTGCGTGAATTCTCTTTTGTAAATTGGATACGTGGTGGTGTCAGTACCTCCAGTTGAACGTTGTCTTTTTGTGTGTTTTCCCCTTTGCTGTCAGTCTGTGGTTTTGTATTGCCATGTGCTCCTGTCCCCACTCCTGCTCTACTCCAGCCCCTGTATCACTGAGTACTCCGTCTCTCACCTGTTCCTCATTATTACCTGTATTGCTGCCACCCGTGTCTCATTGTGCTCCACCTATCACCTGCCTCTCTGTTTATTGCTCAGTGTATTTCAGTCCTGTGTTTTCACCTGTTTGTTGTCAGATTGTGCCAGTGAATTTTCCTGAGCCTTTCCAGTATTTGTATCTGTACTCTGTCCATCTGCATATTGACTCTGCCTGTTTCCCGATTCTGATTTTTGGATTTCTCTGGATGTTTTGATATCTGCCTGAACTTTGACGCTGACTTTGTTTGCACCTTGGGATTCATTACTCAATTAATAGCACTGTGTGCACAGTATTGGATCCCTGCTCCAATGTACTGACAGGTGGTCTTATTGTGTGTATGTTTTCAGTGAATTCTATTGTGTTTCTTTGTTTTGTGAGTGCCTGCAAGAAGATAAATCTCAAGATTGTATATGATATGAACTGAGTCTGTGTCAACCACCCAGTTATATCAAAGCTCCACTACTCCCACTTTATTCTCCCTGCATTCCCATCAACTGCCCAATTTCAACCACTCACTCACCCAGGAGAGGAATTAACCCACTAACCCAGATATCTTTGGGATGTGTGTGTGTGTGGGGGGCGGGACCGGATGCTGGAGTTGGTTCGATGATACTTGAGATCTGTTCCCTGTAGAATACTTCAGCAGCAGTTTCTGTGTTCTTGGTCCTCCTGGGCTTGGAATTCCTTCTTTAATCACTTCAGTGTAAAGTATCTTTATCTCACTCATCAATCAGTGCCCCATCCTCTTGTTAGTTATGTGAAGAGTACTCACACTCCTTTTATTTTAAAATTGTATATTCCTAACTAGGAAATATGAGTGTGAATAGGCCATTTGGCCCCTTGCACCTGCTCCACCAGATTCTCATCTCTCTCCAGTTTCTTATTGCTCAAAAGTCTACCTGCCCTGGTCTCAACAACTGAACATTTGCAGTCCTGTGGAACAGAATTCCAAAGCCTCTAAATTTATAACCCTCCAAGTGAAGAAATCTCTCATCTCAATCCTAAATAGCTGACCCTTCATTCCAAGTCTCTGCTCCAGACTGAGATCCCAAACTCTTCATTCTGAGGAAATAGCTTCTCAGCATCCTTCTATCTTGTACAGTGTGAGATCACCTCTCCAGTAAGCAAACACACAATCTAAATGTTTATCTCAATCCTTGCATTTCCTTTTTATGGTCACGTATGCTCTTGAGGTTACTGTCAATCTTGATCTTATTAGATTCATAAAGCAAAACAACATAGAAACAGGCCCTTTGGACCATTGAGTCCATGCCAACCATGTTGTCCACCCAGCTAGTCCCAATTTCCTGTATTTGGCCCATATATCTCCAGGCCCCTCCCTTCCATGTACCTATCCAAGTGCTTCTAAAATGTACCTGCCTTGACCAGTTTCTCTGAGAAGTCATTCCACGTACTCACTGTATGAAAATGTTGCCCCTCGGGTCCCTTTTAGATCTTTCTCCTCACCCTAAGTCGATGCACCCTAGTTTGGGTCTCCCTTACCCTGGGGACAAGACTGTTACCAGTCACATCTCATGATGTGAAACATCCCTACTCCTACTCCTACTCTCGAGGGAATAAAAGACTAGCCTGGTCATCTCTAAGTGTAACATTATTAAAGGTTGGAGCAGGCTTGGAGGGTTGAGTGTCCTAATTTGGATCTTTGCTTGAGATTCAGATTTGCTTGATTTATTCTCCTAGTTTCTCTGTGACATATTCTTTTAATTACATAAAATACTGAACTTGATCTCCACCTCATTGTTACTGTTATTTATTTCCCAGTTGATTTTTCTTATTTATTTTATTTCGGGATACAGCATGGAACCGGCCCTTCCGGCCCACTGAGCTGCGCTGCCCAGCAGCCCACCGATTTAACCCCAGCCTAATCGCAGCAAATTTACAATGACCAATTAACTGACCAACTGATACGTCTTCTGATTGTAGGAGGGCACCAGAGCACCTGGAGACAACCCACACATTCCATGGGGTCTCTGAACTAACCACAATTATTACTTATTATCATAAGACCATAAGATATAGGAGCAGAATTGGGCCATTTGGCCTATTGAGTCTGCTCCGCCATTTCATCATGGCTGATCCATTTTTCCTCTCAGCCCTAATCTCCTGCCTTCTCCCTGTATTCCTTCACACCTTGACCAATCAAGAATCTATCAACCTCAGCCTTAAATATTCGTACAGGCTTGGCCTCCACAGCAGCCTGTGGCAACAAATTCCACAGATTCATCACTCTCTGGCTAAAGAAATTTCTCCTCATCTCTGTTCTAAAAGGACACTCCTCTATTCTGAGGCAGTGTCCTCTGCTCCTAGACTTTCCCGCCACAGGAAACATCCTCTCGACATCCACTCTATCAAGACCTTTCACCATTTGATAGGTTTCAATGAGGTCACCCTTCATTCTTCTGAATTCCAGTGAATACAGGTCCAGAGCCATCAAACACTCTTCATATGACAAGCCATTCAATCCTGGAATCACTTTCATGAACCTCCTTTGAACCCTCTCCAGTTTCAGCACATTCCTTCTAAGATAGGGGGCCCAAAACTGCTCACAATACCCCAAGTGACGCCTCACCAGTGCCTTATAAAGTCTCAACATTACATCTCCTTATTTTTATATTCTAGTCCTCTTAAAATGAATGCTAACATTGGATTTGCCTTCCTCACTACAGACTCAACCTGCAAATTAACCTTTAGGGAATCCTGCACAAGGACTCCCAAGTCCCATTGCATCTCAGATTTTTGTATTTCCTCTCCATTTAGAAAATAGTCTGCACATTTATTCCTACCAAAGTTCACGACCATACATTTCCTGATACTGTATTCCATCTTCCACTCCTTTGTCCATTCTCCTAACCTAAATCCTTCTGTAGCTCCTCTATGTCCTCAAAGCTCCCTGCCTCACCACCTAACTTTGTGCCATCCATAAACTTGGCCACAAGGCATCAATTCCATCATCCTAATCATTAACGCACAATGTAAAAAGAAGCAGCCCCACACAGACCTCTGTGGAACACCACTAGTTACTGGGAGCCAACCAGAAAAGGTTCCCTTTAATCCCACTCTTTGTCTCCTCCCAATCAGCCATTGCTTTATCTATGCCAGTATTTTTCCTGTCATACCATGGGCTTTTAATCTGTTAAGCAGCCTCATGTATGGCACCTTGTTAAAGGCCTTCTGAAAATCCAAGTACACAATGTCAACCCATTCTCCTTCATCGATCCTGCTTGTTATTTCTTCAAAGAATTCTGGCAGGTTTGTCAGGCAAGATTTTCCCTTGAGTAAATCATTTTAATAATGGCCTATTTTATCATATGCGTTCAAGTACCCAGAAACCACATGCTTAACAATCATCTCCAACATCTTCCCTACCACTGAGGTCAACTAACTGGCCTATAATTTCCTTTCTTCTGCCTCTCCCTTCTTAAAGAGTGGAGTGACATTTGCAATTTTCCAGTCTTCTGGAAGCATTCCAGAATCCAGTGATTCTTGAAAGATCATTACTAATGCCTCCACAATCTCTTCAGCCACCTCTTTCAGAACCCTGGGGTGTTCACCATCTGGTCCAGGTGACTTATCTACCTTCAGACCTTTCAGTTTCCCAGGAACCTTCTCCCTAGTAATGGCAACTTCACTCCCTTCTGCCCCCCTGACACTCTCAAACTTCCTCCATATTGATAGTGCCTTCCACATTGAAGACCGATGCAAAGTACTTACTGAATTCGTCCACGATTTCCTTGTCCCCCATTACTACCTCTCCAGCATCGTTTTCCGGTGATCCGATATCTATTCTCACCTCTCTATTACACTTTATGTATCTGAAGAAACTTTTGGTATCCTCTTTAATATTATTAGCTAGCTTGCTTTTGTATTTCATTTTTACCTTCTGAATGACCTTTTTAGTTGCCTTCTGTTGGTTTATAAAAGCTTCCCAATCCTCTAACTTCCCACTAATTTTTGCTCTATTATACGCCCTCTCTTTGGCTTTTATATTGGCTTTGACTTCTCTTGTTATCCCCGGTTGTGTTATCTTGCCTTTAGAATACTTCTTCCTTTTTGGGATTTATATATCCCGTGCCTTCCAAATTGCTTCCAGAAATTTCAGCAATTGCTGCTCTGCCGTCATCTCTGCCAGCGTTCTTTTCCAATCAATGTTGGCAAAATTCTCAGTAATTCCCTTTACTCCACTGTAATATTAATACATCTGACTTTGGCTTCTCCTTCTCAAATGTCAGGGTGAATTTGATTATATTCTGTCTGTCTGTCTGTATCTTGTTTTACGGCGGTCGGCATCCAGCTTAATGGTGCATTACCGCCACCCTCTGCTCCAGAATGTGCACTAGACATACATTCTAAATCCCTTCACCCAATCACACACACACACACACACAAACCTACACTTCACCCTCCCATCTTTGACCATCCTAGTATCCTATTCCTGTTTATTCGTCATATTCTATAAAAAACCCCTGTACCCCTTAAAAACGCTAAAAATACCCGGACTTGTGCTCTCTCACCCATGCCCAGCAACCCTTTTAATGTGAATTCCTGCATCCCCAACTCCCTTAATTTATTTCTCATCATCTCTCTCTGTATCCCATACTTCCTGCAACTCAGAACTACATGTTCTACTGACTCCTCTTCCTGACATTCCTCACACAATCTTGTCTGGTGTTTCCCTATCATTTTCAATGTTTTGTTTAATGCACAATGCCCCAGCCTTGACCTAGTCCACACAATTTCCTCTCTTCTGTTTCCATTACCTCTTTTCCCCGAAGGGTTCCTTTACCTTAAGCTGTATAATCAATTCCGGTTCACTGCACAACAGCCAGTCCAGAATACCTGGTCACCTGCTGGGCTCAACCACAAGCTGCTCTGAAAAGCCATCTCGAAGGCATTCTAGTAATTTCCCTTTTTGGGATCCAGCTCTAACCTGATTTTCCCAATTTACCTGCATATTGAAATCCCCCATGACTATCGTAACGTTGCCTTTTTTGGCATTCATTTTCTATTTCCCGTTGTGATTTGTAGACCACGTCCTTACTACTGTTTCGAGGTCTGTACGTAACTCCCATCAGGGTCTTTTTACCCTTGTAGTTCCTTAGCTCTACCCACAACGATTCAACATCTTCCAACCCTATTTCATCTTTCTATTGATTTGACTTCATTTTTTGAAAACCAACATCATATATTCACCCACACCATCTTATCTGTTTGGGTGTCTGGCAATGCCTTTTCTTTTGTTGTACCTTCTTGTTGACGTGGCTCAGCAAAACGCTTTTTAAATAACTTGTCTTCTTAACAAAATATGGGAGCCGATGGCAAAGCAAGGATATAGTGTGCATCCTCAATTGCCTTTGAACTTGGGAAACTATTTCAGTAGAGGCGTTTAAGAACCAACCACATTACTGAAACTAATTTCTAAAATAAAATGATGTAAATGCAGATCAAGGAGTTTAGAAATAATTTCTAGCGATTGCTGTTTTATTAACAAATTAAATTCTGTTATACATTGCAGAACAGGAATCCCATAAACTCTGACTTGGCACGGAACTATTTAAACAAATTCCAACAGCATCTCACATCTTCCAGCAGGCGGCGCTGCTGTTGCATTTTTCTTTCCCCCAATGCTGGTAGAAAGCAAAAAAAAATCACTGCTTCAACCACCTATACTCATACATGGTATTGTAATCTGGAGGAACAGAGGTGAAAACATGACAGTTAGTACTGGTGTTGGCATCAAAATTTGCCCGCAACAGAACAGCATTTATAATGCCCTCCAATTGAGGCAGGGCTAAGTACATAATCTGGCTGAGCTCAACCAAATAAAGGGTCAGCAATGCAGATATACCACCTTAGTCCCCTTGATGTCATTCAGCATTCCCACATATTCACTGAAAACCCTTGCTAGAAATTTGCTTGTGTGCACAAGGAATCTAAGGCAGAGTTAAGGTGAGTGCCTCAAGTGGAGGGAGGAGAGAGGGGAGGGGAATAACACTTTCCCAGCAACAAAAGCTGTGTCCAGGTAGAGCTTTAGCAAAGCGGGATTTTCTGTTTTATTAAATAAAAATGACAGACTGTAGGTAAAGGTTTAATAAAGGAAGCAAAGGTCCAAGTTACTCTGATTTATTATGAGAGGTCTTTTACCCTACTTTTCATCCTAAAATTAATGTTATAACTGACAAATAGTAGGAGCTCTACTGAACTCTCCAGTGGCAATCACAACATTCCTACCCTGTTCTACAGCAGCTTTGCATGCTTAAGCACAAAAACCTAACCTGCTTCTTTCACAATTATACCAGCAACATTTTCAAACTGTTTTTTTTTTCTGTAAACCTCTGAATTATCCTCCTGTTGGTTCCCACTAATTTTTAGTATTTTCTCTGCCACAGATGTGAATGTCTTCACCTGTGGATGTTAATCATGAGTTTTGTTCAATTGCTGTTCTTGACTGAAATCTGGACGTTGAATGGTGCTGATTAACTTAACCTATGGCCATGGAGAGTGAATAAGGCAGCTCAAAGTGTCAAAGGTTTACTTTTCCCAACTAGAAAGCACTCACAACATTGCACATTTTCATGAATAAATTAATTTTGAAAGGAAAACATGATAATCAGGAGCTATTTTAATTGGTCCATATAAAATCCTACACTGATAAGAAGAGTAGCAACATCTTTCATTTTTACAGCACCTTTAATGCAATGAAATATCCCAAGGGAGCAATCATCAAACCAAAACTGGTATCAAGGTGCAAAAGGACAGATGACCAAAAACTCATATGGGTGAATTTGGGAGGTATTTCCAGTGCTAAATGTAGCTGTCAATGTTGGGGAAAGGACTTCTTACTGCAGTGGCAACTATAGAAGAGGTCCAGGAGCTATGTTAGTGTCTGTGTAGGTAGGATTATGCTCTTGGACTGTAGGGTTATTGGGTAGGAGGCGATTAAAGGGATGGAGAAGGGGTGAGTTGTTGGAAGGATTTGAAAATTAATAGAAATTTAAAGTTGTCGCACTGATTAATATGGAAACAGGGTGCTTGGGGTGGTGATTGACCTGGACTTTCTAAAGATAGGTGAATCAGGATCAGACCTTGCTATCTCACATGAATAATCCCCACCACTCTCACTCCATCCAACTTCCTCCTGAACTTCCCTCAAGCATCCAATTCATGGTAAATTCTGATGGGAAACTGGTGCTCCAATTTCCAATTCACACTGGCAGACTAATCAACTGGGGAAGGCAGTATAGCTAATGGAGATTTGAATATTCATCCACTGGATGGTCATTTTGATTGAGTTCAGCACAAGATCATGGCCTGTGCCATCTGCACCAGACAGCTTCACAGAAAGGTTTGGGGAAAAGGGCAGAAGTATCCTTGGAGCTAAATTAAAAAAAAGAAAACAAGGGGTGATCTTCCATGTTTTTTGCAACATTGCATAATTGGAAACCAGACACTTACACATGGCACACCCACAAAAGAATACACAGAACTTGTTTAGCTGGTGTTTGATACCACACCACGTACACAAAGAAATAACAGCGTAAGTATAATATATTATACATTCTTGACTAAAGCTTTTTCCATAAATTCTCCATTATCAGGCAAAATAAATGTCTGAGCTATACAAATAAAACTATAGACTTTGATTAAAATATGTAATATACAGTATGTTGAAAGCTCTTCAAATATATACCTTTTTGCTGCTCGGTCCAATGGGTACCTCAGCCTCACAGATTTACAAAGTATTAGCCACACCCCATGGGCACAGTGGGTTACGGGCACTGGTGGGCAACCATCACTTACCCTCTCCACCCCTCATGTACTTTACGTAATCATTCAGAAGAGATAGTATCTTTTGCAATGGGGAAAAAAAAATCAGACCAGGAATTAGAAAGGCTACTGTCTATCTTTATGTAAAATATAACACTATGCACACAATGCAGGAGGGGAGGGGAGGGGAGGGGAGGTCCCAAAAAGCAATCTCTGACTCTCTCTCCCTTCCCCACCACCTGTTTAACTGGAGGAAGCCCAGGTGAAGTGGTAATAATTCCAATGTTGTTTATTGCTGATCCCTCCCTAGACCCTGAGCCACGTGGCTCTGAGAGAGCAGTTAAAAGTCAACCACTTTGATCGGTCTGGAATCACAAGGATGGCAGATTTCCTTTGCTTAAACACAGTTGTGCATTACATCAGTAGGGATTTCTAAGAATCTGCTCATTTTTAGAATACATTATAACATAGATCCAGGCCACTACATAGCTTTTTATTCCAGATTTAATTACTGTACCTGAACTTGAATTCCCCTGCTATGATGATGGAATTTGAACTTATGTCTCTGAATCAATGGCTAATTATTCTGCTACTATAGCTCAAATATGCTGACTTTTCCCTTGCTCATCTTCTGTGGTCTTATTCTATGTATCTTGCTCCTGGGATTTCAAGGGATTCTACTTCCAATGGTGTGGTGAGGCCATGTTTCATGACCAAAATCTACGTTGCCCACTCATGATCCACAAGCCACTGTGCCCACCAATTAGCCAGCTCTCAGTCGTGCTGCCAATCTGAAAACACGCAGAACTCAGAAATGCACTGCTGGGCGATGTACTACAAACTTCCTCTCTCACCATTCCCAATTTCAACAACCATATCAACCTTCCTTCTCCCCTAGGCAAAAAAAAAGAAAAGCAACATTGTCAGCAAGATTCTGGTAGTTCTTAGATGGAGCACCAATCTTCAATAATCTGTGAAGCTGAACTTGTTTGAATATATTGTTAAACATAAAGGTTACAACACATTTAGCAGTGACTCATTGACATTTTGTGACAGTTTATCATAATATTGAAATCTTTTGGATTAATATTTTTGATGTGTCTATATCTGAGCAAAACCATAAAAATATATTTTTCTTCACTGAAATGAAAGCGTGCGATTCGTCTTATTTCAGCACGCAACCAGAAGGCCATTCATAAACACTTTAGTTTGAAAGATGAATCTCCACACTACAGGAATGATGGCCTCTGTACAAAATGGCTGTTTAGAGTGGTTTAGTTTTGGGCAAGGGTCTACATTCACTCACCATCAAAAGCAGCTGAAAACCTTCCCAATACCAACTATCCCTTACTCGCCATGTTTTTTTTTAAAAAAGACTTGTTGCACATATACTCAGTGACAAGCCATTATTGTCTGGTATTGGAAGGCTGACTTGTGTTTGTGGCAACCTCTGACCAAATCTGCTGTAAGCTGTAATGTGAAAAAACTGCATTGCTACAAAACCTTCCACAACTTTGAGATGCCCAAGGCATTTAGGAATGCATGAAACAGCTTCTGAGTTGTGCCATGCAGGTAATACACAGCAAGATCCTACAATCTGCAGTGCAATGATGACCAAGTCATTCATTTTACTTGTGCTTGTCAAGATTTTGCACTGGGTCATATTATGTGAGCAATCCACCCAAAAGTCTGGAGGGATAGCCACATATTCAGCCAAATGCATAACCCAGCCACTTTATAGAAATAATATTTCAATACTAATCTGTTTCCAAGGCTCTCTCAGCTATGTGCTACAATAAAACATATTGGCATATTTAATAAGCACAGCAGAAACTATCACATTAGTTCACCATTTGTCAGGTGTTGTGACTCTACTCTGAGATCACATAATAGCCAATCTTTGTCACCAACACATTCATATACACAATATATTACATACACACACCATATATTACATACCAGGAATCTGGTGCTGAGCTGTTAAATTGTTCACTACTAGCTCCACAGTTCTTGTTTACATTATAATAAAGAACTAGGCATTTTACACAAGCATTTCAAAGGCATATGAGTGCTTCTGTAGGCCAGCTCATTTGATCCAAACAACTGAATGCAACATTAGTCAAGGCTGATTCACAGAGTACTCCTGGAATAAGAGGTGATATGCAGAAGAACTGTAGGGTATGAAAATGCCAAGTTCCATTTTGCTCCACTTCTACAGTCAGATGATGGGGGGAAGTGGGGGGGGGGTGTTAAGAGGATAGGGTGGGGCAAGAGATTTGTTCTAAGGGTCCCAAGGTGAAGTTGACTCAGGAAGACACAGCACAAAATCATCCATCAACCAAAGATAGTTGTTGGGAGAGATGGAAAGCTGTTCAGTCCAGTGGGAACTGGGGTGAGGGTAGCCATGAAAAATGGCTTACCACACTACTGCACTGACTGAGCTGACCATTTGGGTGGGCTGATATCAAAACTAAACAGGCTACTGGCAGGGGTTCAAACATGTCCTTGAAGATCCAGTGGGGCAAAGGCAGAGCAAAGGAGTTCAGGACAGATGCAGTGAGATCCTGGGAGGCCAACGGCTAATGTTTTTGAGTTGTCCAAAAACAATCACAGACCTAAAAACAGAAAGTGCTCGAACACTCAGCAGGTCAGGCAGTGTCTGTGTAGAGAGCAAGTGAATTAATGTTTCAGGTCAATAACCATTCACTGGAAGGTTTGCTAGTGCTCCAGTGAAAGGACTTTGATCTGAAATGTTGTTACCATAGGCAATGAAAAAGTTTTTTAAAAATGCCAGGCTTATTACTTCTCAGTGTAAATATGGGCATGTGGGCAGAGGAAAGGACAGAGCCACAGGGCATGGGATGGGTTTTAATGTTTCAATGCTTTGGTGCTAAGAATAACCTTAAAAGTGTAACCCACTCCATCTATCCAATGGGAAGTGTAGCAAAAGTTAGCACTTGGCCAAATGCAGATGTGCGAGGGGGGCAGTGAGGGCTCACACCTGGGAATGCTTCAGCATAGCACCCGTCCTTGGTCCTAGTTGGTGCCAAGTACACCTACTGATGTGTAATGGTCCAAGAACTGGGAGGGAAGCCCTTGTAAATTAAGTCTCCAAATGGAATTTTGTTTTGGGAAGGCAAATTTAGTTTGTAGATAATAAAACCATCTTCAGGGAAAGCCTGGTTACTTTGACTTTACTGGGAGAGAGTTTGTTATACTTTCTACTTCCTCCACTCTTTAGTTAGCCTGTGTTCTGAGCAGACTAGGTTTGTCAGCTGGTTTTGTGAGTCCGGAAATACACCTTAGCCCATGTCCAAACCACTCTAATACAAGAACTGGTTTATGGCCAGCCTAACCTGATCTGGAAAAGGTAGGAAGGACTGGTCTTTCTCTCATTCAATAAAATAACATTTTGGTGAGTTAAGCTGTGCTATAGTTGCTGGCAAGGAATCCCAAATCCATTACACTTCGTCTTCAAGTATCACCAGCTTTGTTCTCCCGACAGCTTTCATTGAAAGCCTCGATAAATGTCAGACCAACATTACACTTTCACTGTCTGACTGATACTACAAGTTAGACCTGCTCTGAACTGGGTAGCCTTATAATTAAAGACCAGTGCAGAATGACATTCTACTACGAAGGATGGCGGTGCCTTTAGGGAACTGCAATATTCATGTGAACACTCCAAGCTGCCAGTGACATCCACACTGCAGCACCAGGTACTTCAGAAACTTCACACTTGAGCTTGAGTGAGTTCTTAGCTTCATAAATCTGGATCTAACATTGGTCCCAATTAATCAACTACCCTTTAATCACCCTACAGCCCCTTTCCTCCTTGTTTAGTCCCCCACCTAAACATTTTGCACATACCCATTGTATTAGCAACATGTGGTGTTACTCAATGATCGAGCCCGCAGGGCTCCCATTTATATGGGCAGTTACAATGAGGATCCTCAGTGAAGCACAATGCAGGCAGCGTGCAGTGCGATCAGTTTAACTCATCATGATTGAATTCACTCTCTGAGGAGGACTAGGCTGTGAGGGAGTGGGACCCTACCTAACACTGTCACTTTACAAAGTGCAGCCATCAAACATGAGTTGAGATTAAAAGGAACCTCGTGTAATATGAATATCTACATAGAGGCTAGAGCAAGTTGACCTTATACAGAGAAAAGGATTGTTTTTAAGAGGAACACTGATGTTTCTAAAGCTTGTTCCTTTGGGTGACATAGCAGGAGCTAGCTATCCCTGTCTGGCCAGTTGACACCTTTGGTTTGTCTTTGAATGCAGCAAATCTCCATCTCATCTTTTCTGTGGCCCGAGCATGACCTTGGTGATGAAGTTCACTATGGCGGATGCTGGCTGCTCTGGGTCAAGTTCAGCAAAAAGATGACAGACATTGTCCGATGTGCTTCCCTGTTTCTTCGCCACAAAACCAAACATTCTGCAAGAGAGAGAAACAAAGGGAGATTGAAGTACCATGCTCAACACTCATGTACCATTCTTTTGAATATCGCTGCAAGGTATCCCTTGGTCTCAAAGCTCCAAAGATCCATTTTCAGTCCAGACCTCTGGTGCTGTCTGTGTGGAGTTTATGCGTTCTCCCTGTGACCCTGAGGGGCTTCTTGGGTGCTCTGGTTTCCTTCCACATTACGACGATGTGTGAATTAATTGATTAATTGGATGTTGTAAATTGCCCCTAGTGTGTGGTGAGACACAGGTTGCCAACACTCAGTGTCTAGCCTCAGCAACTCTGCCAGCTGGGAGTCTGCAGCCTCCTTCTTAGGACACCAGCAGAGAAGGCAGCAAATAACACTCTTAATACTAAAGCAAAGTCATGAGCATACTGAAAATCTGAGTTAAGATGGAAAATACTCAGCAAGTCAGGCAGCATCTATGGAGAGAGAGTTAATGTTTCCGGTTGATGCCCTTTAATCAGAAATGGGAAATGATGAAAATGAAATTGGTTTTATTTTAAAAAGAAGGGGAGGGTGGAGAGAACAAAGGGAATGTCTGTGTGGGTGGAGAATAGGAGAGACTGAATGACACAAGTGGTGGAGCTACAAGGCAAGGGGAACAAGTAAGAGATAGGCGAAGACACAAAATATGGGTTCAGAGGAGGGGCAATTGTGAATCAGAATCATTGTTAGAAAGAGTTGAATCAACATTGACCCCAGAAGGGTGTAATGTGCCCATTTAAAGATGTGGTGCTCTTGCTCAAATTTACATCGAACCTCACTACAATAGTCCAGGAGCCAAAGACAGAGAGGTTTTGGTGGAGAATTAAAGTGAGAGGTGACCAGAACCCCAAGGTCACACTTGGGATTTATCTAAAAGAATGCTTTTACAAAGCAGTTTTGAAAAACTTTGAATGTTTGTGCCCTTGTGTGGCTAAGTCTCTAGGAGTTTACACATTTAGAAAAATTGTGGGTGGCTAGGGCCCATCCCACAGGCTGCAGGGACCCTCTGATCAACCTGATTTTGGACAAGGGGCAGACTTTCCAGGGGTATGTTCAATTCAAGACATCAGGTCTCCTGGAATGATTGAGAACTCGATGTTGACTGCACTTGGGGTTGACCTTGCAAGTGAGAACAATAGACAATAGGTGCAAGAGTAGGCCCTTTGGCCCTTCGAGCTAGCACCACCATTCACTGTGATCATGGCTGATCATCCACTATCAGTATCCAGTTCCTGCCTTATCCCCATAACCTTTGATTCCGCTATCTTTAAGAGCTCTATCCATCTCTATTTTGAAAACATCCAGAGACTTGGCCTCCACAGCCTTCTGGGGCAGAGCATTTTCACCACTCTCTGGGTGAAAAAGTTTTTCCTCAACTCCATTTTAAATGGCCTACCCCTTATTCTTAAACTGTGGCCTCTGGTTCTGGATTTACCCATCAGCGGGAACATGCTTCCTGCCTACAGCATGTCCAATCCCTTAATAATCTTATATGTTTCAATAAGATCCCCTCTCAGCCTTCTAAATTCCAGAGTATACAAGCTCAGTCGCTCCAATCTTTCGACATATGACAGTCCCGCCATCCCGGGAATTAACCTTGTGAACCTACGCTGCACTCCCTCAATAGCAAGAATGTCCTTCCTCAAATTTGGAGACCAAAACTGCACACAGTACTCCAGGTGTGGTCTCACCAGGGTCCCGTACAGCTGCAAAAGGACCTCTTTGCTCTTATACTCAATTCCCCTTGTTATGAAGGCCAGCATGCCATTAGCTTTCTTCACTGCCTGCTGTACTTGCATGCTTGTTTTCAGTGAGTGATGTGCAAGAACACCTAGATCTCGTTATGCTTCCCCTTTTCCTAACTTAACTCCGTTTAGATAATAATCTGCCTTCCCGTTCTTACCACCAAAGTGGATAACCTCACATTTATCCACATTAAACTGCATCTGCCATGCATCTGCCCACTCACCCAGCCTGTCCAAGTCACCCTGCATTCTCATAACATCCTCCTCACATTTCACACTGCCACCCAGCTTTGTGTCATCGGCAAATTTGCTAATGTTACTTTTAATTCCCTCATCTAAATCATTAATATATATTGTAAACAGCTGCGGTCCCAGCACTGAACCCTGCGGTACCCCACTGGTCACTGCCTGCCATTCTGAAAGGGACCCATTAATCGCTACTCTTTGTTTTCTGTCAGCCAGCCAATTTTCAATCCAGGTTTGCCAGTGAGGCAAGAAGCTGCAGCTTTTAAGAGATTCCTGAGCCTCAGTCTTCTTCAGTGACACACTCTAGGTTGGGTGTATAGGAAAAATGACACCAGGGATGTGGTCCTTTGCCCTCACTGCCATGTTACCACCCGTCTCCAGTCAATGCTGAATACACAGCCCAGGTTACAAGCTTGACAAGCAGAGATGCATAGATGCCAAGTGCAGGATATATCGCACAGTGGCACTGCCACAGATATATGGTCTGTAGGACTGCATTCACACTCCAGGGGCATAAATTAAAATACACAGCACAAAAGAAGCCCATCCTGTTTATACCAGCTGAAAATAAAGCTGTTTATATACAGTAGATCCATTTCTCCATTTCTTGGTCCTTAGCTTACAATTTTGTAGCTTATCTGCATAAAATTTAAATTCAGTTCATTTAATAAATTTGGAATTAAAAGCTAGCACCAAGAAGGGAGAATCATAAAAATACTGCATTACTGTTAGAAACTTTAACTGCCCTCAAAAATAGGAATGGGGACGGTGGAGAAAGTCCACAGTTTCAAGCGCTCTTGGGCATGGTCAGGTTGGGCTCTATTTGTGCTGGAGTCTGTGGAAACCCCTCTCAGTGAAATTATGAAAAAGAAAAACTGGTCTATTGAGATACACTGTGAATCTTGTATGTGAAAGGAAGCTGTTGCCTTGCGTATATAAAAAGGGGCATATATGCTGTAAAGTTTATGAAAAAGATAATTTGAGACAAAAGTTAGCGATGGGCAATTAATGCTGACCTTACCGGCAATTACCACATTCCATAAATCAATTAAAAGCCCCACTATTCTCCCCACAACTCTCCAAAATCACTTACTTTGACGTTGTGCCATCTGGGTTAGTCCACCTGAAAAAAAGAGGAAATTCAGTGTGGGTGTGAGTGAGAAAAGAGGCCAGACACCTAGCACTAAAGAGCCAACATTCAATTGATAAACAAAAAGAGTGCTTTCAAAAGTAGTTTAAAAGCTTGCATTTTCTCAGTTTGCCATTCAAATACTAAAAGCATCAGATTTCTGCACAATATTTTAAAAATATCTCCCCTGGATTGCAGAATCAGATGTGGGAAACCCCATAACCCAGGGAACAGACAATAATTTATTGAAGGCAAGATTCAGAATTGAAGGAATAATTCTAAAATGATAGCCTGTGCAAGGCTAGGCTGCTAAAGTAACTGGCAACAATTTGCCCTTGAATATACAAAATATCCCATCTGAAAGTGCTTTGGGATTTGTCAAATAACAGCTAAAAAGCTGAGCTATAAGGAAAGTTATCAAGGCAGATCACAAAGGCTTGATTAAGGAGATCATTTAAGTAATATCTTTAAGGAGGATAGAGACAGGGAGGTTTAGGGAGTGAATCCCAGAGTCAGGATCCAGGCAGCTGGAGGCATGGCTGCAAGAGACCAGAACTGGAGGAATGCAGCAATCTTAGAAAGTTTATAGAAGCTGGAAGGAATTACAGAGACTAAGGATGGGAGGTGAGTCACTAAGACATTTGGAAAGGATGGGGATTTTAAAACTAAGTCACTGTTGGAATGGGAGCTGATATACAGTAAGCACAAAAGGTAAAAAGTGGATGTGACCTGGAGTGAATTAAGAGTTCAGAGTAGCACTGTTATGTTTTGTAACTCCAAAACATAAATCTAATGAAAAGAAAACACAGGAGCCTGGGAGAACGTGTACACTTAGCTTTTCTTTAGTGAGGCACACACGTATGATGTGGTGCTGTAATGACGTATACCATTAATGTACTTTTATATACAACTCATAATGAATTACGTAAACAACAAAGAATGCTTAATCAAACAATATATTGACAATATTACTCAAATATTACTGAAATATTAAATACTCTACACTCCTCCTCTTTAGCTATAAACTCCAACTTAATACGGAATGCATCTCATATACATATATTTTTTACTCTTGTGGGATAATATCTTTCCTGACAAGAGTGGTCACTCTGCTTGCCAGGTGGGTCGATGTGTTGTCTCCAGATGACATCAGACGCAATCTCCACTGTGTAGGAGAGTGGTCTAGTTCTGTCCTTAATCTTTCCAATACCCACTTTTGATCACCTCTGTAGTCCCTCACCAGGACTGCTTGTACAGGAATGAAACATTGAACCTCCTTGTTTGAGGAGCCCTCAATTTGCCTCAGTTGTTTGTCCTGCACACTCCTCCTAAGATTGGTTTTGAGGAGATTCCAGTGTGAGTGCAAATGATGACCAGGAACAGCATAGCTGGTTGAGATGCTGGTTGTGGAGTGTGCTGCATTGTGATATGCAAGGAGGAAATTGACAAACTTCTGATTCAGTGTCAATGTAGTGTGTTCTTTAGACTCTGGACCAACTTTTCTGCCAAGCCATCTGTAGTTAGGTGGTACGGTGTAGATGTAATATGTCTTATTCCATTCATTTTCAGGAATGACTGAAACTGTTCCACAACAATCTGTGGCCCACTGTCATTGGCTAACTGTTCTAGAACACTTGCCCTTGAGGAGAGGCTTCTCAACGCATCAACAGAGTGCGAGGTTGTAGTGGAGGCTATTAGGAACACTCTAGATCGCCACTCTGTAGCTCTATCCACTACTACTAAGAAATTTGTGTCCATAAATAGTAAAGCAAAATCCATATGAATCCTCTGTCAGGGTAATTGAACACATTTATCTTTCCAATGTAGCCATTTCTGCTTTTTTAAAAATTTATGATTATTATCACCTAGTACTCACTGTTTATGAACCATGAATTTTGTCTGTTTACAGCTTTTCTTTAAACTTAACCATCCTTTTCTCCCCCTCCCGAAGAAAAAAGTGTGCTGCGCTTTTTAAAAATTCAAATGCCTCTTTCTCCCCTTCCAAAGAAAAAACATACTGCATTTTTTTAACTCTAATATCTTGCTCCGCTATAACACATAGTTAGTCCTTCTGGGTTTATTTTAAAACTTACTTGTCACCACTGTTATGTTTTGTAACTCCAAAACATAAATCTAATGGAAAGAAAACACAGGAGCCTAGGAGAACGTGTGTGCTTAGGTATGATGTGGTGGCAGAATGACATATACCATTCATATCCTTTTACATAAAACCCATAATGAATTATGTAAACAACAAAGAATGCTTAATCAAACAATATATTTACAATATTACTGAAATATTAAATACACAACAAACACTTGCCCAATGGGATGAGTATATCATAAACATGAGGAAGTCTGCAAATGCTGGAAATCCAAAGCAACACACACAAAATGCTGGCGGAACTCAGCAGGTCAGGCAGCATCTTTGGAACTGAATAAACAGTCGACATTTTGGGCAATAAACCTTAAGACCATCAGATATAGGAGCAGGATTAGGCCATTTGGCCCATTGAGTCTGCTCCACTATTTCATCTAGGCTGATCTAATTTTCCTCTCAACCACAATCTCCTGCCTTCTCCCCATATCCGTTCATATCCTGACTAAACAAGAAACTATCAACCTCTCCCTTAAATATACATAAAGACTGGTCTCCACAGTAGCCTGTGGCAAGAAATTCCAGAGATTTATGATTCTCTGGCTAATGAAGTTTCTCCTCATCTCCATTCTAAAAAGACGCCCCTCTACTCTGAGGCTGTGTCCTCTGGTCCAAGGCTCTCCCTCCATAGGAAACATCCTCTTTACATCTACTCTATCAAGGCCTTTCACCATTTGATAGGTTTCAATGAGGTCACTTTTTCTGAATTCCAGCAAATACAGAGCCATTAAACACTCCTCATATGACAAGCCATTCAATCCTGGAATTACTTGCGTGAACCTCCTTTGAACCCTCTCCAGTTTAAGCACAAAGGGGCCCAAAACTGTCTGGCCACTGGAAAGTTTCGCTTTTGGCAGACGGAGCAAGGTGCTCAACGAAGCAGTTCCCCAGTTTACAGTGGGTCTCACCAGTGTAGAGGAGACTGTATTGGGAGCACCAGACACAATAGCCTACCCCAGCAGATGTGCAGGTGAAATATTGCCTCACTTGGAAGGACTGTTTGGGGCCTTGAAAGGAGGTGAAGGAGGAGGTGAATGAGCAGGTGTAGCAGTTAGGCCACTTACAGGGAAAAGTGCCTGGAGGAAGATTCGTGGGGAGGGACGAAAAGATACCCAAATTCTGTTCACATTGTGTAGGGTTATGCAAGGCTCATAGCTTCAGGTTTATAGTTTCATGTAGCATGAGCTGAACAGTAAACAAGTAAAACATTGAATATTGCTTGAAAAATTGTAAATAAATCCTCGATACAAGGGATATGGGACTTAGTGTAGGGATTGGTAAGGATATGTCTCTGTCCTTTGGTCTGACAAGATGTTCAATGGGTGCCATTTCCGGTTCTAAACTAAATAGAGACCTTTACAGAGCTATGGTGTGGCTGTCCCAAGTCAGATTCTGACATTTCTCTGCTTGCTGCCTCAGTGAGGCCTCCGTCAGTCAGGGTTGACCGTGGATGTTGTGACCTAGCTGTCTAGATATGCAAGCCAGGGCAGTACAATATGGAGAGCAAACTGTTGCCCGTGTAGCAAGCTCACCCTCTCCACCCATCTGATGAACCCAAAGGAACTGCAGAGACCAATACAGTTTGGTACCAGCACCATCACAGAAGTTGCCAGTCAACATTGAACACAACGTAGGACTGCCTTAGGGTCTCCAGCTCCAGGCTTTCCCCTCAGGGTTTACTCCCAAAGCCTTCCCCATGAGAGGGTATAACCTCAAGGCAGCGGAGGTTTGAGATCAGAGTTTTCCTTCTCCTAGATGAGCTGCCAACCACGGCTGACAAGCCCCATCTGACTGAAGCAACTGGTCTTCAGGAGCCAGTAACCTGTCTTTGCCCCTTCTCCCGTCTGTAGAAATGGTTCAGCCGGGCTTAGTAGCTAAGCTATACGTGAAGGCCAGGAGCTGGACTTGGTTGTCAGAGGCTATTTGAGTCACACGCCACCGGGAGCACTTAATAGATAGTGGGAGCTTGTCCCCCTTACCATCCACGGCTCTCACAACCTTAAAGAAATAGGGCTTGCTGCTTTGGTTACTCAAGTTTATGTCCAAGGAACCTGAGGCAGAGAAAAGAGAAAAGATAAAAAACAACAAGGCCGAAGGGTGAAGTTACCTTTTGTCCTGGGGGCCCAGGTTGCAGAACGTTACAGTGTTGACTGGGTAATGTCGTCTGAAAAATATCCTGTGGATCATGAAAGAAAAGGATATGTTTAGAAAAGTGGAGAGTTTAGGGGTTTGTGTAGCTCCGTTTTCAAACTCTTCCATCAAGTCATCTTTATACAAACAAAGTGAACAAAGCTAGCATCATCTCCAACATAACATTTTGCTTCTAACAGCTTTCCAGACTTTAACATTATTTACCATCACTTTTTAAACAGATTTTGCTTTGGAAATGTATAGACTTTGTCAACTCCGCATATTTGCCTGAATCTCGCTGTAAATGTGAATCTCTAAGGATCTGGTTGAGAGCCTAAAACAGGTCAGCATGCATGAGCAGTGTTGTCTGAATGATGGATTCTCCTCAAGAAATTACCAGTAGGAAGTGAAGAACAGTAGTAAGCTGAACATGGATAATCGTTCAACAACAGAATCAACAAACTCATTCGTAAGGCCAGTGATGTTGTGGGGATGGAACTGGACTCTCTCTGACGGTGGTGTCTGAAAAGAGGATGCTGTCCAAGTTGCATGCCATCTTGGTCAATGTCTCCCATCCACTACATAATGTACTGGTTGGGCACAGGACTACATTCAGCCAGAGACTCATTCCACCAAGATGCAACACAGAGCGTCATAGGAAGTCATTCCTGCCTGTGGCCATCAAACTTTACAACTCCTCCCTTGGAGGGTCAGACACCCTGAGCCAATAGGCTGGTCCTGGACTTATTTCATAATTTACTGGCATAATTTACATATTACTATTTAATTATTTATGGTTCTATTACTATTTAATTATTTATGGTGCAACTGTAATGAAAACCAATTTCCCCCGGGATCAATAAAGTATGACTATGTGACTATGACTATTCATTTTTCAGTCCTGCAGTTCAAATAAAGAATTGCATTTTTAGTGCATTTTCAACAACCTCAGAACACCCCGAATGTGCTTTCTAGTCATGAAACAGCAATGGAGTATGCTTGCTGCTGTAATGCAGGAAAAACAGCAGCCAGTTTGTGCAAAGGAAGCACCCAAACACAATAGTTTGATTATGGCCAGATGATTAATTTCACTGATCCTGAGGAACAGGCATTGGCCCGTACAAAAGTTCAAAGTAAAACTTTATTATCAGAGTACATACATGTCACCACATACAACCCTGAGATTATTTTCCTTGCAGGCATACTTAGCAAATCCATAGAACAGCAACTATAAACAA
The DNA here is from genome assembly GCF_030028105.1 of Mobula birostris. Classification (NCBI taxonomy): domain Eukaryota; kingdom Metazoa; phylum Chordata; class Chondrichthyes; order Myliobatiformes; family Myliobatidae; genus Mobula; species Mobula birostris. The sequence continues at coordinate 67,471,846 of NC_092402.1, forward strand.
GATCAATGAATAACAAGCTGTGCAAATGCGAATATAAGTAAATAGCAATAAATAACGAGAGAATGAAACAAGATAGAGTCCTTAAAGTGAGACAATTGGTTATGGAACATCTCAATAGAATTAGTGTAGTTATCCTCTTTTGTTCAAGTGCCTGATGGTTAAGCGGTAGAAACTGTTCTTGAACCTGGTGGTGTGAGTTCTGAGGCACTTGTACCTTCTACCTGATGGCAGCAGCGAGAAAAGAGCATGGCCTGGGTGGTGAGGATCTTTGATGATGGATGCTGCCTTTCTACGACAACATTTCATGTTGATGTGCTCAACGGTTATATCTTTTACACCCACCTAAGAGAGCAGACAGGGCCTCAGCTTAATTCCTCACTTGCAATATACAATCAAATGGTAAACTTGAAAGCTATGTTAAGTTGGCTTCTGGGGAAGGCCTTATTCCAGAAATAGACGGTGTTATTTCCCACACTGCAGCCTTTCCAAATTAATGAACTAAATGAGCCTGGGCCACTAAAAATTTGCAGCAGGATATTACAATAACTTATGCTTCTGGTAATACACTCTTGGCCTTACTTCCTTTGGCTGTCGGTTAGGGTGATGCCCTGCACTGAGACTTTGAAGTGGACCATGGTGGCAGTAGGCCGAGGCTTCATAACAAATGTCTGCATGGTTGCTTTGGCAACTGCCTGTGGGCCAGTGAGCGACTCTGTCTCCACTGAGTTGATATACAACACGTTGCAAGCTGAAAAGAGGAAACAAAGATTGAATTGTACAGCACAGCTGAAGAATTCCAAAGAGTAAAGAAATTACTAAACTGCTGCAAAGCAAGAAAGTCAGATCAGTGCTTTGATGAGACATTAACAACTGTTCCCCATGCTCATCAATCACTATGATTTAATCATAAGTCTATTAATGAAACTAAATTCCACATTAAATTTAAGAGGATATTTGTCTATTAATAAATAATCATTCAGCACAGATGAAATTCACATAACCCATCAGATCTAAACCAGATTTTTTGAAAGGGCTACCCAGTTAGTCTCACTCTTCTACTCTTTCCACATTTTACCTTCCCTGGGTTGACAGTTCAGTGGTAAAGTTATGGGATGAGCAGCCAGACATCTGGACCACTAACCCAGAGGCAGGAGTTCAAAGCCCATTATAGCATCGGGGGAAATTAAATACAAATAATTAGATTCAAAATGGTCTCAGTGCAACTACTGGATTGGACCCATTTTACTGACCAGATCTTCCTGGGAAGGAAATCCACCACCTAATCTGGTCAATATCTGACTCCAGATCTATCAATGAAGTTGACTATTAATTATTTTCTCAGATCAGGAGAGATTAGGGATGGAAGGTAAATGCTGGCACGACCAGCAATGACGATGTTGGGTGACTAAGAAAGAAGCCAAGCCCTCTTTTGGAAGCTCCTGTTGAATCTGCTTTCACCATTAACCTCAGGCTACATATTGTGGACCACAACACGTGCATGAAAAATCTCATCCTGTCCTACAGATCACTGTCAGCATGGATGCCATTCCACCCCACATTCCAAGGACTCAGCTCCTGGTCCTCACCTGCTCCCTGTTTAAGCAATTCAGCAGCGGTACTGGTGTTGCCAGGAACAATGCTCTCCTGGATTTCATCCATGGGATCTGCAAGAGAAAGGCAGAATGAATCAGGTAAGTTGTCAGTGAGAGCTGTGGTAGTCTGTAGAAAAAGTAAGTAAGAAAGGACAGGTGGGGTAGGAGAAATGATTGGAGAGGAGGGCGGGAAGTGGGATGAGGGAGAAGATAGGAAATAGGAGGGGAGGGAGGGGCATAAAGGGGTGGAAGAGCTAGGGAAGCAGGAGAGAGGGAGCAGAAAAGTGCGAAGAAAGGATAGGAGGAAAGGCAAGGGGAAGAGAGGAGAGGGAGGGAAAGCATAATGGAGGGGAGGGGAGAGAGTAGAGATAGAGAAGAAGGAGGTGGAAGGTGGGAGAGGAAGGGAAGGGAGCAGGAATGAGGGCCCCACTCCAACAAAACCCCTGTCCATAATCTGCAGTTATTTGAAACAAAAAATAAGCTTTTAAATAGGCCAAGCTTTGTTGTGAAAAGGTTCAAGAAGGATTGAATAAGCTTAAGTCCCTTGCTGAGGACAATTTGTAGGGGACTATGAGATAATGAAACCTGGTCATTGGGCAAATTAAGTTTATTTTTGGTCCAACAAAGGTAGATCCAGCTTGATCATAGATGGAAGAGTAGAGCAGTCAGTGGGAGTCACAGCTTTCTGGAGGGGTGGCAGTGAACTAGTCGAGGTCACCAATACAGTGCAAGCTAACCAACAAAGGAAGCAAGTGCCTGACCGAACAAGGCATGGCCTCAGACTTGGCATTTACTCCCTTCTGAGTGAGATTAAGTATCACTGGCAGCACGAAGGTTTCAAGGGATTAGCGAACAATGGGTGTTTGAAATTTAGCTCCGTTGATAGGGGCCTGCAATACTTCATTTCAGAAGGCAGTATAAAAGTACAAGGTCAAGTATATCCTGGTCTGAGTATTAAATATTCCAATCCATCATTCTCAAGCCAAAGTAGTGCAGGAATTGGGACCTAATCCTGACAAGCTGGTAGGCAGGAAAAGATTACTGATGGGAATTCTGCTCCTGGAATGCCATTCCATAACAAGGCTGATCCTATGCCAACTATATTTTCAACCCAATCTCCAAATCTGCTGATTTCCTTAGTATCCAAAATTACTCATGCCAGCCTTTAAGATGTTCAATAACTGAGCAACACAGTCCTCTGGGGAGAAACCCTCAGATATTCACACCCCTCTGAATGTTTACATTTTTCCTAATCTGTCAGAAATGCCTAATCCCTTATTCTGATTATCCTTCCAGTTAATCTCACCTCTCAACTGCAATGAACATCCTCAAGCTTCCCTAATGGGATAAGCCCCTCATTCCCAGAGGAATATCTTTGCTCTGGGCTGTCGTTGAGTCTTCTACATCTAGTGTCAGATTCAGAGGAAAAGGCCCAAGAGGGAGCATCTCCCACAGCAGCCCCTCTCCTGCTTGCTCAGTTGGGTTACCAATTGTGAAATAACTCAGAACCAGAATAATATGTGAAAAAGAAATAGGAGCACCACCTACCCCCGATCCAGGCTTTTAGCCAAGTTTTATTTCCCAGTCCCTTTCACACACATGTCCAGAATCTGGAATGCCATGTGTCAGGGCAGCTTCATGATTCGGAAGCACTTCTGATTTTGACCATACAAAATGTATTTCAAGGTTGGTACCTTTATCCGGAATCTTCAACTTGTAAGGCAGGGAGATGGGTGTAATAGAGTGCTGATACACCAGAGCTGACAGGCTTCCTGTGGGAGATCCAAACACAAAGGCCAGTTAGTTCTTTAACACAAGTATCTGCAGGGTCATTTAAAATAAACAGCTTTCTCACAGCAGCTCAATATATCACCAAAACATCTAAAGACCAGCACAGGGGGTCTTCAGTACAGTCTCTTATAGATTCAGTGGAAAGCTCAAGGAATGTTCTTCAACAGAAGAGTGACTAGAGATGGAATGTGACCCCTCAGGAGGTGGCTGAAGCAAACAGCATACAGATATTTATGAGGGAGCTAAATAAACACTTGAGAGGAAAAAGGAATAGCATTATATGTAGATAAGGAAAGAGGAAGGGAGGCGGAATAAAGCTCAATTAGAGCTTGAGCACAGATATAGACGACATAACTGAAGGCATAACATTCAGGGTATGGGAGGAGCACCACTGAGGGAGTGTTACACTGTGAAGGGGTGGTACTGAAGTAGTGCTGTGGTAAGTGAGAGGCAGTATGAAGGGAATGATGCACGGTGGGAGGGGTGCTGAGGGTGGGTCACACTGTGGGAGGGTCACACTATGGGAGGGGTGGTACTGAGGGAGAGTCACACTGCGGGAGGGGTGGTACTGAGGGAGAGTCACACTGCGGGAGGGGTGGTACTGAGGGAGGGTCACACTGCGGGAGGGGTGGTACTGAGGGAGGGTCACACTGCGGGAGGGGTGTTACTGAGGGAGGGTCACACTATGGGAGGGGTGGTACTGAGGGAGGGTCACACTGTGGGAGGGGTGGTACTGAGGGAGGGTCACACTGCGGGAGGGGTGGTACCAACCAAGGAAATACTGAACTGTTGGAGGGAGAGTGCTGAGGGACTCACTGTTGGTGGGAAGACATTGAAAGAGTGCTGCACTGCTTGACAGGCAATGTTGTCACACTGTGTTGGAGACACCATCTTTCAGATAAGATGATAAACAAAGGCCAAGTCTGTTGTCTCGGATGGGTAGAAAAATTCCTGTAGCCACTGGTCACAAGGGTGAATGACCAGAGATATATGAGTGAGAGAGAGAAATGAATCCATTTGTTAATTTATTGGCAAGACGAGGAGTCATTGTATGATGGGACTGAACAGATTGTGCTGATCATGTTCCTAGACAATCTGCAGACTGTGAACAGGAACAGGTTTTGGGCTATTAGTGTGAGCTTAAAACCTGCCATTTTAATAAACATACCAAAGTGCGGTTCATTCTGACAGCCCTTGATCTTCACTCCCTTCGGGCCTGTTTCAACAAGAAAATGCCTGACGAGCAGTTCATTTGGGTCACCTGTGGTAACAATGCAGAGAGACAGGACACAGAGGTCAATATAGCTGAGGGAAGACATTCACTCCTTCTAATTCATCCTCACCCAGAGAATTTAGGCTTCTCAAAACCAAAATACTCCACGTTTTACATCCAAACATGGAAATTGGCTGGCTCAGAACAGCTCTGGGAAGCACAATATTATCTACATTTTTGCCAGACAACAGGATTTCATCCCAGCCTCAGCTCCCAAAATTATCACTGGGGCTCTTCCACTTGGCATTTCTATTTCCGAGTCAATTTGACCAAATTTTGGAGTCGGTTTTTGTGAGAAAAGGGACTGGGTTTTGGCCTACAATCAGACTCCACATCCCCAACCTGATGCCAAACTGCACAATGCCAGCAATAGCAGGTGAGGTGTGCCTCATTTAGGAAAGGAGGGATTCTCTGTGATAGAAAGACCAGTTGGAACACAGGTGAGGTGTTAACTCCTTTCTGAGGAAGAGGTAAATTGTATTCCAATTAAACTCATTTAAATCTATGTGCTGCACATTTGCTCATCGGGGCCCCACCACATAGCTGACCCACTGGGAAGCATAGCTCTGTGCTCATAGCAGCCAGTCAGAGGCTGGGTATCCTGTGGTAAGTGACTCACCACCTAACACCCAAAGTCTTTCCATCATCGAGAAAGTGCAAGTCAGGAGTGTGATGGGACACTCTCCATTTGCCTGGCTGATGTAGCTCCAACAACTCCCAAGAAGCTCAACATCATTCAAGACAAAGCAGCCACTCAACTGGCACTCTATCCACCACCCTAAACGTTCCTTCCTTTCAGCACCAGCACACAGTGGCTACTATGCTATGACATGCACAGCAGTTACTTGTGCAGGTAACTCTGACAGCACCTCCCAAACCCATGACCTCTACCACTGTGAAAGACAAGGAGAGTGGGTGCAGGGGAACACCACTACCTGCAGGTTTCCCTCTGAGTCACAGACTATCCTGAATTGGAAATATATTGCTGACCATTCAGCATCACTGGATCTGAATCCTGGAAATCCCTGCCCTAGTACTGTTAGGGTATCTTCACTAGAAGGACTGCACCACTCCCTTCTCAAGGTCAGTTAGAGATGGACTGTAAATGCTGGACTGGACAATGATGCCCATGTTCCAAAAGTGAATACAAAATTGTAGAGGAATAACCATGTGTAAGCTGACAAAGAGGATGCATTCAATCTGGAAGTTCTCAAAGTTCAAACTTCAAAGTAAATTTATTATCAAAGTACTTGGCTGTTTGAATGAACCTCAAAACTGGAAATTTAGCTCTTGGCTTCAGACTTGATCTGTGCCACTCACTGCACACGAAACACACCCAAAACATTAGCACCCCAAACCAAGACCTCACTGGCCTTCTGCAACCTACCTTTAGTGCTGTGGGAACTGAAGTTAGCTGGAGGCGTCACCACTTTGAGGGCAAGGCCATAGGCCCCCTGAAATGAATTGCTGTCCCGAATCAGGAAAGAGCCAGGCTCCCGGTCTTTCAGAAGGGCAATGGCTGCAATTGGAAGCAGGTGAATAAGAAGATGTTTGCATTCCTTTTGTACAAAGTTATTTAAATTTCTACATTACCAGCATCAGCTGTGGTCAGTCTACAATGATCTGTTCAGACCAGTCACAAAGCCGCCCTGGGTCACATCCCACTCACTGCCCCCTCAGGACAAGAGTGAAACAGAGTAACCAGAGGGGAGTGGAAGAGAGTGGATGGAGGAGATAGGAAAGGAAGGCAGGAGAGCTTAGACAGGAACAGGATACTGAATCAGAGGAGAATAGAATGCAGCATATTAGATTGGAGCACAGAGGACTGGGGTGGACTGCTCAAGAACCTGCCTTGTCCAGTTCCACTGAAGTAAATGGAACAAGAACCGGGCACGTTTGCCAACAGGCCACCTGGTGTCTGAGTGATATGCCATCCTTCCTACTTTACTTGGATGTTTTCTTTGTGTCACTAGCCTTGATAAAATTGAGGGAGAGAGGGCTGTGCTGGAGAAAGAATGCTGGAGAAACCATTGCACATCCTCCTCTGAACTCCTCCCTTTGTGATCAGTCTGCAGGCTGGTTTAGAATAGGTTAAAAATATTGACATGACTTTCATTGTTATCTATGGCACTGTGTCCAGAATGGTTTTTCCCATCTCCATGACAACACAAGCTAAATAGTCCGTTCCCACCAGGCTATTTTTGAAAGAAAAGACCTTGGTGTCAGAACAACAGGAAGTTGCTGCCGAGCTCTACTTGAAATTTAATGAAAAGACTACTTCAGGTTGCTGAGCTGGGTTAAGTTGTTATTTATGGAGAAAAGCAATATCCCAAAATGCTCACTCAACAGAGGAGGTCACCCATATGTAGCACCCATGACAGGCAAAAGGCACACAGTGCAGGTCATGATATCATACTAGCATTTAGTACTTGATTTAAGTGTAATTTCTGTGCAAGGTTCCTTGTGAAGTCTGCACTGTATAAAAAGAATCAACCACAGTGGTAGAGCCACTGCCTCACAGTTCCAGAGTCACATTTGATCCCAACTTCCAGTGTGGTCAGTGTGGAGTTTGTATCTTCTCTATGTGACCCCTGGTTGCTCTGGTTTCCTCCCATATCCCAAACATGTGGGGTTGTCAGGTTAATTGCTTATTGCACATGTCCCTAGTGTATGGGCGAGGGGAAGAATCTGAACGGGGGTTGGAGGTGGATGGACACAAGTCTACCAGCACTGGTGAGGTGGTGTTAAGTATAAGCTAGACAGGGTAATGATGACAGATTATCTTTCCTGAAGGATTTTAGGGAACCAGTTATTTTATTTTACATTAATAGTCAGTTTCAGGATGATAGTTATTGAAACTATACTTCTTTTAAAGCTTCAGGTTAGGGTACCTAGGTGGGCCTTGAATTCGTGCTTCCAGATTTTGTATTTAGGTGAATGTAATCCCTAATCATTACACAACCATACTCTATGGGTTAAATGCCTCCAAACTCTGTCTTTCAAGGACCAGGACCTGCCACTGGAACATAGAGTTCCAACCTTTCTCTCACCACTCCAGTAACATTGGGCAAGAACTTACAGGAGGACTGAGTGGGAATGTCTGAGTCTCTGTAAATTGTATTGCCAAATATATAATAGAATGAGAGATCTGCCATTAAAGTTCACCTTGGTCCCTGGAGATGTTTGGCTTATACCAAAACTTAGATGTGTCTTGGACAAACTTGGCACTGATATGGCTTTCCTGATATCCATCTGCAAGAAAAAAAGGCAAAGGTTCAACATGTTGAAATAGAGTAGTCCCCTCTGTTCAGACCCCAGAAGACAGGGAGGGACAAAGAGACAAACCAAAGGAACATTTCAGCCCGGCATGCCGAGGAGAAATCAGCAATCACCCCTGATTTCTACTTCCTCTACTGCCTGAAGTCACAGGGTTGGCACTTAGCACTTACATGGTTTTGGCTGGCTGAGTCTCCTCTAGGGCTGAACTTTATCTCATGTCAAATTCTGGAGATCTCAAAGATACTTAGGGTTGGAAGGAAGGGGAAATGGGATTTGTCTTGGGTAGGAGGAACAGAAGATTCAGCATGGGACAGTCTGGCCCTTCTGACTTGAAGAAAAAATTCAACTTGGCCCTGCACTAACATAGCCCACACGGAACACGCTTCAGTTCACTCATACACTTTGGCAAAGCCATGCAAGGCTGATGCAAGCCAGTCCAGGATAAAATGTACCCCTACTTTTAGGTTGCCTATTGTCTAAGTCTGGGTGGCAGGGTGGAGATGTGACTCTACCAAAGGAGGTGCTCCTTCCCTCCACTAAGCACCTGCTTAGCCCCCCTGATCAGGGTCATGTGAAGCCATGGGAGCAGGTGGTGGATGGTCGTATGAGCAGTTGGTGCATATCACAAGTCCTGGTTATGCAACTACTGACACTAGGCACACAATCTCTGAAGAGTATTGATAATGGCTGGAGGTCACCCGTCTTGTAAAGACACTGCCCAGAAGGCGGCAATGTCAAATCACTTCTGTAGAAACTTCGACAAGAACAATCATGATCATGGAAAGCCCATGATCACTTACATGATGATGATGATGATTATGTGCGTGCAGCAGATAATGTTGCTGCCTCATGTCTCCAGTAGTCCAGGTTCAATCCTGACCCTGGATGTTGTCTGTGTGGAATTTACACATTCTTGCCGTGTGGTTTGATGCTATGGTTACGTTCCATATCCCCAAAACGTGGGTTGATTGGCCACTGCAAGTTACCCCAGTGTGTGGGTGAGTGGTAGAATCTGGAGGGAGTTGATGGGAGTGTGAGAGAGAATTGGTTACATGGAGATATGTCAGGGAATGGGTATCTGAGAACTAGTGTACACTTGAACGACTAACTAAATCCTTTTGTGCTGTTAAGAAATAGAAAAGCAGAAACTGTTGATGTGTGTGAAGAGGCAACAGTGGGTTCACACTTACTAAGCAGTGGGATCAGGCAGCAGCTGATGGAACTTGGACTACATTGGGCAGGGTTCGCATGATTAATGCTCACTTGGCCAGACTCTTGGACGTTGCCAGGACCAAGAGGTGTTTCATGGTTCCTGAAAATTCCAGGTTTGACCCTGAGTCTTGATAAAATCACCAAGGACATTGCTGCTGTTTTAAGTCACAAGATCTGCCCACCTCCATGTTCTGGTTGGTGTCAGGGGTGTGACAGGTCAGTTCCTAGACCCTATCTAACACGTCTAAAACAAGGGGTCACAGTCTCAAAGTAAAGTGTCAGCCAGAGGGTGGTGAATCTGTGGAATTCTCTGCCTAAAAGAGCTATGGAGGTTCGAATGCTAATTTACTGAAGACCAATAGATTTTTGGATCTTCTGGGATTCAAGAAATGTAGGGCCAGTGAAGGAAAATGGTTCTGAGGTAGGAGATCAGGAACGATCTTACTGAATGGTAAACAGACACAAGGGGCTGAATAGCCTAATGCTGCTCCTGTTTCCATTGCAATTTCATCCCCAAGAAAATGGTATCAGTCTAAGCTTCTGACCTGTGACCTTTTAGATCAAGGAACTTGTGAGAAAAAAGTAACCCAAAAGTGGCCACTTACCTGTTAATGAATGCATCGGGAAGTCCAAAGTGGTTGGGGAGAAGGTCACATGGTGTGTAGTGCCTTCATTAGGGGTTTGTGCACCTCTGTGTGTGATTGAGAAGGACCTTTCATTAGCTGGTCCATGGCTGGCAGACATCCGCCGTTTCTCTGGTAAAGGTGGTTGCTGTGGGTACATCGAGCCGCCTGATTGGTAGGTGAATACTTCTGAAGGAGAGGTAGGAGCACTGTAGGGAGTCACAACTGGGAAGCCAGGGGTTGGAGGTGCCTGGGAATCCAGACTTCCTTGGCATGACTGTGGGGCTGCTGCGTCCAGACTCAACAGCTGGTGTTGTGTGCTGATAAAGCAAGGGTTGCTCGTGGTGCCGTTCGATTGTTGCCTGACCATGGGTGAACTTGGCGATGTAATCGAGTTGGAGTGGTCAGAGGTCGTCTCCGGTAAACACCCCTTCATGACTGGGCTGCAGGGCGGCAGTGAACGAGTGGAACCATCTTTATTTTGGTTTGGACTTCGTTGTGTGTCATTGGTCAATGACTGATGAGTACTCCCCAGGTCACTAGACACTGTGTGGGTCTCAATGCCATTTACCTGCTGGTTAGCTGGACTGCTAGAGCTCTTGTTTCTTTGACAGCTGTTTCCTGGCTCAGGAGGGGCAGTGGTGGGGGGCACACTTGCCTCTGGTCTGGGTAGGGATGCCTGCTTTTGTCCAGTAACCAGAGGGGTCTGCATGGATGTTGTGGGGCTGCCGTCTGTCGCCGTACTGCTGATAGTAACATAAAAGTGAAAAAGGTTATGGCATCAGCAACATAAAGAATTAGGATACAGAAGCTCAGTTATTTGCCACTTGTGGCTAAGTGCCCAACACAGCAGTGGCTGTGTGTTGGCCTTACTTCCAAATGCATCAAGTCCAATGAAACCAAATATTATTAAGGCAGCATAATGTACAGTGATAACCAGAGCACAAGCAAGGATAAACTTCTAATGCAAATATTACAAAAATGCCTCTGTCAAAGGGAAATGGTGGTTCTTGAAGCTAGTCGTGTGGGACTTCAGGTTTCTGTACCTCCTGTCCGAAGGTAGCTGGGGCAAGATAGATGGCCCAGATGGTAGCCAGCCTGAAGTTCAGAGAATCAGAGGGCAAGGTTGTGAAAAATAGTCTCTAGCTTCTTGGGAACTCAATCTGGGTTGGGGTGGTCAGACCTCAGAATTATGGGATAACCTACATATTAACAATTGTGATGTTATTATTGTATGTTTCAGGAAAAGACAGTTTATTGTCATGAGATTTTACATTTAAAGATAACTATAGATAAGGTAATTTTAATAATATGTTGGAAGTCCACCGTGGCAATTATGTGTGGTGCTTTCACTGGGAGCCTGTGTACTTCTTCAGATGAGTGAGAAGGATCTTGCGCTGGACAATCTATTTTTTTCAAACTTCCAGTAAAAGGAGATGGCTAAGGGGTGTACAGAAACTTGGATTCCCTGCAAAGAGCATGTGGGGAAGGACCACAGTCTGGACATTGAGGGGCTGGGTCATAGAAACATAGAAAATAGGTGCAGGAGTAGGCCATTCGGCCCTTCGAGCCTGCATCGCCATTCAGTATGATCATGGCTGATCATCCAACTCAGAACCCTGTACCTGCCTTCCCCCATACCCCCTGATCCCTTTAGCCACAAGGGCCATATCTAACTCCCTCTTAAATATAGCCAATGAACTGGCCTCAACTGTTTCCTGTGGCAGAGAATTCCACAGATTCACCATTCTCTGTGTGAAGAAGTTTTTCCTAATCTCAGTCCTAAAAGGCTTCCCCTTTATCCTCAAACTGTGACCCCTCGTTCTGGACTTCTCCAACATCGGGAACAAGCTTCCTGCATCTAGCCTGTCCAATCCCTTTAGGATCTTATACGTTTCAATCAGATCCCCCCTCAATCTTCTAAATTCCAACAAGTACAAGCCTAGTTCATCCAGTCTTTCTTCATATGAAAGTCCTGCCATCCCAGGAATCAATCTGGTGAACCTTCTTTGTACTCCCTCTATGGCAAGGATGTCTTTCCTCAGATTAGGGGACCAAAACTGCACACAATACTCCAGGTGTGGTCTCACTAAGGCCTTGTACAACTGCAGTAGTACCTCCCTGCTCCTGTACTCAAATCCTCTCGCTATAAATGCCAGCATACCATTCGCCTTTTTCACCGCCTGCTGTACCTGCATGCCCACTTTCAATGACTGGTGTATAATGACACCCAGGTCTCGTTGCACCTCCCCTTTTCCTAATCGGCCACCATTCAGATAATAATCTGTTTTCCTATTTTTGCCACCAAAGTGGATAACCTCACATTTATCCACATTAAATTGCATCTGCCATGAATTTGCCCACTCACCCAACCTATCCAAGTCACCCTGCATCCTCTTAGCATCCTCCTCACAGCTAACACTGCCGCCCAGCTTCGTGTCATCCGCAAACTTGGAGATGCTGCATTTAATTCCCTCATCCAAGTCATTAATATATATTGTAAACAACTGGGGTCCCAGCACTGAGCCTTGCGGTACCCCACTAGTCACCGCCTGCCATTCTGAAAAGGTCCCGTTTATTCCCACTCTTTGCTTCCTGTCTGCTAACCAATTCTCCACCCACACCAATACCTTACCCCCAATACCGTGTGCTTTAAGTTTGCACACTAATCTCCTGTGTGGGACCTTGTCAAAAGCCTTCTGAAAATCCAAATATACCACATCCACTGGTTCTCCCCTATCCACTCTACTAGTTACATCCTCAAAAAATATGTAAAAGCTGCTCAAATACTTCACAGGTACATTTTTTAAGCAGGAAAGATGATTGGCAATATATTGGATTGATGATATAATTATTATATTTACTGTATATACATTCTAAATGAAGTATAATTCTGAAATTTTTAAAAAATCTGCCTTTTCTACATGAGCAGTGGTTGCTGTGGGCAGGGCAAACTGCCTTCTTGGTAGGTGAACGCTTCAGGAGAGATTCAGTTTCATTGGGTCTTCTGGTTTATTTGTGGACCATCAGTACAATAGAAAATGGAGTAAAAAGTGTAGTACTGAGTTCCACACATGGGGAACTTCTAGTCACTGTGTAGTGAGCAACCTTAATACAGTCAACAGAGGGGTACAACATATGATAAGAGGGAGGGGATAAGAAGGGGACAGAGAGGGAGAGAGGTTTGCAAACAGGGCAGCATAGCTAATAGAGCCACTGCCTCACAGCTCTAGCAACCCGGGTTCAATCCTGACCTCATGAGCTGTCTGTGTGGAGTTCGCACATTCTCCCTGAAACTCTGTGGGTTTTCCATGGGTGTTTGGTTTTCACCCACATCCCAAAAAACGTGCAGGTTGGTGGATTAATTGGCCATTGTAAATCAAGTCAGGTGGGACAGAGAGGTAAATCTAGGGGGTGGGGTTGATTGGCACCTGGGGCAAATAGAATAGGATTAGTGCAGTGAAGTATAAATGGGTCAGTATGGACTTGATGGGTTTAAGGGCCTATTTCAGTGCTCTGTCTCTCCATGACACCTGCCTGTGAAGGTTTTGCTATGATAACCTTCTCATACATATGGGCCCTATGCTGACAATTCTCACAGAGGACTCAAGTGGTGGGTTCATGATGCTTGCAGAATTTACCGCTGATCAAGCCATCACATTTGAATGGGATGGAGGCAAGTGAACAGTCTCCCCACCTGAACAACCAGGCAACCAGGGTGAGAGTGTGTGTGTGTGTGTGTGTGTGTAGATCAGAATCAATGCAGCAAATATCAGTGGGATCTGTGAATTGCAGTGGTAGGATTAAAAAGTTCTTCTGCAGGCACTCCAGAAGCAGCCACCTAAACTCCGATGCTTCCTCCAACTGCTCTGCTTCTTGGTAACCATCACTGTATCAATGAAAAGAAGGAAACCACAGAATTGCTTCAATCTAGTAACCAAGCCAACTGGCAGTCTGGGCATAGTGTTCAGCTTTATGTTGTTTTGACTGATGAAAGGCAACATCTTCCTAGGACCTGGATCACACATGCTTCACTTTCAATAACCTTCCTGTACTTATGGAAAGAAAATGAAATAATTCTGCTCTTAATTCAGTTTATTACACTAAGGTCACTACAATTCTTGCTCAGTTTCAGTCTATGTACTGAGGCTTCTGACTGGATAGCTGCCTGGGCTTTGAGTTCTGGAATATCACCCTTAAAGCTCTCTAAATTTTTTTCCTCCTTGTCTGAGAATTTGGTCATTAGGCTTAATACCTCCTTACGTGGCTTAGTGTCAAACTTTGTTTTTGTAATTGCTCCAGGGAAGCATTTTGGGACACTTAGCGACGACCTTGTGAATTCAGTCTCTGAGGTCAACGTTAGAGCAGCCTTCAGGAGGGCAAATCCACAGAAAACATCTGGCCCAGGCGGGATACCTGGTTGAATACTGAAGACCTGTGTTAATCAACTGGCTGAAGTGTTTACAGACATCTTCAACTTCTCACTTCGGCAGTCTGAGGTACCCATCTGTTTCAAGCATGCATTAATCATACTGTTGCTCAAGAAGAATGTGGTAACATGCCTTGATGACTATTGTCCAATAGCACTTACATCTGTTGTGATGAAGTGCTTCAAGAGGTTGGTCATAAATCATGTCAATTCCTGCCAGAAGGGCAACCTGGATCCGCTCCAATTTGCCTACCGTCACAGCAGGTCAGTGGCAGATGCCATTTCATTGGCTCTTCACTCAGCTTTGGAACACCTGGGCAGTAAAGATGCATACATCACAAGGCTCTTCATTGACTACAGCTCAATATTCCACACTATCATCCTCTAGAAACTCATCACAAAGCTCCCTGTACTCCTTTGTACTTTGGTACCTCCGTGATCCTCAATTTCCTCACTTGCAGATCCCACAGTATAGATTGGCAAAAATATCTCCTCCATATTCATCATCAGCACAGGTGAAGCGTAGGGCTGTATGCTTAGCCCCTGCTCTACTCACTTTATACTTATGCTTATGTGACTACAGCTCCAATGCTGTTTTTAAGTTTGCTGATGACACCACTGTTGTTGGGTGAATCAAAAGTGGTGATGAATTGGCATATAGGAAGGAGAATGGAAATCTGGTTGAGTGGTACCACAACAACCTCTCACTCAACTTCAGCAAAACCAAAGAGATGGTTATCAATTACAGGAGGAAGAAGCCAGAGTTCCACGAGCCAGTTCTCATTATGTGAGGAGGGTCAGTAAATTTAAATTCCTTGGCACCGTATGCCTTCTTAACCACACAGTCAACCTGAGCAGCAGCTTTGAGTGTCTTATGGATTTGGATCCCCAAGATCCCCCAAACTTGGTAGGTCAAATATGATGGCAGAATGTAGTATTAATGGTAAGTCTTACCATTAATACTACATTCTGCCATCATATTTGACCTACCAAAATGAACCACCTCACACTTATCTGGGTTGAACTCCATCTGCCACTTTTCAGCCCAGTTTTGCATCCTATCAATGTCCCGCTGTAACCTCTGACAGCCCTCCACACTATCCACAACACCTCCAACCTTAGTGTCATCAGCAAACTTACTAACCCATCTCTCCACTTCTTCATCCAGGTCATTTATAAAAATCACAAAGAGTAGGGGTCCCAGAAAAGATCCCTGAGGCACACTACTGGTTTCCGACCTCCATGCAGAATATGACCCGTCTACAACCACTCTTTGCCTTCTGTGGGCAAGCCAATTCTGGATCCACAAAGTAAGTTCCCTTGGATCCCATGTCTCCTTACTTTCTCAATAAGCTTTGCATGGGGTACCTTATCAAATGCCTTGCTGAAATGCATATACACTACATCCACTGCTCTACCTTCATCAATGTGTTTAGTCACATCCTCAAAAAATTCAAACAGGCTTGTAAGGCACCTGCTTTTGACAAAGCCATGCTGACTATTCCTAATCATATCATGCCTCTCCAAATGTTCATAAATCCTGCCTGTCAGGATCTTCTCAATCAGCTTACCAACCACTGAAGTAAGACTCACTGGTCTATAATTTCCTGGGCTATCTCTACTCCCTTTCTTGAATAAGGGAACAACGTCTGCAACCCTCCAATCCTCCAGAACCTCTCCCGTCCCCATTGAAGATGCAAAGGTCATTGCCAGAGGCTCAGCAATCTCCTCCCTTGCCTCCCACGGTAGCCTGGGGTATATCTCATCCGGTTCTGGTGACTTATCGAACTTGATGCTTTCCAAAATCTCCAGCACATCCTCTTTCTTAATGTCTCCCTGTAATCTTTGACACCCTTCCTAATCAAGAATCTATCAGCCTCCACAGATTCACCATCCTGTGGCTTAAGAAACTCTTCCTAATCTTTGTTCTAAAGGGATGTCCAACTATTCTGAGGCTTTGCCTTCTGATCCTAGACTTTCCCACTATTTGAAACATCCTCTCCACATCTTCACTGCCCTCGTGATGCGTCATCATTTCCCGTTGGTTCCACCATTGAGGTCTATGCTGGATCACTTTATCTGGAACCTCCCCCTTGACCTTACTGCCGTGGGTGACCCTACCAGGACCTAAGTGCCAGGTGGCATCACTCTCAAGAACTCAGGAACTCACAAGCCTCTCCATCACCACAACAAGTTGACAGTCCTCGGAGAGTCTCAAAGTAGCATATGGTTTAAGATGGCGCTGGTGAACTTCAACGACTTCTTGCTGGTGGCCGATGAAACAAGGAAAACAACTAAAAACTTTGTTAATCACTCTTTTTCTGACAAATGATCATTGCAAGTGATAGTCTGTAACTTCCCTTTGGACTTGAAGGCAATTAGATGTGGCAGAACCAAGGCAAGACAGTGGGCCTGTCGCTGAGAGTGAGGAAGACCTGAGGTTCGATCGACTTAAGTGCTGTGCCAAGGGCCGAATTGAGGCAGCGAGGTTCAAGCACCAGAGTGTACCGATTCAACTGAACTCGATATTTGGATGGAGACTTAAGTGCTGTGCCGAATCAGAAAGGTCAGTTACAGGCAGAATTGAGGCAGCGAGATCCAGGCCCTCGAGCGTATTGAAACAATTGTACCTGATCTTTGGTCATCAATTTACGGGCCGGGCCAGACTGAAAAGGTCAGTGTAGGGGCTTGAAGCAAGGGAAGGGCTTGTTCAGATCGCTGCTCCACAAGGTTTACTCGCCTCCGCGCTGAACTATGGGACTCTCTTACGGACTTCAGTTCAGAACACTATTTGCTTGTGGTCTTTTTTTCTCTGCACATTAGGAGATCAATTGTCTTCTTTTTTTATATAGGTTCTTTTATTTTTTCTGGGTTCTTTTTTTTGGGCATGATATGTTTTTTCCTGTCTGCACATTGGGTTATTGGCAGACTTTTTTTTAATATATGGTTTGTTTTGCTTTATTTCACGGCTGCATGTAAGATGATGAATCTCATGGTAGTATAATGTATACATACTTTGATAATAAATGCACTTTGAACTTTGATAACATATATGTACTTTGATAATAAATTTACTTTGAATTTTGAGTTACTCTGCTAAACATGCTGGATAAATGCAATCATTAAATGCTGTCAATTGTTTGTACTTGATATTTTCAGTTCATTCTGTACCAAGGACTTCTTTGCTGGATTACTGTCAGACCAGTATTCTTTGAGCACACTGTGTACATATCTCAATTGAAAGCACATCTGAGTTGGATACCCAAGAGAATCCAACATAACTTGAAGATGATAAAATGTACTGGGCTGCGATGGGGGAATATGTAGTCATGTAAAATGAGAAATATTCTCAGAGTCCCATGCTATTATTCATTTAATTGTGCAATTGAAGTACTTGGGACAAGTGCAGTTTATACACAATCAAGAGATGAACAGCCCTATAAATGCTCAGAGTCAATCTCTCAAATGATCACATGAGTGCCAAAAGCTATGCTGTTATAGTTATCCCTGGACAGCAATCCCATTTGCCACATGTGTGATCCATTCTCAGCTGAACAGAAACAGCTGTAGGGTAAGAGAGAGCCAACATTTTCTATTAAATTAATTGTGCCAAGTCTTGTGACTTGAGCCACATCACCCTCCTCATGTGAACCCTGAATAAAAAATGCTCATTGTTGTTGCCTTGAGGATTTGTCATTGTTCATTTGGAAATTATGGCGCCAGAGTAGCGTAGTGCTTAGCATGGCGCTCTTACAGCTCAGGGTATTCCAGAGTTTGGAGTGTCTTTCTATACGGAGTCTCTGTACGTCCTCTCTGTGGAATGCAATGGTTTTCTCTGGGTCCTCTGCTCCAAAGGCATACTGGGTAAGATAATTGGTCATTGTAAATTGTAAACTGTCCCGCGATTAATCAGGTTTGTCAGGGGTTGCTGGGGTGGCATGGCTCAAAAGGCCGGAAGGGTCTACTCAGTGCTGTATCACCCAATAAATAAATAAATGAATGAATTAACTAATAAATACATAGACAAATAAATAAATAAATAACCACATGTATGTCAATTTCAAAGGTGCTAAAGAAATGGGCAAATGGTTGTCACAAAAGTGCAGCAATCCATTTCTGCGTTACCTACTATTACTTGCAGTTGCTAGGCTATCAGAACATGCAAAGACCTCCAAGTCTCTTCAACCCACACTTTTGGCATAACTTCCTGCTTCCCAGAACTCCTGCACAACAAACTTCCACAAACAGGAGTGCAATAATGACCAGAACATTTGAGATATGTTGATTGATGGATAACCCAGGACACTGGTGAAAACTTGGGTACACTTTTTTTAAAAATAGCAACCCTGGATCTTTTACAACCACCTGAGAGGGTAGGCAAGGTCTCCAATAGTGAAGTACTCCCTCAGTACCACACTGGAATGTAAGGCTAGATTTCTGTTCTTGAGTGTCTAAATTGGGGGTTGAACTCATAGCTTTCTACCAAGAGGCCAGAGTGCTAAGATGCAATGTTGACATGCAGTAGGATCATAGAAATTTATGGCGTAATAGGAAGCCATTCAACCTATCATGTCCAATTAGGTTTTTTCCACTTTCCAGCTCTTGCTCTGTAAGTTCAAGTGTTCATCCAGTGTGATGTTTTACCTAATTTACCCACACACCTTCTTACTCACCTTACTACCTGTCCTGCTATCTTCAGGAATCATGGTAGTGCACTTCACTATCCTTCTGTTCCTCTATATTTCTCAATATCAGAGAGATAGAATTATCATCCTGTTATTCACAGAACTATCATTCCCTACCATGAACAGGATATGTATTTATTATAAGTGGGAAGCAAAATCAGTGACAGATATTTTATCTCCTTGTGTTTGGGTTACTTAATACTTTCCACCTGGAACCTCTTACTGTCTCCAAGGCATCACTTCATAAACTATCTTAACTTTCTGGGAGGCCTAAACAATCTGGAGGTATTGTCTGATGTAATATGGTATTTATGGGGCAGTTTGCCCATTTTGTTACCTCTCCATTTAAAATGAGAAAGCAATATATATATATATACTTGTTGCTACATAAAATCAATATCTTGTTTGGAGGGCATTGGCCACAAACACATCCTCCTAATATTAAATCTTTCTGGTTTATTTACTCTATTTGGTTAAATGATGCTGTGTTCAACAATGATTACATTTCATTCGCTTTCCTGGGTAGCCTGAGGCAGTGAAAGGCATATTATCAGTGGAGCACAATTTTTTTTTTGTATAGAGGACTAATTTAACAACACAGATAATTTCAGAGAGCTGTGCATGCAAAATAGGTCTTTGCTACTGTTATTCTGTAGATTAACTCCTCATAGAGTAAAACTATGGGGTGTCAACACTCATAATGTTAGAAATCTGCCAAGATTAGGCTTGGTGCAGCTTTAGCAACACCTTTCATTTCAACAGAGATCGACAACTGCAAAGAAGAGAGCAACACACATAAAAGTTGCTGGTGAACGCAGCAGTCCTGACAAAAGGTCTCAGCCTGAAACGTCAACTGTACCTCTTCCTAGAGATGCTGCCTGGCCTGCTGCATTCACCAGCAACTTTGATGTGTGTTGCTTGAAATTCTAGCATCTGCAGATTTCCTCGTGTTTGCAAAGGAGAGAGGCAAGTTCCAGATATGCAATTTACAAGTTTTTGAAATGAGTTAATTTAAATGCATTTAATTGTTTCCATATTTTCAGTTTTAAATGTTTTTCATCTTTTTAAAATGTAGTAATATCTTTAATAGATGAATTTTTAAAGCATGATAAAGCTTTAAAAGTCTCATAAAAATATTTTTCAATGTTTGGGAATG
Organism: Mobula birostris; assembly: GCF_030028105.1. Lineage (NCBI taxonomy): Eukaryota > Metazoa > Chordata > Chondrichthyes > Myliobatiformes > Myliobatidae > Mobula > Mobula birostris. The sequence continues at coordinate 67,491,886 of NC_092402.1, forward strand.
CTTAAAAGATTTACACACATTCAAGTTCTTAAAATAGTTCTGACAGTTAGTACATTGGCTTAAATGCCTATCAAAGCATATTGGGGTGGGGGAGGTTGGTGGACTGCCATTTCCAAAATATGAGACCTTACACTGCATTGGACCTCTTTGATGAAGAATCCCTCTTGGGAACTTGCTTCAGGTAAGCACACTTGGGGAAATGGTGAGCACAGGAAGCTCCCACTCACCGAGGTGGGCCAGGTGTTGAGCGCCACTGCACCAAATATATGTAAGCTTTCCTTTCTATCATCTGATTTACTGTGCTACATCTGTAAACATTGATTATTCTAAACACTGGTGCCTCAGCCCCTTACACTCATGGCCAGATTGTGCTCTAAGGCTATCTACAAGTTTGCAGAGGATATCACTGTAGTGGGCCATATCTCAAATAACAATAAATCAAAGTACAGGAAGGATATAGAGAGTTTAGTGACATGGTGTCATGACAACAACATGCCCACAATGTCAACAAAAGAGCTGGTCATTGGCTTCAGAAAGGGGGGCAGTGTACATGCTCCTGTCTACATCAACAGTGTTGAGGTCGAGAGGATTAAGAGTTTCATGTTCCAATGTGTAAACATCACCAATAGTCTGTCCTGGTCCAACCATATAGATATCACGGCCAAGAAAAGTCACCCACGCATCTATTTCCTCAGGAGCCTAAAGAAATTCAGCATGTCCCCTTCAACCCTTACCAATTTTTAACAATGCACCATGGAAAACATTCCATCTGGATGCATAACGGCTTGGTATGGCAACTGCTCTGCACATGGCTGCAAGAATTTGCAGAGAGATGTGGACACAGCTCAGCACATTGCAGGAACCAGCCTCCCCTCTATAAACTCAGTCTGTACTACTCACTGTCTCAGTAAAGCAGCCAGCATAATCAAAGATCTCAAACACCCCAGACATTCTTTAGTCTCCACTCCCCCACCAGGCACACGATACAAAAGCCTGAAAACATGTACCACCAGGCTCACGGGCAGCTTCCACCCCACTGTTATCAGACTCTTGAACTGACCTCTGATACGATAAGATGGGCTCTTTGCCTCATAATCTACCTCGTTATGATCTTGCACTTTATTGTCTGCCTGCACTGCACTCTTTCAGTAGTTTTTACACTTTATTCTGTATTGTTATTGTTTTACCTCATTCTATCTCAATGCACTGTGTAATGATTTGATTTGTAGAAACAGATTGCAGGACAAGATTTTCACTGTATCTTGGTACATGGGACAATAATAAACCAATATCAATCTCATTAACAATGAAAGGGTTTTGCAATTAATTGCAATCTTTAGATCTCTACTGCTGCGCACATTCAAAATAGTTGGCATTAAATATGCAGGCACTTTGACAGGTTGACATCCTTAATGCCAATCAGAGAATTCACTGATACCACTTCAGAGGAAGGCTGAGGACAACGAAGAAGAGCCACTGCCAAAGTTGAAAAGAGTAGAGAAGTGTAATGAGCTTGTGGTTATGTGTTGCCCTACTCACATCTGCAAGGTCAGAGAAGCCCCACGTCCTTGATCTTCTGACAAGAATAGTTAAGGTAGATGATAGATGTGAGTCTAGAATTTCACACACAATGTAATCAAATTCAAAGGCAGAATGAAACACAACAACACAGCCACATAGTGTAGTTAGCATTATTCAGCTGGGACTAATTTCTTGGAAAATAACATTTCAGCTTGACATTGGGAGAACAGAGAAAATGGGTTATTAGTATTTGGTCTGACCTGCTGGCTGATCAGTGTTGCTCTGCCTTCCTGTACATTTACAATCAGGTTTTCAAATATTTTGCCAGAGAGGAACATACCTTTCGGGATTATGTCCAGGGCTGCCTGTGGATCCAGGAGTTGACACTTCAGTGATATTAGATGGAGAGCTACAGGTTACCATTCCTTCACAGTGGTGTTGCCTTGGAATTTCAGTGTTACTAAGTTCTCCAGGAGCACCATATACCAACATTTCTTTTCCCCAGGCTACTGAATCAGCATGGAGTTGGACTTCTACAGAGGAGTGAAAAAAAAACAAGATCTATATATTTTCTCTTTGTAATGCTATTCTGCTTTATCCTCTCTAACCCTGTTTAACTCTAGATTTTCTCCATAACGTCACTATAACCTTTAAGACATTGCCTGTTCTGCTGAACTGTTTGAGATGAGCTAGTGAATCATTTTTCTTTTTCCTCCACCAAGCTGCCCTGAAAATGATGACTCTTCCCAAGAAATAGCTTAGAGCCTTATCAAGGTAACAACTCCTTAAAATTGAGTGCTGTAGTTAAAGCCAATCCATTGCAGTAATATTTTGGAGCAGGGATTCCCAACGTGGAGAATTCCCATACAGTTGCAAAGGGTATGATATATTGGCCTTGGAGGGAATCCATTGTAGATTTTATCTGGATTATAACTGTATTCCAAGGGTTAAATTACAAAACATGATCTCATAAACCAGCTTTATATTCTCTGGAATTTAAAAGGTTATGGAGTGATTTGATTGAAGTTTTCAAAATACAGGGTAATTGGAAAGAAGCAATTTTCAGTAGTTGGGGTGTCTGCAAAAAGGGCAATGTCTAAAATTAAAATTAGGGTTTCAGGAGTGAGGTCAGGAAATAATCCTACATGTATAATGTTGAAGATATATGGAATTCTAGCCTGCAAATGAACAGCTGGTGCTGAGTCAGTGGTTAATTTTAAAATGAATGCAGTAGGCTTTTTCAACACAATGGTATTAAGGGAAATGAAGCACATATATCAAATGGAGTTGAGTCACAGATCCACCCTGTTCTCTGTGAAGAGTACAATTGGCTTGAGGGGCCAAATGGACTCCACCTTCTTCCATGTTCTCAATAATTGTACCCAAAAGAATCACAGCAATTGGGAGCAATCTTTGTGCTGTGGAAATATGACTGTCACTGACAGCATTGCCAGTAATGTTGTCCATGGTATGCACACCATTTGGGAGAAAGCTACTTGATGGAGACACCTAGTGGACAGAATCCACAATCACAGCTTTGCAAAATAAATGGGAATCACTGGCATAGCAAAACACAAACATTGATGAAAAATCAATGAGAAAAGGAAACATGGCTTAGAAATAGGAAATGTGCACCCCCACCCCACTCTGGTCAATATCTTTACTCAGATATAGATACGGTTTGTTAAAATTTAAGTCTATAATCCTTGATTGTGCTTCGGTAAGGTCTTTAAGTAAGAGCGGCTTAAATCAAACCAGGTTTATTTCTCTTGCTTTTTCCATTTATTAAAGCAAGGTAGACTTCAATGGTCAGGGAGAGGAGAATAATGTAATTGTTCCATGGTTTCTGACATCACTTTGTTCTTTTTGTCAATTCCACTATCACATGGGGCGACATGGTGGCATAGTGGTTAGCACAGCACTTTACAGTACAGGCAACTGAGGTTCAATTCCCACCGCTGCCTGAGAGGAACTTGTACGTTCTTCCCATGACCACGTGGGTTTCCTCTGGGTGCTCCAGTTTCCTCCCACAGTCCAAAGACGTACTGGTTGGTCATTGTAAGTTGTCACGTGATTAGGCTAGGATTAAATCAGGAGATAGCTTGGGTGGCGTGGGTGGAAGGATTAGAATGGCCTTTTTCGTGCGGGATCTCAATAAATGCATAAATAAATCAATAAAATACCGCAGCAAGAAGTTACAATGTCCTAAAGCTAAAGACTGAGAACACACAAAGGGAACTGTGACATATAGATAGCATTAAAACTTAGTTTTCCGGGGAGTATTCTGACTTTGTACAAACTCTACTCATACCCTTTGGACTGAGAGAAATGCTAGAGCATGAAACACATAGTAACAAAGAGGAAAATTTCATGAATCCCAATAGTGGAGTTAGGATTAATTAACTGAAGTATTTGGAATTTGGCTTACAAGGTTAGATTAAGGAAAAGCTTCCCTCTTTGGAATGAGATAGCTTGAATTTTAAGATCATAGAAGAGGCTTATAACAGTTAATTGAACGTATAGTTCAGTCTTTGTGAAGTATTTAAGTATTAGCAGACATCATTTAGTAATAAGGACATCTCAAATTGAGTTTTCATCCACACCTGTTCAATATTTTAAAGATTCTTCTCAAATAATCATTGGTTGGGGGACAAATGGGGACAGTAATAGATTAGAAGAGAAATTAACAGGAAGGCCCACTGGCATACAGCACAAATAGACTCAAGAGGCATCTGGGTGTCTTTCTGAAGATAGGAGAATTGAGGAATCTGTTGAGGGCAGTAACTGAGGTGAAAGTACCAAGACAAAACATTCTTGTTGGCTCCAACTAGCCTTTCTCTTGTTCCAAGATTGATTTACCTTGCGATGCAGGCTAAATGAATGCTCTCTTGTTACTTAAGTTTGTGACCCTCAATTATATTTTCACCCTGCCAGTCAATTGCAATGAAAATAGGTCACAAACATTCCAGTGTGCATAAACAATCTTCGGCATTAGTTATGAGAAATTTCTGGCTGACTTCAGAGTCTGTTTGTTAGTCAGGGGTTTTTGAGACCTGAAAAAAAATTCCACCTCTAATCATACAATGACCTGAGACAATAAGGAAAAGGGCACAATTTATACTGAGCTTCACTTACCAGGCAGTTGCTGTGAGGGTGTGGCTTCTGGGCTTTGAGGACCTTCATCGGTTGGTCTTACAGCTCGATCACAAGCACTTAGGTCCCTGGAGAAAACCTGGGATACACACGAGCTCACTGATGACACAGAAGCAGGCCCTTGTGGACTCTGAGCACATGGTCCCAGCACAGAGGATGACATGAGTGGACTGTCTGGATAAACTTCACAGCTTCTGTTGGCACAGTGCTGCTCTTGGTAATGGTCATATGGATAATGTTGCTGGTAATGTTGCTGGTAATCTGGGCTGTACTTCAGCTCTGGGTACCTGCCATAAGGAGCATGTGATTCAGAAGAACTTTCCATGCTTCTCTGAAGCTGCCCATGAGGAACTGGTGAAATCGGTGTGGAGTAGGCATGAGCCATTGACATATTTGCATGGGCATGGTTATAACCGAATGAGGTGTATCCATGTCCTCTTGGGTACTGACTGTATGAATGTGCAGGCATCAGCAGGGGAACTGGTTGAGGTGCCTGTCCATTTCTAATAGGGTGGTTTAGCAGATGTGACTTTGGATGATCGTGCTGCCACATATCTAGGTCAGGAGGACAAGGGTGCTGGTACAATGAGTCGTGGTCTAACTTAATAGCATTAAACGCTGCTGCAGATCTCTCCACCTCTTCCTCTGACATTTTTAAAGAGCAGTTACGACAGCCACAATTGTGAGACATAATTTCTGGAGGATCACGCTCAAGAAACTGTACAGTTTGTCCATCCAGAATCCCCTCTAACTGGTGGTAATCAATTATCCGGTTCCTATTTGCCTTAATGTCATGGTCTCTTTGGGCATCATCCCCATGTCTCATTCGATGGACTAGACCAGGAGGCATTCTCTCTGAGCAGGTATACTGATGAAACATAGGCGAGTAGACCTGGAGAACATCATTGCGTGGCCGTTGGTAATTCATCCTCTCCAACATTGCTGCCTGGTGCTGAATGGGGTCTATCCCTTTCATATGATCATAAGAATTGTGCAGTCTGCTCTCCACCCCAACGTCACTCACTGGGCCCATGTTTCTCTCAAACATGGGTCGTCTTCTTTCTAGTGTCCCATCAGACCTGTAGTAGACATCAGCTCGTATTCCTGCAGGACTATGGCCATAACCAGGTATTCTGTGCTCTGGTGAGTGATGGCTAACCTTGACATTATAAGGATGGGCATTGTGATGCATGTTTCTCGGCAAAGTGGCAAACCTATTCATCTCACATGCGTCTTCATCATCCAGTATGTCTGTTTCCCTTTCATTGGAGCTAGATCGGCCATGGGAGCAGCTCTGTGACGCAATCCCTTGTTGGGACATCACACTTTGCCCATTCTTCACTGCGCCCACACCAAACCCACTGAGCAAACGATCTAGCTGCTCCTTCTCTACTTGTGATGGAACTTGCTTTGTGCTAACGCTGTGGTCCTCTGTCTTAACCGAAGCAGTGGAATGGCCAGAATCTGTGCTGACAGACAAGGTGTGGCCACAGTGAACAGACGTGACACTTAACGGACTACCATTGGCTGTGCCAATGCTCGGACTCCTCTTCTTAACTTTGGCGTACAAGCTTCCATCTAGTGGTCCTCGTGTGTGAGGTACTTCTTACAAAAAGAAAGCCTCAGAGTTAGATGTGTGGCAGCATTTATAATCCAAATGTACAAATACTACATATATACATTTTTTAAAATGCCGTGTTGTTACAATCATTTGCGTGCTCCCCAAAATGGGTAGTGAATGGGGGAGGGAATTTGGAGGATTCTGACCGAGCTTTGAGAGGATCACCTTGCTCCATTCCTCACAGTTTTCTAAACTCAATCTTTTCAAACTCAGGAAAATAATTTAAGTTTATTTGATTTCCAAACTTTGAATATGAAAATACAAATTTCAATAAAAATGCAATGATTTCCTCAAATGAGTTATGTAGCCATCAACACTTATGGCACAGAAGGAAGTTATTCAGTCTATTGCATCTTTGTCAAATAAAAAGCAGCTACCAGCCTGATGCCAGTTGCCAACTCGCTTTATTACAGCAAATAATGTGCTCATTCAGGTACTTTTCAAACACGGCAAGAGTTTCTGCTTCCATCACCTTTTGGGATAGTGCATTCCAGACTCTTCTACACTTTAGGTGATAACAATTCCCTCATCTCCCTCTAATTCTTCCACATATCACTCTAAATCCATTCCTCCCTCCCACACCCCTACCCCCACCATCATCCTCTCTGATGAGAGAAATGGGTTCTGTCTACTTACCCTGTCAAAGTACATATACCTCAATTAAATATCTCCTCAGTTTCCTTTGTTTCCATTAAAAGAACCTCTAGCCTCTCATAACTATAATTCTCTGGCCCTGACAACATCTTCATAAATTTCCTCTGCACCCACTCTCGTACAATGGCATCCTTTTTGTAATGTGACTAAAATTGCACACACTGCTCCAGCTGTGGTATAACTGGTATTTTGTAAACTATAAGCATGCCCTCCCTGCTCCTATGGTCTGTGTCTCAGCCAATAAAGACCAGCATGCTATATGCTATCTTGTCTATCTGCACTATTACCTGCAAAGATCTGTGGACATGCACTGCAAGATCCCTAGGTACCTCTAAACCTCTAAGTTGCCACCAATTATTCTATTTCAGATCATAAATCTGGACCAGGCTTCATGAATATCATAATCTAGGGGAGGATAGTCATCAAGATATTACTAAGGGTCTGGAAAATGGTGGTGCTGGGGTTCCCATTCTGATCCTGTGAAACTGAGAAATTCATTCTGACATTTGGCACTTGTTACAAGATTCCACCTTGAGGGGCAGTTACCTGTGGGTAGGGCCAAAGGGCTATTAACAGCCATTAAGAAGTATCCAAGCATGAAGTAAAAGAGGAGGGATTAAAGGCTAATTAACTAAAGTACCACTCTGAGATGTATCAACTGCTTCAGTATCAAATACCACCAGCACTTTGTTAGCCTGCATTAGCAATTTTCCAGTTAAGCTCAGTAAGATATTCCCATACATTCTTCCATCCCCTGTGGTCACAAGCACATTTCCTGTTTTGACAGCAAAAGCGAAATGTTGGACCTTACTTTAAAATACTACAGTTGTCAAGCAAACATAGATCAAACCTCAGTTTTTACAACACCATTTATAAGGACATTGCAAAATACCAGTGAAATATTTTTGAATGTGTGCAGTTCGGCTGGCATACCCACGACATTATCACTGGTAATGTATGGATATGCCAACCAAACTCTGCACAAAAGCCAATGGAATAATGACTGGAACACTAATTTTAGTGACCTCTGAGGGATAAGTATTGACCTCAGAATTGAAAGGAAATAAATCCTTGATCTTTTTCGAAATTGCACTACTGGATCTTTATATCAACCTGACAGGGCTGATGGAACCTTGAGCTAACATTTCATCCAAACAGGGGCATTGATGGGATCGGCTTTTGGAGGATGCACGGGTGTGCCCTTAATGCTAAAGGACAAAAGTGCTCAGGCAATAGGGGCCCTTTTCCCAACGTCTGCATCCAAATCATAGCATTTCCACAACACTATCCTGCTCAGTACCACACTAAGTGTCAGCCTGCATTCCGGTACTTAAGTCTCTGGAGCAGGACTTGAACCTACCTTCAAGAGAATGCTGCCCATTGAACCATGACTTAAGCAAATTTAAGGACTGGACTGCAATTATTAAGTGTGTAGATGTCAACTGTAACACTCACAACACACTGGAGGAACTCAGCAGGTCAGGCAGCATCCGTGGAAAAGATCGGTCGACATTTCAAGCCGGAACCCTTCGTCAGGACTGTAGGGGGAAGGGGCAGAGGCCCTATAAAGAAGGTGGGGGGAGGGTGGGAAGGAGAAGGCTGGTAGGTTCCAGGTGAAAAACCAGTAAGGGGAAAGATAAAGGGGTGGGGGAGGGGAGGCAGGGACGGGATAGGCAGGGAAGGTGAAGAAGGAATAGGGGAAAGCACAATGGGTAGTAGAAGGAGGCGGAACCAAGAGGGAGGTGGTAGGCAGCTGGGGGAGGGGGCAGAGTGACATAGGGATAGGGGAAGGGAGGGAGAGGGAATTACCAGAAGTTGGAGAATTCTAAGTTCATACCAAGGGTCTGGAGACTACCTAGACAGTATATGAGGTGTTGCTCCTCCAACCTGATGTCAACTGTAACTTCTGAATGTGATTCTTGGCTGCTGTTATATTCAGTCCTTGTTAACACAGATGTGTAGGCACCAAGAATGTAGATATATTTCCTTTTAATCAGTGGTTTGACTCAGAATGAAACTACTGCTGGGAAGAAGGAAAATGTTTGCTTGAAGTGGTCTGTAATAACATCATCGAGGACCTGGCTGGTGCTGTGGGTTGGACATACTCCTTTCCCTCGAATTTGAATCCAGCTCAAACCAACATGATCAAAAGTCTCTGTGTCTGGATAGCTCAATCGGCCTATAGTTAGCACAGGTTCTTTGGTTAAAAAAAAAAAGAACCTGTTGCCTATCTCGCACAGACAGGTGGCTGGATATGCGAGCCATTACACTACATCCTGGAAGTCAGGGTGCTATTCTGAATCAGTGCGAGTTTTGTGTGAAAGAAACTGATGGTGCTTGATACATCCAAAAATAAGAAGCGGACACACCTCAAATAGATGAGGACAAAAGAACCAAGTTCTTCCGTAGTTGAAATAATAGACATTTATAGCACAGGAGGAGGTAATTTTGCTCAGATGTTTGTGCTACACTGAAATGGACGTTAGGTCAATCTCACTACCCAGTTTTTGGTCTGTGGCTTTGCTGGTCACAGCTCCTTGTGCTCATTCAGATTTTTAAAATGGGTTTATGTCTCCATTTCCTTTCAGACACCCACCACTCATTGAGTGAAAAAGCTTTTTCTCATCATCCATCTTATCAATCCAGGAATCGCCTTAAATCTATGCATTCTAGCTACCGAGCTCTTTGCTGAGGGAAATAATTGCTTACCCTGTCAAGACCTTTCCATTTTATGCACCTCAATCAAATCTTTCTTCAAGTCTCATTTGTACAAAAAAAATGACATCAGCTGGACAAAATTTCCTCAGAACTATAATTCTCTAGCCTTGGCATCATACTGGTAAATCTCCACGACCTCCTCCCTATGTGCCATGACATCCTTCATTTAACATGGTGACCAGAACTGTACACAATACCCTAATTGTGGAATTCAGACAGAGAAAACGTCAAAGGCAGGTTGTCTTCTATAGTTTTAATATGTCTTCTTTGCCCTGTATTCTGTGTCTCACCAATGATGTAAATGTGGTAGGTGAATATGAACAATCTTTTAATGCTGTGCAGTCTGCTTGTGAATCCACTTTACCAGGCTTTGAGGTAAAGGGGCTGATTTGCACTTGATTTTATATGCCTGTTCAAAATGGTAAAGACCTGATGTGGTTTTCAGTACTATGGCTGTGATGGTGTTACGGTAACCAAGTCTGCTTCTTGGATAAACTCCTTCGAGCAACTACTCACAGGTCCAATTGCAGAGGTCAGCACCAATTGGGAGAAATAGAAATCACACGCATGTGAAATTTGAAATCTGAAAACTTTTGGAAAGACATGAGAGGCTCATCAATCCAAATCCAAAGAGTGGTAACAATGAAGGCCTGAAGTTTGTTGACCTTGGATTTTAATCTACCAGCTTCCTGGCCACTGAGCTCTGGAATTCCCTCTCTAAACTCATCCTTCTTAAAGAAATTCCTTAAAGCTGACCTCTGCAATCAAGCTTCCTACTATCTATGCATGTTCCACACAGACAGCACTGGAGATCTGGATTCAACCTGGGTCAATGAGCACTGTGAGGCAGCAGCTCTATTAGCCATACATCTGTATTTTGTCCTCCCATCTAAATCACAAGAACAAATTTTAAGTAGTTACGAGCTCAGCATTGATCCCTGTAACATTCTACTAGTAACCAACCCAGCAACCTGATGAAGAACCATTTCTACAACGGTCCTTTAACCAGTCCTGTCTTTAACACAACTTGCGTCAAATGTTGAACAGCTACTGTAATGTTACTTTGAAGTGGTTGAGCTGGGAGGTTGTGTCTGGGATAACAAAACACACTGCGGTGCCTCCTTCACATTTGTAGAGCCAGCAATGTATTTGAGATCTGTTTTTTTTGACCGCAGTCACACATCAGTAAACTTTTAATCTTGCATTTGTGCATCAAGTCTTTTCAGCTCCCACGTTTTGTACAGAAATAGTGTGAAGCTTTGTGTAAAGTCATTCTATTGTGACAATCACGAGATCTTTGTTTGAGACTTCCTATGATCTCTGTTCAGCTTCCCAAGCGATATTAGAGTTCAAGGGCTCTGGGGCTTGGAGACTAAGGGATGTCGGTGGGTCCAAAGGATTGACCTTCTTTCAGACTGTCATGGATCTTTGGAATTCTGTACCCCAGAGGACACTGGAGGCCAAACCATTGATACATTAAAGGTCTGTTGGTCTTTGGGAGAGTAAAGGGTTATAGGAAACAGGCAGAAAAGTAGAGCTAACGTATTGAATGGCAAAGCAGGATTGAGGGGGCACTTTTCTTCTATTTCATATCACCTTATGTTGTTGAAGACCTCTTGGTTGGATAAAGAAGTCTGCTTCAATTCGATAGAATTCATAGGAAGGCTTGTCCATCAAGTCCTTGCCAGCTCTTTGCAACAGCAATCCAGCTCATCCTTTGCCCTCTCACCATAGAGGAGGATGAGAGGAGACATGATAGAGATGTACAAGATAATAAGAGGAATAGATAGAGTTGATAGCCAGCACCTCTTCCCCAGGGCACCACTGCTCAATACAAGAGGACATGGCTTTAAGGTAAGGGGTGGGAAGTTCAAGGGGGATATTAGAGGAAGGTTTTTTACTCAGAGTGGTTGGTGTGTAGAATGCACTGCCTGAGTCAGTGGTGGAGGCAGATACACTAGTGAAGTTTAAGAGACTACTAGACAGGTATATGGAGGAATTTAAGGTGGGGGCTTATATGGGAGGCAGGGTTTGAGGGTCGGCACAATATTGTGGGCTGAAGGGCCTGTACTGTGCTGTACTATTCTATGTTCTATAGTCTGTAAACCTCTAAAACTAGAAAGGTATGCAGAAAAGATTCTGTTTCTGGGACTCAAGGGCTTGAGTAATGACAGCTTGGATAGGCTGGGACTATCTTCCCTAATCTTATAGATGTTTATAAAATCAGGAGAGGTATAATCAGTCTTTTGGATAAGTTGGGCCAAAGGGTCTGTTTCTACTCTGTATAACTCTATGAATCTTTAATATTCTCTCTGAGGCTCAGCGTCAAAATTTGTTTGTTATTGATCCTTTGGGATGCTTTCTCTTTTAAAGGGGTTATATTAATTGTTGTAGGCATGAGTCTGCAGATGCTGATTGTAGCAGACGAGTGCTTGACTCCCATTCGTTAATTTGTGAAGAAAAGATGCTAAGGACGAGGCCTGTACCTCATACAGATATAGAACACAGCAACAGGTCCTTTGGCCTACCATGTGCAGGCTGACCATCAAGTACCCTTGTCTAAGCCTTTCCTGCCAAATTAGTTTACCTGACTCCTGCCACCTCTGGCTGTGCTAGTCAGTACCATACAGTGCTGCCAATGACATCAATGACCCAAACTGTGTGAAAACAGCTGCCCAATTATATGCTATGACCTTTGGAAATGGTTGGTGGCATTGTTGTAGGGATAGGCAGTGGCAGCTACAGATAATCTTAAAGGTGCTTTTTACCAGGTAGGACCACTGAGTGGGACCCTGTGCTACATTTAGCCAGGCACTGTCACACTGCAGTGGAGTTAGTGCATTTGTTCTAGGTTCTTCTTGAAATGACAATTTCTCCCTGTACCAATCATCCTCTGGAAAAGTAAACACTTTGCCTTTGACAGAGAGAACTTCAAAAACAGGTTGTGCTGTCAAGCATATCTTTGTGTACCTTCACCGTACACACAATAATGTTTCAAAAGGCAGCTAATCACAAATTTTTTTAAGGACAATTGGAAATGGCCAGTAAATGTTGAGCCTTGCCAGAGCTTTTTATATCCCGTGAGTCAATTAAAAAAAATGATATCCAACTTATTTAATGCAGAAGGACTACCTCATTAAGTGACCTTGAGAGGGACACCCTCGACTCCTAAAGTTGAGGTTTATTAGATTCACAGATCAGTAGGCTAGGACAGAAATAGCTGCTTGCATTGTTTGGAGGATGAACCAGCTTCTTACAGAGATGCCTTAGCTCTCTGACACCAACCTGTTCTCAGGCACTCAGTTAATGCGCAGTCTTACAGAGCTCTCAGACTTGCAAGGATTATAACATTAGACCCATACTACAATGCCATTCTTTGCAGTGGCAGCATTTGTTTGTACACTGTTCCTCCAATTTGGTCCTGTGCCAATCAGATTAAGACACAAAGACATAATCAAGACCAGAAAAAAGGGGAGGGAAGGGAAAGGAAAGGAGGTGTGTGTGTGTGTGCGTGTGTGTATCTGTCTGAACACATACATGTTAGCAGAGGTGTTGGTGGAAAGAGGACATCCCAAAAAGCTGGCGTGAGACACAGGAATCATTTGCCCACTGGGGGAGAAAACTCCAAAAATTTGTGAACCCCTGAGAAAGTTTCTCCTCATCCCTGTCCAAAATGGCCAACATCTCTGGCTTCTGTGACTGCGTTTTCTAGTTCTAGATGTTCTTCTGGGGTAAGCATTCACTCTGTCAAGTCCCAAATGGATTTTTATATCGTTCAATTAGGTCACTGTTCAATCTTCTTAAGGAAAAGAAAGAGTTGAATTTATAAAGTGCCTTCCGTGTCTCTTTCAGAATATTCCAAAGCACTTTAGAGTGAATAAAGTATATCTGCAATGCAGTCAAACATAGAGCATAAAGAAAAAATAATCTAGACTGCAAGTCTCACTGGCAACACCATAAATGAACAAAACACAGAGTTCTAAATTCCATTCTAATACCTTCCAATCCATCCTCATGGTGAAGGTTGAAGTTCTCATAGGAATCCCATCTGACTGTTGGATCAGAGGTGTTGTAATCCACAGTCACTGTTGAATCATTCCTTAAATATTCTCCCTCTGCAATTGGAAGCAGAAGAACTGAGAACCAGTATTATTAACTATGTTAGCTGACAGATATCTCCTTACCCAGAACTGGATCTAACTACAGAGATCTTGGACATAATATGCATGAACTGAGATCTAATTGCAAACAATTAGCTCCAACTGCAAGCAGAATCAAATTTATGCACAAAAAGATCTAACGATCAACAGATCTATTTCACACAATAAGATCCAAATACTAACAATGATCTGAAATAAGAATAGAAAATGACACAGTTTGGGCAGTATCTGTGGCGAGAGAAACCAAACTAATGTTTCAGATCAACGATCTTTCATCAGAACAGTTAGATCAAATAGATTTCTATTAACAGTCAGACCTTATTGTGTGCAACAAAGCTCTGTCAATAATTAAATTTTACTTTGTACAATAAGTGTCTGTTAAAAGTTGGCAGTTCTCTGATAATAGAGATCAACATTCACAAAATTACTTCCAACTACTTACCCAGTTCCAGCTGCTATTTGTTAGTGAGAAATACTCATTGTTAGTAAGAGATCTGTCAGTGGCCCAGCCTCTAACTGAGCTCTGTCCAAGGTTTCCATCTCATGCATTAATTATTTTTTCTCTGCCCAGATGCTGACAGACCTTCAGTGCAATTACTTTCTGTTACTTTTCCAGTGTGTACAGATTCTTAACTTTTTATTTGCAATATCTTCATCTCAATGTTACTCAGTTCCTTACCTTTGACTTTCTCTGGACCAGAAGAGAAAATGAACTCCACCATGGCATCTCGTGGAAACCTGTCATCTAGGAAGAGAGCAGACCAACAGTCAGTACCAGTTATCAATCACAGCATCCTTCAGCCAATGAAACTTTCACGTGTTTCACTATAAACCAATGCTGACTGACTCCTGCATCTTGTGTTTTCTTGCACAGTGAATGCTTCTCACCAAATATTTAATTTGCATAACTGGTGGTTAGAGGTTCAGACTGTAAGTGGGAGAAATTCAACAAGGGCACAAGAACCTCAACTGCAGGTTGTAGTCACCTCTGCAAATTTGAATCCGTTGACTTCACAGGAACCAAATGTGTTGTAAGCTGAATGTGACCAGCCATAACCCTTCCACAATGGTGGTTATTGCCAGCTAGCAAAGTTGAATTTCTGTTCCAAGGCTGAAGGGGCTACATTCTGCAGCAGTCAGAGCCCCATTACATTAATGCAGGTCAGTAAACCTGGGGAAGGTAAAAAAAAATCGCCTGAGTTCCCCTCTCCCCAGTGATACACATGAGCTCATACTTAATTCCCTCAAATGCATTAAACATTGGGCATTCTGTATAACAGTGGTGACTGAAACAATGCCATCCTTTTTTAACCATGCTCCAAGACAAATTTCTATTATGTGATGTTCCAACATTTAAGTTTTTAACACATTCAGAAAAAAAAATTTAGAGATCCGCAGGAGTATCACACACTGCTGTGCTGAAAAGTTACCAGATTGGTGTAAGGATGCCACCAAGACTTATGTTCAGGGCCTCAATCCCAATCACTAAAGAGTAAAGATACCATTTTGAGATAGCTTGCATTTATATAGCGCAGTGTCACAACCTTTAGCGCCTTATGCGCTGAGTTACTTTGAAACGCAGTAGCAATTATTACGCAGGCAAATGCAGCGGCCATTCTGCGCATAGCAAGAACCCCATAGCAATGAGACAGATTTGTTTTTGGTGGTGTGGATTAGGAGAGGAATGTTGGCCAAAACACCTGGAGAATGCCTCATTCTTCTTTGAATAAAAGCCATGGGATATTAACCAGCCTCTGAGAGAAGAGATAGTCAGAAGATTGTTTAAAGATCTGATACTCCAAGTGGCACCTCGGACAACACAGCATTCCCCTTGTAAAAACATCACAATACAGCCTGCAGTCCTAAAGTGTGTCAAAATGCTTCATGTATAAGGAATTACTCTGCACAGCAGTGCCCATTGTATTGTTAATAAACACAGCAGGTATTAGTGGGAGAGCTAGTTAGACTCTGTTTGGAATAGTGCAGCTCCTGGGCCCAAGGGGCTTGCTCACCAGAGCTTAACAGAATCAACATAGCACAAAACTTGGACATTTGGTCCACCTGCAGGCATCCTGTAAAACAACCTATTCAAAGCAGGTGCTCTGCCCATTACCCACAGCCCTGCAAATCCTTCTCTCACAAGTGTCAATCTAATACCATTTTTAAAGCACAGAGTGACTGTTTCCAACACCACCATCACCCCCCCCCACCTTTGACAGAAAATCTGTGCCAGATACACGTTTTTTATTTAAAATATTCTGCTCACATCTGTCCGTCACTATCAACCTGTGTTCCCTGGTCTTTTCCTCTATTTACCATAAAAGATATCCAATACAGGTTGTTTTGCCTGGGGTCGTGGACAACTCTGCAAAATCATCTCCCAGCATTGGGTCTGGAAGAGGTTTGTTCATTGCTCTTAAATACTACATCCTGGGAGCAAGGCTTTGTGATCTTTTTTGGATGGGAATGCAGCAGAAGATGGAAAAAAGGCACAATATTCAAAAAGGTGGAAGCAAGTATCCTGAAGTTGGGTGCATAACTTGCCTTTATTTATTGCCCCCACCCACCCCACCACCTAAAATAACTTGCTCTTTAGTGAATGTGGAGCATACATGGGAATGTTGAACAGAGAGCATTTCATGTTTGCTGCATGATCAATGCAGACAGGGATACTGCTGTTCCCAAAAATTCCCACTGACCTCCATAAGCATCATCCAGTTCATCCTTTCCAAACCAGAGCTGTGAGCCATGGATAGCGCAAGTATGGAACTGTACTCGAAAAACAACGTCCCGTTCCGGGTTTTTGTATTGCTTATGGTAACACTTCACCTGTAAAGGTAAGATGGAAGAACATGTCTAAGACCGAGCCACTCACTGGACATCACCAATATTTACAATTGCAAAATGGCCAGGTTGAGGGAGTAGGGGTCTCTGCTATATTTCAGCTGACCTCTGAACTGCAGATTTACTGGGATCAAACCTCACAAGCATTTGGAGGGCTCCATTCACATTTCAGCACAAAACATGCAGTTCAAGATCTTGTTCTCAGTGAAGTACTGGGCACTCTGTGGGGGCATTATGATAGAGGGGTATTTATATGCAAAGGTCGGCACAGAGGATTTGCACCGTTCGCAATCTCTGGTGATGCTCACAATCCTCCCAACTCTGGTGGCGCTTACACAATCCTCTAATCATTAGTGATGGTCACAAACTTCCGATCTGTAATGATGCTCACA
The DNA here is from genome assembly GCF_030028105.1 of Mobula birostris. NCBI lineage: Eukaryota > Metazoa > Chordata > Chondrichthyes > Myliobatiformes > Myliobatidae > Mobula > Mobula birostris. The sequence goes on from NC_092402.1 coordinate 67,508,949, forward strand.
CAGTTGTCTAATCCCTGGTGGCACTCGCACAATTGTGATGCTCACAATCACTGGTAATGCTTGCACAATCTTCCAGTTACTGGTGATGCTTCTGATCTTCCAGTCCATGGTAATTGCTTACACAATCCTCCAATCCACAGTGTGATAACGATCCTCCAGATCCCAGGGATGCCCGTAGTTCTCCACTTCTTGTTGTGGTCCATGGTCCTCCAGTCCACAGTGATGGTCACAAGACTCCAACACCCAGGGATGCCTATGATCCTCCAATTCTTGGTGATGCCCACAATCCTCTAAACCTGTGCTGCCATCTATTGAGATTACATGCAAATTGGGCAACACACATCAGAACTGAATACCCATCCTGCAGTTTTATTAATTCTTGTTAACACTCCTCAGTTGAAATCTTCAGTACCAAAGATAAGAGGAAAGACAAGCAGAGATGACTTTCCCCACTGAGGGAAAAGAGATGTTTTGGTGTTACCAGACTCTTCAGGCTGAACTGAGGTGTCACACTGCTACTTGTCTGAGCACTGTGAGTCATAGGATGCAAAATGTGAACAATGAACCAAAGGGTAGTGGGTGCCCAGTTGCCCTAAATCCTGAGCTCCATATTCTCTGATATTTAAAATGTACCGCTTGTTGCAAACAATATAAAATGCACTGTTCACAGCAATTAATATGTATGGTTGTGTGAGATAGGGGCAGTATTTACACATGGACTTCATGCAGAAAGGCTTGAAAGGCAGTACTGCTGGGACTAAGATACCACAGAAAGGGCAAAGAACAGGGAGGGGAAGACAAATCTCAGACTAGAAGGCAAGTACAACTGAATTTAGTAGATCAACTGAACCGGTTAGAATTCAAAGCATTTTTGGCTTTAGTTAGAGTTTAGCTTAGATTTTTATCAATATCACAGAACCCAGAAGTTTACCATTCACCCAGAGGCTGCATGGGTAAAATGGTGTTTGTGCTGCAGACACATGCTCCAGATTTACAAGTGGCAGGAAAGGGCTGTGAATTGGCTTATACTTCCAGCCACTTCTACTGACAAGCTCTATGGCTAGATATCACTGCGTGAGGCCCTCTAAGTTGAATAAGTGCTGGTTTAACTAGGACCTTACTTAGTTAGGAAGTGTGCCAATCCAGTGTTGCAGCAGCACTTCTCGAGTTGCAATGCGCTGCTAACAGAAATGTTTTAGAGGTGACAGAATGGAGTGCAATTTATTCACAATGGCACTACAGAAACATGACAGCAGTATCACTCCCTTTGATATTGTGGGATGGGAGGTGCTAAAAGGATATAGGGCAGGTTGAGTCAGAGTCTTCACCCAAAGGGTCAACAAGTATATCAATGCAGTCATCTGAATTCCTTCTGCTTGGAAGTAGCTTGTAATGAGGGAAAGGTGAAGTGAGAGTGGTAATCGCTATTAAAGGAGCGCTCATGAGGTTCATCGAACATGAAATAAACTAACTCGGAAATAAGTGTGCCCTCTGAGTGGTGACAGACCAAGCATCACATTGCCTGTTGTTCTTTCGCTAATCGTATTTTAGTTGCACTGAAGACTTTTTGACTGTACCAGGGGCAGGGAGATACTAAATACCCTAGAATCTCCTCTGCATTTTGGGTGTTTTTTATGAGAGGCTTTGGAGTCCTGGGTCTCCTGAGAGGCATCTCCCAGGGCTGATTACACTTCTGAAAATGCAAGCATCAAGGCTGCCATAAACATGGGTAACTCTTCTACAAGTAATCCACTGTAATGCAGAAAAGCAGATGTGTTTCTCCAGCAACTTCTACAGTCTTGTGATGTCCCAGAGTGCCTCATGCCCAGTGAAGCACCTCAGAAACAGTCACTGTTGTGATATTAGAAATGTGCACACAACAAGCTCCCACCAACAGCAATATGATAATGACTAATAACCTAATTCACTGATAAATATTGGCCAGGAAGAACTCCTCAGCTCTACTTTGAAAGAGAGCCCTCACAGAGCAGACGCAGACTTGGTTTGCTATCTCATCTGAAAGACAAGCCACTGTGACAGTGCTCAGTTCTGAACCAGACTATCAGCCTGAATTTTGTGCCCAAGTCTCTGGTGTGAGACTTGAATACATGACCTTTGGACTCAAGAGGTGAAAGCTTTGCTTACCTGCCATGTCAGTTAATATAACCATATTGTTTAACTTTACAAACCTTTGACCTTCTGGAGTTGACACACAGAGTCATGTTGTCTCTATGGGTCACACTTCAGGTAAGCATAAGAATCTTTGTGACATTTTTGTCCCTCGTCCAACCAAGGCATTGTCTGGTGATGTTAACACTCTGCTTTACACCTCCCCCCTGGCCCACCCCTTCCGTGATCACACTGCAGGTCACATCAAGATGATGATGGCTCTAGAGTGGCTTGAAATACCTCAGTCTAATTGCAGTCCCATCATTGGTGGCAACTCCTACTCGTAAAATGTGGGCTTTCAAAATAGTCTGGGGCTCTGCAAGAAGGCACACCCCTGTGGCACTGTGTTGGGTGAACCTGTGGAGCCAAGCCTTTAGCAGATTAGACAGACATTCACGGGTGACTGTGCACCTACTTTTATTGCCCCTCTCTCGTGTTTCCACGTGCAGTTGTATAATCAGCCAAACCCATAAAAGAATACTCATCCTCTCCATGTTGTGCAAGATATTGTAAATACCAGCAGAAACCAAGTGTAATAAAGGAGACTACACTGTGGGAAATAGGCCCAAGAAGGTGAAAACATCAGACTGTTTGACAAAACAAATGTATGAAAAAATGCAACATGGGTACATCCCTATCTGGCAGATAGGTGCTCTGCACCTTGGACGGCAAAGAAGCTGGTGAAAAGTTAGTTCGGAGGAGAGAGTAGAGGAGACATACACCAGCGATTAGTGTCTCTTCAAGATGTGGTGGTCACCAAATGTGACTGAAAATTCCTGCTGTGCATTTCATGCTCTGTTCTTCTAGTTCTGCTGTTGTCCTTGAAATTCTTGAAAGCCAAGGAAATTGATCTTTTGAACCTAAAAGAACAGACTTGTAATTTTATATAATCTCTTAGGATGTCCTGGAATGTTTTACCAAGAATTGAATATTTTTGAAATCTAGATGCAGTTGCAGAGTAGGTAAAGCAGCAGCCAATTTGTGCACAGCAAGCTCCCTCAAACAGCAATGTGATAATGACCAGAGGAGCTATTTTAGTGATGGTTGCTGGGGATAAATGTTGGCATGGGGTAGCAGGAAGAGTTCTTCACATTCATGGCCATGGGACCTTTTACATCTGGCAGATGGGACCTTCGATTAATTACTCTTCCAAAAACCGCCGACGTAGACAGTACAGTGTTTGCTTAGTGCCACATGGCCTGCATTTTACTACTCAAAGCTCTAGAGTCGGACAAAAATCCACAACTTTTGACTCAGAAGGAGCATAGTACCCGCTAAGACGTGTGTTTGCAACTTAGCTCCTGCCTACCATACAGACAGCAGTCAATGGTTGCCACTCTCTTTTCACCCTCCATCAATAACCAGTACCATTGCCCAGCAAATTCTGCCAAACCATTTTTCCAGAGTTCCAACCGCAAAGGAATTGGCAAAACAGATTAGCATCCAAAGCTTGGCATATTTTCAAAAGCTCAGGGCCAAGAAAATTCGCAGTGCGTCTGAGATTGGTGTGTCAAGGTTTGCAATCCAGGAGTACCATCTTACCTTAAACATATATCAGAAAGCTTAAGATATTTGCCAGAATGATTAAGAACATCAGCATTAAAAAACTGACGGAAGCGTCAAGTATTGCATTTAAAATAACAATTATAATGACTAAATTATAATTAAGAGCATCTGTATATTCAGGATTAATAGCTTGTACAATAACAATTAATGAAGTGTACAACAGTTTAAAGAAGTGTGTTTATTTATGATTACATCACTACGCTTCAAATGATCACTCAAGTCTACAATGATGATAATTGGGAGTGTGTTTAATAACAGTTAATGGAGTATAAAAGCAATGACCATCTCTCGTGTATCAAGTAGTGGAATGTGTATAACAGTGATTAATGGAGTATAAAATTAACTAATAGAGTAATTTAAAACAACAATTAATGAAGAGTATACATTAAAAACTAAAGTAGTGTTTTTAATAACAATGAATGTTCCAACTCACCATAATGTCTCCCTTCAGCAGTAAGGCAGGCTCGATAGAGATGCACAACTTTTTACAACCAGGTGCTTGGACACTGCTGTGGGAAATGGAATATGGCACACGGATTTGTAAAGCTACATTTGACTGAAAATCTCAATGTAAATCTCTCTCTCTCTCTCTCACACACACACACACACACACACAACTTGGCACCAGTGCTGCTTGATGCATGAAGGTCCAGTGCCATCAAGCTCCATAGCTGATGTGATATTACATGTACTTAAGTCTGACATGAAGACAGAAAGCATTCATACGCTATAAAACATACACACAATCAGTTGCAATGTCTATTCTGGATGAGGAATTGTGGTAGGGTTCAGATACTAAAAAATACAAATCCACATAAAACAACTGTGCATAGTTTTTGTATGAAAAGGAGCTTGAGTGAATGTTTTTTCATTCCATGTGAAACATTTCTTTGAGCATTTCCTGTTTGTAGTTGACATAAACACACAGCAATAAGTCACTTACTAGATGCCTGAAGTGTAGACAAGTTGCATTGACTGATAAATCTTCAGGAATGGGTGGCATCCTGTAATTAAATAGAAATACATTGAGCTCTAGCCTCTCATGGTCTGATTCAGTCAACATTATGTTTTAAAGATAAGTATAACAAGCAAAGAGAAAAGGGAAAGGTTAGAGACGGGGCTAGCCTCTGGAGAGAAGGAAACAGACAACTCTGTTCAATCTACCAACGCCCAAACTACATGCCCAGTAGTTGCCAGCACTCTGATTTACTTGTGATCTGTGGATCTTTCCCTGCTCCCAGGTAGGAGAAGAGTTGATGTTCCATGGCCAAACACAAATAAACCTGGAACATTAGCAGCATAGAGGCCAATCAGCCTAACAGATTCATACTAGCTTCTTCCTCTCACCCCATGACCATATTATTCTATACCTTACACTCTCACGAGTCTCTACAGTTTCTCCCAAAATTGTTCGAGTTACTTGTCTCAGTCACTGTCTGTGACAGCAAATCACATATTTCTGTCTGGGTAAAAAAGATTTTCCTGAATTCTTTAGTAACCATCTTGTATTCAGAATCATGTTTATTATCACTGGCATGTGAGATAAAATCTGTTAACTTCGCGGCAGCAATTCAAAGCAACCCTAGTCCTTGTTTAGATCTGGAGTAGAAGAGTTTCTCAACTTTTACCCTATCAAACTTCTACATAATCGTAAAGACTTCCATTGGGTCAGTCTTTGTCTTTTTGATGATTAGGAACTCCAGCTTGCTCTGCCTTCGCTGTCAGATGTTAACGCACTGATTCTGTGGGGATCACTGTGGCAAACTCCAAAACCTCTTACAAGTCATGGCAGAATCCTCACTGCAGAACTAAGAGATCTGCGTGGTCTTTGGGGTCGTTTTACTATTAGCCAAGGACCTGGTATAGATCTCAATGCAAAACATCAAACATCTCTCTGCCTCCCTAGGTGCTGCCTGGCTGCTGAGTTCCTCCAGAATACAGCATCTACAGTGTCCTGTGTTGTTCTAGCGCAATTGTTCTGGTGAATGTGAAATGTTTCACAGCACTAACTGAAGTGTCGAGTTCCTTTACAGATCAACATCACTCCCTCTGTCAATTCCATTAAAATATGGTCCCTCCCTACTGATTCCTTGCCAGATTGTGCTATATACAAAATGATTGACATCAAAATGAATTGACTGCTCTTCCAATTCTTCACTGCTTTGTTCACAGAAACCCAACCAAGCATTGTGCCCCACTGAGATGGGGGCAACCAAAGGTGCATCAGTCAACAGTAATGAAGGCTTGGTACCTACTTTTATTTTAACATGGCCTATTCCTTTTGAGAGCTGAACTACCTACAGCAGGCATCTCAAGGCACTGGGGAGGTACCACCAACCTTTCAGTTTAGGCCTGTATTGCTATTCAAAGATGACGCTGCTCACTAGACTCTGTGGGATAGGAATTTGACAAGTCATGATGAAATGTGTGTTTCAGTCTCTGAAATCCACTAAACAAGTCCAGTGGCCTCTGTGCTTCTACAAACTACACACATGAAGGACCTGTAACAAAAAACTGAAACTGTGTAATTGGTGAATTTTGATGGAATTCAATCACAATTTGCACAGAAACATTCACTTTAGCAGGAGTGGGAGAAGGTTTGAAGCTGGGGCTGCAGTATGGTGGGGGTGGGGTGTTCAAAGTCTGCAAAGAGGCAGGTTAAACCTGAGAAAACACAAGGGGAACAAACTGTTCCGGATATAGGCTGAGTAAACAGAAATCTCTGTGGTGTTTTTGGTCTGGCCGTGCTGCTTGGGCTGTAATTCCCTGCAGGCATGAAGAAGGCCTGACTATACCAGAGGCAAAATCCGCAAAAGCTGCCCACCTGACATCCAACAAATGGAGTAGTCACTACTGGAACCAGTGCAGGGTGAGGTCCATAGCCAAACTGGATGAATGGTCTGCAGGGACAGTCAGTACGATGCTTGATAAGATGGTGCTGGCGACCTACAGAGATGTTTTGAAGGCAGCTCACAAAACTACTTGATACTTGACAAGATGTACCTCTTTTGACCTGCGTTCATCATAATCCTGCAGCCTGTAATTTCCTTCTAAGGGGTGTACTTTTGAACTGTCTGAATGAACTGGCGATTTTGCGATTTCTTGAAGATTATCCTGTCTGGACATCTGATTGGGTGTAAAACATGCCACAAAGCTATTTCAAAGAAAAGCATGAGATGCCTCCCCTATGTCCTCAGGTCATTGTTTTCCTCACACTCAACATCACTGAAATCGATTATCTTGTCTCTGCTGTTTATAGGAGCTTGCTGTGTGCAAACTGGTCGCTGTGATTTTCCTACATTATAATTGACTACTTTAATGGCTGCAAAACACTATAGGCCGTACGATGTTGTGAAAAGCCCCGCATAGATCTATTAATGGAAATAAGTGAATGACCTGAATTTGAGATCGCCATAGTAATGCACCTTCTTTTCCACACTCCTTAAGAGTTGAGTTCCAATTTACCACGCGTTTACACCAAAAAAATCTAATTACATATCTTGCAGCCTGCTAACATCTTCTAAAGTTCAATGACTCTGAAGGACAACCACTAGATAATATCATCACTTAGGTCTGATGTGAATGCTGGAGCTTGTTTGGGTTTCAGCTGTACTTCCAGAATTAGTCACTCTGTTGTTAGACAAGTGTGAAAAGTTCACCCGTTTCCTGTCTTAATTGCTCTAACTCTGGCTTGTGAGCTTGACACTCTTGAACAGGCCGATGCAAAGATTCCTGTTTAACTCCCTGCTGTTCTGCTCTTGGCTCTATGCCGTGTTTTTACATAGTAATGCAAAGTTTTAAGGTCTGTTTGGGGACCGCAAATCATAGAAAAATTATGGCACAGGAGGCTATTTGGCCCATCATATCGGTGTTGGTTGAAAAAGAACCATTCAACCTAATCCCACACACAGTTCACAGCTCCCATCCCAGTACTGATTAAATGTATCTACTTCTCTCAGTCTTGCAAGCAGTGAGTTCCAACCCTGAAATTTTCCTTCTAATTCATCTTTCTATTACTTTAAATCTATGCTCCTTTGATTTTTAACCCTCTGTTAAAGGAAAACATTCCTTGTATTTACTCTATTTTGTTCCCTTATAATTGTATATCCCTCAATAAAAATTCCCCTCAGTCCTACTTAACACAATCTTTCCTCATAGTTAAAACTTTTCAATGCTTGGCAATGTCCTTATAAATCTCACCTGCATCCACTTCAATGCAATCGCATGCTTCCTGTGAAGTGGGTACTGAATTTCTTGTAAAGAGTGGGGCATTGTGTTTGGTCCAGGCACCAGGGGTTTCATTGGAAGTGTGCAGAGGTTCTCCTTTAACTTAAGCTGAGAGTCCTGAGGGAAGCTCCAACAATAGGAATAAGAGGCAAAATGAAGCAAACCAAGAAGGAATGGTTTAGTACTGACGGGCACAAGGGCAAAGGAACTCTGAAGGAGGGAAGGAGTCCTGCACTTATGATTGGAGGATTTAAAATAAGGTGTTCTGTAAATGCCTTAAAACGTTTAAATACACAGTAACAAAGCCACTAAGTTCAACTGTGCAGATGCAAATCAAAATTTTTTTTTACCCCACAACTAATGTGCCTTTGTCTATCTGAGCCCTAAACTCTGGAATTCTCTCACTAAACCTCTCCTCTCTCCACCTCTTTGGCCAAACTTCTGATCACCTCCCTAATAATTTCTTATGTGGCTCAGAATCAATTATTGTTTGACTGTACTGTGAAGCACCTTGGAACACTGTACACTACTAAATATACTGTGCAATTCAAAATTGCTGCTGTAATATGTGGGATGATGTATTTGAAGCATCAGAAGAGACAGTAAAAGAAAGCTAAGAGTAACACCAAGCAACCCAGTGAGTCAGAGGAAGGCAAGTAAAGAGAGAAAGACAGAGAGCAGGTAAAAAGGTAAAAGAGAGTGAAGAGAGTGAGGGAAAGAAAAAGAGAAGCAAGTAAAAGAGAAAGGACAAAACGGGAAGAAAGCTATGTGAGAGAGAGGGGGGTGGGGTGAGGGGGGTGGAGAAAGAGAGGAGGGGAGACGAGGGGGTGGGGGAGATGGGGGGAGAGACGGGAGGGTGTGGAGACAGGGGGTGTGGAGATGGGGAGAGGAGGGGATGAGGGGGAGGGGCACTGGAAGTGAGAAGGGGTTTACAATTATCCACTGTGTTTTAGTAGATGCTGTCATAAGGTACAAGAAAAAAAATTGGGAAGTACACAAGCAAGATCCAATGATCTGAGTGTGCTGAAAAGTTGAGCTATTGGGGAAAAAAGAAGCGTCTGGAGTGAGAGAGAAAAGTGGGAACTTGGAGGCAAAGTGTGAGTTTTTTGCAAAAGCAACGGTTATCATAAAAGCATAGAAGCTAATAGGACAGAAGTAAGTCACCCAGCCAATCTTTAATGGTTTATTGTTGAAGCAACCTAAAACTGATCCTGCTGTTGTGTGGTTCTATATCCTCATCCATTTCAAAACAAGAGTGGCCACAATAGGGTTGATGGGTGGAACTATCAAAAGCAAGAGAGGTGAGGCTGTTAGCTGACAGAGACACAAGGAAACCAACTCAGGAAATGGAAAATGATCAACAATGCACTGTTCACTATCTATCCCACGCTTACATCCCACTTCCCCAAATCTACAGAGGAGTGGAATTCAGCTATAGTATAGAAGGAAAGCAGCAGATGGAACTGTATGAAGGTAGAGTGGAATCAACAGAAAAATGGAGGCTTTGTTTCAGAGAACAGCAAGCTTGACCCCGCTGCATGCTTTTCTGACTGTGAACAGAAAATATAAAAGAATATTCCAAGGTTCAGGAGGTTATGAGACTTTAAGCAGTTCTTGTGAGCTGAGTAAACACAGTGCAAATAGCTGGAAGATTCAGCGCTGCAGAAGGTCTAGAGGTTGAGTAACTTCCTATATTCCCACGTAAACCAGAGTGGCACTGTACAAGTGGTCACCAATCAATACTAATCTGTGAAAGCTGTTTAAATTCCTTGACAAGATATGGGGAGCTAGATGATTGCAGTGCTGTGTGATATACTCAAGGAGCAGCTAATAGTTATCAAAGGATTCGACTGAACTCCATATGACATTACTCTAAGTGTCTGATAATACAGAACAATCAGTCATTGTAGCCTGCAGTGTCTCAGTTGTTGCCATATTAGGGGCATCCTTGCAGTGCTCTAAAGGTTGGGATGTTTCTAAACATATTTCCACAAATTGCACAGCATCCACAATTAACTCAATAGAGCGTAACACTTTTTGTATTTTACTTTTAAGTTGTCCATCTAATTGCTCTGCTGTCTCATTGGCCAAGGCATCTTTGCTAATGTCATGGGAATTGACATCTGCCTTTAGGGGGCTGAGTGCTTGGTCTTCTTCTAGTTTGACGTCAACACCCATTGCCATTCTTTGCCATGTGGTACCCCTCCCTTAAAGCCCAGCTCTGCCCTGAAGGAACATTCTGCATTCTGCTTGGCCCTTTGGGGAAATGAATGGTGGCAGAGTTCCAGTTTGTTTTTGTTATTACTGAGAGGCTGAGATGAATTACGATTTTTTCCTAACTCACAAGAGGCCTTCAGTTTTTTTCCAGCTTGATTGATACAAGGGAGTGGCTTGCTCCCTATCTCAGGATCTCATGTACAGGCAACAACACCACACATGGAGCAGCTTAACGCCTCTTCCTACGCTGGCAACAAGGTGTCCTATAAAGCAGGCAGACAGGAGAGAACCCATTGCCATCCCTGTTCACAACATAAAATATATAATGGAACTGAGCACCTCCTCTGCCCAATCACTCTTACTAACTGTGCCATCCAGGATAGGAAACAGATAGCATCATGAGTGTTGTTTGTTATAACTATTCTCAGACTTTAGCAAGCCCTGATGACAGAACCTGCCAACATTTGTTTTCCATAAACTGCACCTTGTATTTATCTGACTTCCAGTGCTTTGCTAGTACAAATAACACAACTAATGATGGGGTTTGAAGCTGCAGTGTGGCTTGGTTATTCATTATGAGTGAGGAATCTTCAGACCAGCAACGATCTCATTTTACCTCAGGCAATTTGTGTGCAGCTAATTCTGTGATTGATGAGACTGGCCAGAAAATTCAAAGTGGGTGTAAGATACTCAACCAGTGCCAAGATGAGAAGGCACTAACTTTACAGGCGGTATTTTCACATTAAAGGCCAACCTGGCCACATTGGTTGAAGCCAGTTTTGAGTGGGAAGAAACATGTGATATTTTCTTTTTAAAAAACTTGCTTCCAAAATAAACAAAAGGATGCAAGCAGAATATACAGGGATATGGCAGAACAAAACACAAACATGGAACCAACAGGGAAGAGAAAAAGATTGCATTTCTTTAGCACCTTTAATATCCCCATCAGGACATTTCAAGATGATTGACATTCAGCAAAAGTTAGTTTGAAATGCATTCACTGTTGTACTGTAGGAATCATGACAGCAAATTTCTGAACAGTGAGATTCCACAAATTGCAATGTAGTAAGGAAAATATAATATTTTTGGAAACAACTTTTATTATGGAGGGGGGGTTAAGGATCATCTAGACAATGGAAGGCACTCTTCCTTTCTTCTGAGAGCCTGGGTTGTAGAATCTTCTGCATCCAACTGAGACAGCAGATGGGGCCTCAGTTTATTATCTTATTCCAACAACGGCAACACCAACACTGCAGCCTTCCATCAGTGCTGCACTGGAAGTGTCAGCCCAAAACAGAGGCTTCTTTCCCTTGAGAATGACTAGAATCTTGTATCCACTACCATACAGGGTAACTGAGATGACTAACAGATTCACTTAGAAGCCAAATTAGCACAAGAGATAGAAATGGGAGGATATAGTGACTGAGTTGCACAAAGCAGTGTAGGAGGAAGCTCAAATACAACATAGATGTGTTGGGCCAGCTTCCTTGCTGTAAGTACCCTCCAGGTTATTACCCTCAACCTTTCCACTCAGTACAGAACTATTCAAAGAGAAGCTATTAACAAGAACCTTTGTTCACTCTATGAATTGCTTTTCTTCCTATCAAAGCAAATAAATCTGGTGCTTTAATTTAAGATTTGGTGATGATCTTTCTGTCCTCACTGGCCACAGGAACAGTGACAGATGATTGGAGGGTGGCAAATTTTATTCCTTTGTTCAAAAAAGGGAGTAGGGATAATCCTGGCAACTATAGCCCAGTGAGTCTTACATCAGTGGTGGGAAAACTACTGGAGAGGATCCTTAGAGACAGGAATTACAAACATTTGAAGGAACATAGTCTGATTAGGGATAGTTAACATGGCTTTGTGAGGGGCAGAGCATGCCTCATGAGCCTGATTAGATCCTTTGAGGATCTGACAAAAAGTACATTGATGAAGGTAGAGCAGTGGATGTGGTGCATATGGATTTCAATGAGGAATTTGACAATGGTCCCCCTGGTAGGCTCATTCAGAAAGTCAGGAGGTAAGAGATTCAGGGAAACTTGGCTGCGTGGATTCAGAGTTGGCTTGCTCACAGATGTCAGAGGCTGATAGCCAAACTTGAAGTCAGAATACAGGGTTAATAGCAGGATTTTTAACAGTGTGGAGGAAGAGTGGGATCTCAGGGTGCACATCCATAGATTCCTCAAAATTGCAGTGCAAGTTGATAGGATGGTTAAGAAGGCACATGCTGTGTTGGCCTTCATTAGTTGGGGGATTGAGTTCAAGAGCCGCAAAGTAACAGTGCAGCTCTGTAAAACTCTGCTTTGACCACACTTGGAGTATTGTGTTCAATTCTGGTCAGATTATTACAGGAAGCATGTGGAAGCTTTAGCAAGGGTGCAGAGGAGATTTATCACAATGCTGCCTGGATTAGAAAGCATGTCTTATGAGGAAAGGTTGAGCAAGCTTTGGAGAGAAGGAGGTTGAGAGATGACTTGACAGCGGTATAGATAGAGTGGACAACCAGAGACTTATCTGGTTGGCTGTCAGTGACTAGTGTGTTCTGCAGGGGTTGGTGTTGGGACCGCTTATTTTTATGCTGTATATCAATGATTTAGATGATGGAATAGGTGGCCTTGTTGCCAAATTTGCAGATGATACAAAGATTGGAGGAGGGGCAGGTAGTGTTGAGGAAACAGGTAGGCTGCAGAAGGACTTAGACAGATTAGGAGAATGGGCAAGGAAGTGGCAAATAAAATACAACGTTGGGAAACGCATGGCCATGCACTTTGGTAGTAGAAATAAATGTGCAGACTATTTTCTAAATGGGGAGAAAATCCAAAACTCTGAAATGCAAAGGGACTTGGGAGTCCTTGTGCAGAACACCTTGAAGGTTAACTTGCAGGTTGAGTTCGTGGTTCAGAAGGCAAATGCAATGTTAGCATTCATTTCAAGAGGTCTAGAAGACAAGAGCAGGGATGTGATGCTGAGGCTTTACAAGGCACTGGTGAGGCCTCACCTTGAGTATTGTGAACAGTTTTGGGTTCTTTATCTAAGAAAAGATGTGCTGGCATTGGAGAGGGTCCAGGTCACAAGGATGATTCCGGGAATGAAAGTTTATCATACGAGGAATGTTTGATGGCTCTGGGTCTGTACTCGCTGGAATTTAGAAGGATAAGAGTGGGGAATCTCACTGAAACCTTTTAAATGTTGAAAGGCCTAGATAGAGTAGATGTGAAGAGGATGTTTCCCATGGTGGGGGCATCTAGGACAAGAGGGCACAACCTCAGGATAGAGGGGCATCCATTTAAAACAGACATGCGGAGAAATTTCCTTAACCAGAGGGCGATGCATTTGTGGAATTTGTTAGCACAGACAGCTGTGGAGGCCAGGTCGTTGTGTACTTAAGGCAGAGATTGATAGGTTCTTGATTAGCCACAGCATCAAAGGTTATGGGGAGAAGGCTGGGAAGCAAGGCTGAGGAAGGAAAAAAGGATCAGCCATTATTGAATGGGGAGCAGACTCAATAGGCCAAATGGCCCAAATTTGCTCCTATGTCTTATGGTCTTATAGGTTAAAGAGTCGGCACAACATTGTGGGCCAAAGGGCCTGTATTGTACTGTACTCTTCAATGTTCTATGGTAACCAAAATCTCTTGCTACAGATACAGCCTTGTGACTGGAAGTAATTTAGTTTGGTGTAGAGGTATTAAACAGAAAGAGTCTTAATCTACAGATTGGCAAAATCCTGTGGTGAGTGAAATCAACTGAAAATCAGATGTTATCAGTTGCATAAATGTGAATGTTCTGAATGAGTATAGAGAAGCGGAGGATGCCAACTTTTGCTCCATTCATGTACCCTAAGTTCAGCCTCATGTCCAAGCCTTTCTCATTCCATTAATGGGCAGTTTGAGGATCAACAAGCAACTTGAAAAGGACTTTTCCACAGCTCCTTCAATTGTGCCTCCCAATAAGTAATGTCCATCAACAAACAGAATAAGGACAGCAGGCACAGGGGTGTACCATCAATCCCTATTCACATGTTATCCAGACTTGGTAACACATTGCCATTCACTTCCTATTGCTGTGTCTAAATCCTACCAAAATGGGGGAGGTACTTCCACCAGAAGGACTGCAGCGGTTCTAAAGGTGGCTTATCAACTCATAGAACATAGAATAGTACAGCACAGTACAGGTCCTTCGGCCCACAATGTTTGGCAACCCTCAAACCCTGCCTCCCATATAAGCCCCCACCTTAAATTCCTCCATATACCTGTCTAGTAGTCTCTTAAACTTCACTAGTGTATCTGCCTCCACCACTGACTCAGGCAGTGCATTCCACGCACCAACCACTCTCTGAGTTAAAAAACCTTCCTCTAATATCCCCCTTGAACTTCCCACACCTTACCTTAAAGCCATGTCCTCTTGTATTGAGCAGTGGTGCCCTGGGAAAGAGGCACTGGCTATCCACTCTATCTGCTCCTCTTAATATCTTGTACACCTCTATCATGTCTCTTCTCATCCTCCTTCTCTCCAAGGAGTAAAGCCCTAGCTCCCTTAATCTCTGATCATAATGCATACTCTCTAAACCAGGCAGCATCCTGGTAAATCTCCTCTGTACCCTTTCCAATGCTTCCACATCCTTCCTATAGGGAGGCGACCAGAACTGGACACAGTACTCCAAGTGTGGCCTAACCAGAGTTTTATAGAGCTGCATCATTACATCGCGACTCTTAAACTCTATCCCTTGACTTATGAAAGCTAACACCCCATAAGCTTTCTTAACTACCCTATCCACCTGTGAGGCAACTTTCAGGAATCTGTGGACATGTACCCCCAGATCCCTCTGCTCCTCCACACTACCAAGTATCCTGCCATTTACTTTGTACTCTGCCTTGGAGTTTGTCCTTCCAAAGTGTACCACCTCACACTTCTCCGGGTTAAACTCCATCTGCCACTTCTCAGCCCACTTCTGCATCCTATCAATGTCTCTCTGCAATCTTTGACAATCCTCTGCACTATCTACAACACCACCAACCTTTGTATCGTCTGCAAACTTGCCAACCCACCCTTCTACCCCCACATCTAGGTCGTTAATAAAAATCATGAAAACTAGAGGTCCCAGAACAGATCCTTGTGGGACACCACCATAATCCTCCAATCTGAATGTACTCCCTCCACCATGACCCTCTGCCTTCTGCAGGCAAGCCAATTCTGAATCCACCTGGCCAAACTTCCCTGGATCCCATGCCTTCTGACTTTCTGAATAAGCCTACCGTATGGAACCTTGTCAAATGCCTTACTAAAATCCATATAGATCACATCCACTGCACTGCCCTCATCTATATGCCTGGTCACCTCCTCAAAGAACTCTATCAGGCTTGTTAGACACGACCTGCCCTTCACAAAGCCATGCTGGCTGTCCCTGATCAGACCATGATTCTCCAAATGCCCAGCGATCCTATCTCTAAGAATCTTTTCCAACAGCTTTCCCACCACAGATGTAAGGCTCACTGGTTTATAATTACCCGGACTATCCCTACTACCTTTTTAAAATAAGGGGACAACATTCGCCTCCCTCCAATCCTCCAGTACCATTCCCGTGGACAACGAGGACATAAAGATCCTAGCCAGAGGCTCAGCAATCTCTTCCCTCGCCTCGTGGAGCAGCCTGGGGAATATTCCGTCAGGCCCCGGGGACTTATCTGTCCTAATGTATTTTAACAACTCCAACACCTCCTCTCCCTTAATATCAACATGCTCCAGAACATCAACCTCACTCATATTGTCCTCGCCATCATCAAGTTCCCTCTCATTGGTGAATACCGAAGAGAAGTATTCATTGAGGACCTCACTCACTTCCACAGCCTCCAGGCACATCTTCCCATCTTTATCTCTAATCGGTCCTACCTTCACTCCTGTCATCCTTTTGTTCTTCACATAATTGAAGAATGCCTTGGGGCTTTCCTTTACCCTACTCGCTAAGGCCTTCTCATGCCCTCTTCTTGCTCTTCTCAGCCCCTTCTTAAGCTCCTTTCTTGCTACCCTATATTCCTCAATAGACCCATCTGATCCTTGCTCCCTAAACCTCATGTATGCTGCCTTCTTCCACCTGACTAGATTTTCCACCTCACTTGTCACCCATGGTTCCTTCACCCTACCATTCTTTATCTTCCTCACCGGGACAAATTTATCCCTAACATCCTGCAAGAGATCTCTAAACATCGACCAAATGTCCATAGTACATTTCCCTACAAAAACATCATCCCAATTCACACCCGCAAGTTCTAGCCTTATAGCCTCATAATTTGCCCTTCCCCAATTAAAAATTTTCCTGTCCTCTCTGATTCTGTCCTTTTCCATGATAATGCTGAAGGCCAGGGAGCGGTGGACACTGTCCCCCAGATGCTCACCCACTGAGAGATCTGTGACCTGACCCGGTTCATTACCAAGTACTAGATCTAGTATGGCATTTCCGCTAGTCGGCCTGTCCACATACTGTGACAGGAATCCGTCCTGGACACACTTAACAAACTCTGCTCCATCTAAACCCTTGGAACTAATCAGGTGCCAATCAATATTAGGGAAGTTAAAGTCACCCATGATAACAACCCTGTTATTTTTGCACCTTTCCAAAATCTGCCTCCCAATCTGCTCCTCTGTATTTCTGCTGCTACCAGGGGGCCTATAGAATACCCCCAATAGAGTAACTGCTCCCTTCCTGTTCCTGACTTCCACCCATATTGACTCAAAAGAGGATCCTGCTACATTACCCACCCTTTCTGTAGCTGTAACCTCCTTCTCACAGATAATGAGGAAATGGCATCAAATGTTGGTGATACCAGTGATGCATACATCCTGAAGTTTTTAACAAAAAGATTTTTTTTTTACAAAAAGGGACCCACAATTCAGACCAGTCACTCAGTCACGCTGGGCCTCAGAACCCACTTCCAGCCCCTCACCTCACTGCTGCAGACAAACAATACCAAACACAAGTTCAGAGCCAGGCAACAGTTGCATTTTGTTACAAATTAGAAGGAAGGCTTAGTAGAGTTGAGTACATCTTCACAACCCTGTCTGTATTCCCAGTAGTAACTGAACAAACACTTAGCTTTCTTTAGTTTCAGTGCAGCTGGATAATTTTCTTCGAGCAGACTATCATAAGAGGAGCTTCAATACACTTTAGTAATCTTCTTGAGAGTTTTTTTTAAACATAGTAATGATAGTCCATGCTTTGCTTTTTCATTCATTTGTTCCCTGGATGTGGGCATCATTGGCAAGGCCTATTATTTATTACCATCATTAATGGTACTTGAACTGAGTAGTCATTACAGAAAGGCATTTAAGAGACACTAACTGGGGAAATTTTAAAAAGATCTTGTGTACGGTATGTTCTGCAGATAACGGAAGAGGGTAAAAATGGATCTGCATACATGTTGTCTGAACACAGTTACCTCCATGGGGCTCAAAACTGGGTATAGCAGGGATGACGACATGGTGCAGGAACAGGGGCATGCTGTTCATTTTTATCGCTCCAGACAACAGGCCACTGAAGTAATAGATGTATCTGCAGGAGGAAAGAAACAGTGAAGTCAGAGCTCTGAAAACTCACTGTAACCTCAGTCTGGACACCATTTTGTGGTGGTGGAAGAGGAACACATACAGAAAGCTATTCACTTGTCTCTGTGCACTACTTCAGCAGGGTTCCTAACCTGCTTCACATAATTGAGTCAGGGAATGGACAGGTGAGATCATTCAAACTGCTCATGAAAGTAACAGTATGGTCCAGGCTTCCCCTATTTTAATCAAGCATAGTTCATGAATAACCAATACTGCCCGACTCTGCCTCCTATCCCAGGTCATCTGCTGCCAGAACCCTCACTTCCCACTCCAGCCTCCCTCATTCTATTCTCCATAAACAAGAGGTCACTCAAAACATTGCTATCCTTGCACTGAATCCCATTTGGTCACTACTCTTTGTTTACTGACTTCCAGCTAATGCCTTGGTTTTAAAATGCACATCTTTATTTTCAAATCCTGCCATGGTCTCACCCCTCCCTATTTCTGCTCTATAACTCTTCAAAAACTATCCACTTTTTACAGTTCCAGCCTGCTGACAAACTCTGAGTTCAACTAGGAGACACAAGAGACTACAGATGCTGGAATCTGGAGCAGCAAACAAATTGCTGGAAGGACTTAGTGGGTCAAGCAGAATATGTGGGAGGAAAGGAAATGACCATGTTTCAGGTCAAAATCATGCACACAGGTCCTGATACATCAATATTTTTTCCCCATCCATAGATGCTACACAGCCCACTGAGTTCCTCCAGCAGAATGTTCGTTGCTCTGGATTGAATTACTCCACCAACAATGATCATGCTTTCAACTGCCTGGATCTATGAAATGCCCTTCTTAAACCTCTCCATCTCTATCTCCTCCCTTAAGATGCTGTGATCAGGCATTCGGTGACCCTTCCTGATATCTCCCCCTGTGGCTCAGTGTCATATCTTTAAATAAGTTATTTGATAATACTTTCTAAGAAGCATCTTTATTATTTTAAATATTGCACATAAATGTAGGCTGTTGTTGTTGGCAGTAAATCCCGAAAAGGACGAGAGGTGAGTGGAAGCAAACTGAACCCCTTCTCTTCTGACAGGCTGGGATTGATTGTGCCTGAAAGGGAATGGGGGAAAGTACCAAGGACTAGTTGGCCAGCTGCTGAGAAATGTGGTGAGTAGACTACATTTCAAGTTCAGATTGACAGTCATCCCAGGAGAATGCAAGCAACTATAGCAACAAAATGGCAGGGCGGAATGGTCAAAAGCATCTATGATTGCTCCCATTTGTCTCTTATAATTGCACTGGGGGAGCCGAGTCTGAAGCGTTTGCTCCACCTGCAGCAATGTTTGTCTCCCATGTATCCAAACTCCCAACTCTTTTTCTGCACTGAGAGACTTACTACCCCAGATAATTTCAGGACAACAGGCTTCTGTATTGCTTACACTAATTCTGGCCACTGTTGTTGCAGTAACAATTTTGGTCTCTGGCTTAATTCCCATGTCCTGTTATTTGACCTCTCTCTGGTCAAAAGATCAATATGTTCCAACTGTTCCCCAGAGATGTGCTTGCCATGATCTTCCTTTTCTCTCTCCTCTTAGAATAGGTAGGATTCAGCTCTGAAAAGAATGCAGCTCATCAACGTGCCTGTGCAGAGCCTGGGGTTGGGGAGGGGGCTGGTCAGTCAAATCTGTGTGGAGTTTGTACATTCTCTCAGACCGTATGGGTTTTGCCCAGTGCTCCTGGTTTCTCTCAGCCCAAAGATATGCTGGTAGGTTAACTGGCTACTGTGAATTGCCCTTTCATGTTGGTTAATGGCAAAAGAATCAAAAGGAGTTGGTGGGCATCAGAGAGGATAAGGGCTATACAAGTGGAAGGTGAGAGCGAATGGGACAGATCAGATTGCTATGCTGGGAGTTGGATGACCTTCTTCTAGGTCATAACAATATGTTAAAGCCTAGTCTTTGCCACAGTTCACAAATGCACATTCCAGAATTGGGGATGTGTAAGAAGGGTTGTACTGGTGAAGGAGGACAGAACATCTGGCTGATCCTTGTATCCTTCTCAACCAAGCCCACTTTCTCAAGAGCAAACTTTTGTTCCCTTTTGAACCTGGAACAATACTTGGATTTATATGACACCTTTAACAAAATAAACATTTGAAGGGACTTCACAGGAGTTTTATCTGACACTAAATCACATTGAGATAGATCGGAGCAAATGACTAAATGTTCAATCAGAGATGGTTTTGTGTGTAGTCTTAATGGAGGAGAACAAGGTGATGTTTAGGGAAGGAATTCCAGCATCAGGGCCCACACACAGATGCCAGATTAAGCAATAGAAGCTGGTAGAGATTAAGAAACCAGATTGGAAGAGTGCTGAGATCTCAGAGAGTTACAGAGAAGTAGGGAGAAAAGAAACTATTTGATGAGACCGATGACAAATTTTATATTTAAAAGCCTCTCTGGATTTTACATCATGGAACGTTCTCTCTATTATTTTTACAGCTGTTTGGACCAACCATTAATCTGAGCAGGAAAGTTTTTACATGGTCTGAAAACTGCATGGCACTTTAAATGTGTTTTCTTATGCACATCAAACACAAACCACAACTCACAACAAAAGTAAACAATGTTAGGCAGTCAAAATACTGACAGGCACAATGGCAAAAGTAAAATGCTTTGACTAGATGGTGTTGACGGTTTATTAACAATGAGTTACTGACTTCCATTCAGTGTTTAGTGTCTCAATTTGTAAGTGTTGTAACTTGTAACACTGAGAACATAAATATGCTGATGCTCTAAAATGTTTCAAAGTAAAGGTTGTGGTACATTTATTTTAGGTATTTATGGATTATATTCATTAACACATAATTAACTACAGGGTATTTCACAATTATAACATATATTTCAAAACTATATTAGCATAATTTCAAAATTATCTTAATATTATATAAAAGAAAATTCCAACTGTGTGGCAACAAAGGCTGTGTGCACTGCGCAGCCACACACCCATGGAGCTTAAAGGGAACAGTGATCACGGGATGTGCAAAATTGCCCAGGTCAGGATTCTCATTCTAGAATCTGCAGAGAGCTATGTTGGCATTCATTTCAAGAGGAATAGTGTATAAGAGTAAGGAGGTGTTGATGAGGCTCTATGGGGCACTGGTGAGACCTCATTTGGAATACTGTGTGCAGTTTTGGGCCCCCTATCTTAGAAGGGATGTTCTGATGTTGGAGAGAGTTCAGAGAAGATTTACGAGGATGATTCCTGGAATGCAGGGGCTAACATATGAGGAGCGTTTGTCGGATCTTGCACTTGTAATCATTAGAGTATAGAAGAATGACAGGGGATCTCATAGAAACATTTCGAATGTTGAAAGGGTTGGTTAGAGTAGATGTGGAAAGGCTGTTTCCCTTGGTGGGTGAGTCCAGGACAAGAGGCCAAAGTCTTAGAATTAGAGGGTACCCATTTAAAACAGAGATGAGGAGGAATTTTTTTAGCCAGAGGATCATGGATTTATGGAATTTGTTGCCACATACAGCTGTGGAGGCCCGATCATTGAGGGTCTTTAATAAGGAGATTGATAGGTATCTAATTAGTCAGGATATCAAGCGATATGGGGAAAAAGTCAGAAATTGGAACTAGATGGGAGAATAGTTTAGCTCATGGTGGAGTGGTGGAGCAGACTCAATGGGCCGAATGGCCTACTTCTGCTCCTTTGTCTTGTGATCTTGTGAGAGCAAATCAGAACTTCTTCAGTATGTTTGTCACTGGTAAGTCATAAAAATAGACACTGAAATTTATTCAAAAGAACACCAACAGTATGCATATAAACTCTGCAACTGTGCTGCATAAAGAATTTGAAATGCTTCCACTAATGAAAAGATGCTTGCTAATTTTTAATGCATTGAATGCAGTAAAAATGAGACACCATTAGACAGAAGAGAATAGCCTTATTTTTATTAGTGGCAGAACTTGCTTGAAGAAGTTCTCATTTGCTGTTTAAGTATGCTGCTTTGACACATCTAACCAGGGCAGTTTTGCAGTTGCCCTGATGTATGCAACAGTAAGGTTATGAAATCATAAAATCTTCTCACCCCACCCCCCCCACCCTTAGAGATACAGGGTTATCTTGGTGCAAGGTACAGCCCCTTACCTGGTTTGTGAAGGTTGTATTGCTGGAGCAACTTTGTCCTCACAGAATTTCCTCATGGCTAGTGTACTGAGTGCCTGGTCAGCCCTGTATTTTAGAAAGATGTGTTCAGCAATACTATACACAGTAATCTTCAAAATAAAATGTGGGTTGGAGCACAACTCCAGAAACTTCAGCAGATAATCCAAACCAGCACTTGAGAGCAGTACAGAGGGGCTACTGCACGTACGCTCAATGCAAGAAGCATTCCTGCATGAGAGCTGACAATTAAGATTCCTCACTCCTTACTAACTGGCCTGAGTAACAGCAAAGAAATCTTTGCTGTCAGATTAAGTTCTGCCCAGACTCTCACATTCCAAAACTGCGTGTGGTTTCTGCTGGGTTTCAAGAGGTCAGTGCAATCAGTCTATGAGGTTTTAGTTGAGGCTGATAGCACTTACCCTGCCGATATCTTGCTGTAGTGCATGTATGCTGCAATTATAACTCCTGTTCGACCTTTGTTGCCCTGTTGAGACACAAATGCAAGAAGGGCTGATATCCACTGGACTATTGTAGAGTGTGTGTGGCACCATGGCCCACCATCATTAACTGCTGGGGTGGTAGACCAGCACTTGTACTACGAGTAAGTCATACTGCATACCTCTTCACTGCTGCTTGAACCAACGTTCAAGGGCAAAGGACTGCCCGGTGAGCCAATGAGTCACTCACTCACTTGCTGATAAAGCAGTACCTGTACTTCGGTTTAGCAAAAGCCAGGCTCTCGTTAAATTCAAAGGCCCAAGGTGAAAAGAGGAAGTAGAGTTGGTATCTATGACTGACACTTACAAGTGATGTGCTGTTGTGAAGCAGGTGTACCCAGATAGGATCAGGCTCTAGTATGACATATGATGAGATTGAATCGCTGTGCAAGGTTACTTCATAGGTGGGTTTGATTTAGAAGGGTAGCTGATGCCTTGCATCAATGAATGCCCATGACTTCAATGGAAATGAGGAAAAATAAACGTTGGGGAAGCAGGAAGCGATAAATTGAATATTTGTCCAAGGATCAAACACCAGTCATGGAATTCTGCACAACAGAGCCCAGGCAAGGTAAGAAATAAAGCAGTCAACCCTCTTTCAGACTCCAGTTATATACCAAATACTAAATAAGAAATCTAATAGAAAACACTAAATAAGGAATAATGAAATTTGCATTATCCTGCAGACTAAGGCTGTGGGTAGGTAAGAGTACGGAAGTGCCTACATGAGTGGAGAAGAACAATACCACAACCATTTATTATACTGCAAACAGTGCAAACTCAAAAAGGCAGGACATGGAATCCTGAAACAAGTCTTCCAGAGCTAGGCTTTAATGAGCTGGAGTGTCATAAAAGCACCCAGTTCTCAGTTCTGAAAACCATCCCAAGGTGAAGATTTATCTGCATCTTTACAGAAATAGGACTCTCATTTCAACAATTAAACTGAGGCCACTTCCATCAGGCCTGCAAAACACATCCATAAAACAGTCTGCTGGGAATGACAGGAGGGTTTTGCTGATCAAATTGCCTGCGCCCATTGCTTGCTCACCTTGCAGTGCAGGACAACAACATGATGGGGGTCAGAGTTCAGCCACATCTCCATGGCTTTGCAGATGGCACAAATCTTGTCCAGGGGAGGAGCATGAAGGTCAGGCCAGCCAAAGTCCTGAACCTGATAAGCCAAAACATATCATGGTTAATATTTGTTTTACATTTCCCAGGTGGTGGCATCACTGGCAAGGCTGACATTTATTGACCATCCCCAATTGCTCCTCCGAAGTTAAAACGCTTGATGGCTCACTTCAAAGGGTTTTTAAGAGTCAACCACATCGATGGGTCTGGAGACTCACATGGACCAGATTAGATAAAGGTAGCTGATTTCAATTCCTGAAAGACATTGGTGAACTAGATGAGTTTTTAACAACGACCTGGTGGTTTCACTGCCTTCTTTACTGACAGTATTTTTTATATATATTTGAGAGTTCACGTCACTGGATTTAATTTCCACAATGCTATGGTCATGCCTCTGAATCACGTCTGTAAATTAACAACTAAACTCATACCATGGCTTGAATCTGCATTTACTGACATTGAAAATGTCTGCTTTACGAAGGGTGGTGTAGGGTAGATTTTATGCTAGATGCACGTCGAAGAACGACCACCTCCTGGTTACAACAACTCAATGCTCTCTGTCCACTGCATAGTCCTCCCTGAAAGCTTCTGCAGGTGGTGAATTTTAAACATGCAGCATGGGCCCATTCCTAACCTGCTCCTACAGCTTTGGTTGGACCTCCCAATATCGGACAGCAGGACAGCACACAGAACTGTGGGCCTTTTGACGGCAGCTTAACCCTGCATTACTCACACTGAAAAGACTTTAAAACAAACAAGTATCTAAAAGAAATTAATTTGCAGGATTACAGGGAGAAGGATAAACCAGTAGAGACTCAACTGGTCGAATGGTGTTCTTCAGTGCTGAAACCATTCTAAATGAAGGGAAAAGAAAATTCAGACCACTTACCTTGGGATTGAGCCTGCTGATGTCTTGCCTCTTTTCGGACAGATTGAAAAGCTATAAAAGAAATGTAATAGTTTTAAAAAGGTGAAGCATAGTGGATTTGTATGCTAATACCTACTTGTTGGAAAGGATAGATCACAAGCTCCTGAGAGTAACCATCTGAGATCTCCTAAGGATCTCTTGTACCAGCCACCAATGCCAGATGGGAGTGCACACTCTTGTGTCGCCTTGAGCAAAGATGCAAGTGGTTTTTGAATCAATTTTAAACCATTCCTGTGCATAAGGACTTTTACTGCAAAGGACTTTTCATATAGGAATTTCTACCTTGCCTCTGTGTTAATTGAACCAAGAATTTCTCAACCAAAAAAAAAATCAGATTCACGAGTGTAGAAACAGAACATTTATCCATCATGTTAAACTCCTTGTGAGCTATAGCCTTCTTCAACTGCCCCCCGCAAGCTCCTCTACCCGCTATGTTTCCTCCGAACTTCGTTGTCTATGCTGCTGAAAAACAACAAAGCTCACATCATTTGTCAGTGATAATAAATATGATTCTGATTCTGACAAAAAATGGCCAAAACTTTCCAAATTAATTCACGGCACATGCTGTTATAGCTGTGTGACTGGGCATTGTGGGTTAATATTTCAGCATGCTTGAATAAAATTCTTCACTAAATATTGACACAAAGGAGTTCCCTGTTTATTTTAACTAGGTCTCCATCTTTTAAGAAGAGCTTGAGACAAACTGATCCATTGAAAAATAGTGTTCGAATGCCAACTTAACTTGGCTGAACAATGTCTGGGTGATATTTAGAGTCTTACCATAGTGACAGAGCCAAATTAAGATTCAGATACGTTGCTATGATAAACTTGGACTGCAACATAAACCAAAATAAAACCACTTCTTTTTTAAAATTTAGGATGTGGACATTACTGGTGGGACTGATATTTATTGACCATTTCTAATTACCACTTGAAGTGGATGACTTGTGATTTCATTTCAGAAGGCAGATGAGAATCAATTACATTGCCGTGCATCTTAAGTCACATAAAGGCCAGACCAGATAACGCCAGCAGACTTCATCTCCAATGAAGACACCAGTGAACCAGATGAGGTTTTACAATATAGCAGTTTTACGGTCACAGTTACTGATATATTTCATTCTAGAATGTATTATTAACTAAATTTACAAGGTCAGCACAGTGACACCAGTAACCCAGGTTCAATACTGTCTTCAGGTGCTGTCTATATGGAGCTTATGATTGCATGGGTTTCCTCCGGGTGTCCTGATTTCCTCCCACTTCCCAAAGATGTTGAGGATGGTAGGTTAATTGCCAACTGTAAGTTGTACCTCGTACATAGAATCTGGAGAGAGTTGGAAATATGTAGAGAATGCAATGGAATTAATGTAAATGGGCACTTGGTGGTCAACATGGACTTGTTGAGTTGAAGGACCTGTTTCCACGTTGTATTACACTATGACTCTGCATTCTTCAATTGTGGAACTTGAACTATGTCTCCAGATCATTATTGCAGACCTTTGACTAATCCAGTAACATAACCAGCAATGCTACTGTACGTCATAACTGGCCCTTATAAGACTAAGCAAGTTTTATTTAAAGAGAAAGAAGTCCCTTTGGAAAAAAACTTGAATTTTGATGAATTTTAATACCTTTCTTCCTTACTTTTACAAAGGGTGTTTTCTGGTCTGATATTTTACTTCACCCACTGGCACCCACATCAGTAGGGCAGCAGTACACAAGTTAAATTAAAATCAGCACTGCGGCAGCATGTGGTTAATGAGTGTGCTGCCATATATGTTGACCTCTAATAATCCAGCTCTATCTCACAATTCACCTTTAAGTTACAGTGAAGCCAATGGCACTTGATCTTCAAAAGAAATAAACCGCTTCAAACATCAACAAGAATGAAGGAAGAGGAAGCTGGTGGTCATAGTTCTGCTTTGTCAAACGGCAAGACCAAACCTCTGCCAGACCGCAAACAAACAAAGGATTTCAGAGGCATTTTCTTTACACTTCATTGTCTTCAATCCCAAACCTATAGCTACTTAACCATACTTTGAAGTCAGCTGGACAAAACATAGTAGGAGTAGGCCACTTAGCCTACTCCTACTAAAGGTAGAATTCAGTTACCTCCAAAAATATTCAAAGATGCTATGCCACCCTTTGAGAAAGAGGAACGCTAACCCTAATGCACTTCCACTTCAGAGACTTGATGCAGGGAGGATGGTGACCCTCACTGAGGAATCTAGAAACAGTCTGAGAATAAGGGGTGGGTTGTTTAGTACAGAGGTACGAAGAAATCCATTCACTCAGAGGATGGTGAATCTCTGGAATTCTTTTACCCTTGGGGATTGGAGGGGTTGATCATTGTGTTTGTTCATTACAAGGGCTGATAAATTTCTAGTCATCTATAGCCTACTCCTGCTCCAATTTCTTACGTCAGAGGAAAACTCTGACTAAGCAATAAAACACTGTCAGAAAATAGAAACGGGACACTTAAACATTAAAGTTTATTTTCTTTTAAATTCTACCTTGCCACCACTGAATCTAGAGTGTGACTCTTGTGTGTGATCAGAGCATTCCTGATATCTGGAGCTCCTCTGCAGGTTACGTGAGGAGTATTGGTCTGTATTGGTATTGCCATACGTACCAAATAATTGTCTCCATGTTTGGACTTCAACATGTGAGCAACTTCCTTCAGGTTGCTGCGATATCGCTGTTCCTCAAGCACTGATGGGAAGAAAACTGAAATAATTCGCTCTGTGATGTATGTCAGGTCAAAATCATAGTTCCTCTCCATGACGTGGTCCACACTGAAACTCCTGATGAAAATATAGGGAAAACAGTGGGTTAGTGTTACAATGTCAGCAGCACCAGGCACTAAACTTGCAATGGGTGAGAAATGTTGGAGTCAATGGTGGATCTTGCATCAGGTCAGGAACTTGAAGGTTATAAGATCAAATCCCCACCCCCAACCAATCTATAAGGTCATGAAAGCCCAACAGGATCCTGAGACACACACAAAATGCTGAAGGAACTTAGCAAACCAGGCAGCCTTGATGGAAAAGAGTACAGTCGACGTTTCGGGCTGAGACTCTTCATCAGGACTGGAGCAAAAAAGATGAGGAGTCAGAGTTAGAAGGTGGGGAAGGGGAGAAAGAAACACAAGGTGATAGGTGAAACTGGGAGGGGGAGGGGTGAAGTAAAGAACTGGGAAGTTGATTGGTGAAAGAGATACAGCGATGGAGAAGGGGAATCTGATAGGAGAGGGAAGATGGCCATGGAAGAAAGAAAAGGGGGAGGAACACCAGAGGGAGATGATGGGCTGGTAAGGAGATAAGGTGAGAAGGGGAAATGGGAATGGGGAATGGTGAAGAGGGAGGCATTATTGGAAGTTCAAGAAATCGATGTTCATGCCATCAGGTTGGAGGCTACCCAGTGTGCCCCTCCAACCTGAGTGTGGCCTCATCACGACAGTAGAGGAGGCCATGGACTGACGTATCAGAATGGTAATGGGAAGTGGAATTAAAATGGGTGGCCACTGGGAGATCCCATTTTTTTCTGTAGATGGAGCATAGGTGCTTGACGAAGCAGTCTTCCAATCTACATTGGGTCTCACCAATATACAGGAGGCCACACCGGGAGCACCGGATACAGTACAGTAGATGATCCCAACAGACTCACAGGTGAAGTGTCGCCTTACCTGGAAGGACTGATTAGAACCATGAATGTTAGTGAGGGAGGAGGTGTAGGGGCAGGTGTAGCACTTGTTCCGCTTGCAAGGATTAATGCCAGGAGGGAGATCGGGGGGGGGGGGGGAACAAATAGACAAGGGAGTTGCCTATGGGGTGATCCCTGTGGAAAGCAGAAAGGGGGGGGGGGAAGAAAGATGTGCTTGGTGGTGGGATCCCACTGGAGATGGGATCCAATGGATCCCTGATATTGTTCTTGGAAAAGAACTTGTCTGGGCTGGCTATACTCCAGACTCTGACAGATTGGTCTCAAACATGGGCATAGCTCAAAAAACAGCTTCTCCCTTCAAAGCACCCACATCTTTCCCTGCAATGCCACCCCCCCCCCCCGAATCACCTCACAGATCAGGGCATTTCTTTTGCACTTTACAGATGCCTTTCAGGATTCCCCAAAAACCTCACTAAAAATGAGTACTACTGAAGCACAGACACCATTGCAAGAAACATGACAAGATCTCACAGACAACAAATATGATCATGACCAGATTACTAAACCTGTCAATGTTAATTGAGTAACGAATATTGGCCAGGAAGGATACTCCTGGCCAATCTCCCCCTGCTCTTCTTCAAAATTATGCCATGGGATCTTTCACATCTACCTGAGAGGGCAGACCTCAGTTTAATGTCTCATCCAAAAGACAGCATTCCCTCGGTGTTGTTCTGTTAAGATTTAAATACTCAAGTCCCTGGATTGGCACTTGAATCTACAACATTGGGGCTACAGAGGCAAGAGCACAACCCATTGAGCCACAACTGATACCACTGGGAGGCAAGTGCAGAAATTGCCAGGGCCCTATCAGAGATATTTAAATCATCCTTAGCAACAGGGGATGTACCAAAGGATTGTTGGATAGCCAATGTTGTTCCACTGTTTAAAAAAGGCTCTAAATATAAACCAGGAAAATTATAGGCCGGTGAGTCTGATATCAGTTGTGGGAAAGTTATTGGAATGTATTCTGAGAGATCAGATATACAAGTACTTGGATGGACATAGACTGATTAAGGATAGTCAGCATGGCTTCATGCGTGGTAGTTAGTGTCTAACCAATCTTATAGAGTTTTTCAAGGAAGTTATCAGAAAAGTGGAAGAATGCAAGGCAGTGATATTGTCTACATGGACTTTAGTCAGGCATTTGACAAGTTCCCATGTGGGAGGCTGGTCAAGAAGGTTCAGTCATTTGGCATTCAGCATGAGGTAGTAAATGGGATTAGACATTGGCTTTGTGGGAGAAGCCAGAGAGTGGTAGTAGAGGGTTGCCTCTCTGACTGGAAGCAAAGGTGGTCTGCTGCAGGGATCAGTGCTGGGTCCTGTGTTGTTCGTCATCTATATGAATGATCTGGATCAGCAAATTTGCAGATGACACCAAGATTGGGAATGTAGTGGGGAAGTGGGGAAGGTTATCATGGCTTGCAGAAGGATTTGTATCAGCTGGAAAAATGGGCTGAAAAATGGCAGATGGAATTTAATGCAGACAAATGCAAGGTGTTGCACTCCGGTAGGACCAACCAGGGTAGGTCTTACACAGTGAACGGTAGGGCACTGAGGAGTGTGGTAGAACAAAGGGATCTGAGAATACAATCCATAATTCATTGAAAGTGGTGTCACAGGTAGATAGGGTCATAAAAAATGCTTTTGGCACATTTGGCCTTCATAAATCAATGTATTGAGTACAGGAGATGGGATGTTACATTGAAGTTGTATAAGACATTGGTGAGGCCTAATTTGGAGCATTGTGTGCAGTTTTGGTCACCTACCTACAGAAAGTATGTAAACAAGGTTGAAAGAGTACAAAGAAAATTTACAAGGATGTTGCTGGGTCTAGAGGACTTGAGTTACAAGGAAAGAGTGGATATGTTAGGACTGTATTCTTTAGAACATAGAAGATTGAGAGGAGAGTTGATAGAGGTATGCAAAATTATGACGGGTATGGATAGGGTAAATGCAAGCAGGCTTTTTCCACTGAGGTTGGTTCAGACTACAACTAGAGGTTATGGCTTAAGAGTGAAATGTGAGAAGTTTAAGGGGAACATGAGGAGAAACTTCTTCACTCAGAGGGTTGTGAGAGTATGGGGCAAGCTGCCAGCAGAAGTGGTGCATGTGAACTCGATTTCAATGTTTAAGAGAAGTCTGGATAGGTACATGGATAGTCGGGGTATTGAGGGGTATGGTTCCGGTACAGGTTGGTGGGAATAGGCAGTCTAAATGGTTTTGGCATGGACTAGATGACCTCAGGGCCTGTTTCTGTGGTGTTTTTCTCTATGACAACTGAGCAAATCCAATCATCTTACTTTGGAATCTTGAACATTCCAAACTTTTAAGAACTGGAGACTTATAATTTAATTAAGAATGCACCACGAAAATCCCAGGCATAGAAGAACACAGTGGCAATGTCTATTATATTAGCCTGGCTTTCATAAAGAGCCTTTCAATGTTGGCTTCTGTCGATGAGTACTAATTCTCCTTGTAACCCAGAGGCCTTGAGTTCTTGGCAACCTTGAGCAGGGAGCAAGCTGTGTTTCAGATCACGCACCATTAATGCTTACTCAAAACTTCATAAATTCCTTCACTCCTTCAATTATCTATTTTTAAAATGACACTTCAACAAATTGACTGATTTACCTTGGCAGAGTGCTCCTTTGATTGGAACTTTTCAAAGATCTTGTTGACCCCTACACAGAGAAAAGAACTTTATTTCAACTAGTGAACGTGGAAAAACATCTACTGTATGAGACTGAAAACATTTTTTTTGATCTCTTCATGTTTAATATTGTTTATCACAACTGTGTGGGCTGGGAACTGGCAAAGTCATTCTTGTGAAGGGAGTATCACATTTCAGATTTGGGCCTGTCTCCAGCTAAACCAGGGAAAGTTCACAGCAAATCAAATACTTGTTATATGAGTTCATTAGAAGAAAGCATTTCTTGAATAGAGATTTGAGCAGGGGGATGCAAGAAGGTTGAGGGACCAGGAGTGTAAAACCAATAGCAGCAGTTCATCCCTTTCTCCTAGTGTATACAGCTATAACTTTCATTGCATCATAAAGAGATACAGCACATCTCTCCATGATTCAACGAGTGATTGAATCATAGAATGTGGACCTGCATAATTCCAGTTTTATTCTTCACCTTTGCTCATCAACCACCCTCAGGTTCTATAGATCACCTACACACTTTAGTGGCCAATTAACCTACCAGTAAGTAAAGGAACCAAAGACCAAGAGAGGGAGAATAGGACTAAGAGAATGCTTACAGAATTTCTATCCTTGTTCCTCCTGAAAAGACAGGCCTATCATAACTACAGCACATCCTAAGGAGCACTTACAGGCAATAGAGTCCTTCTGGAAGTCCAGCTGCTCTTGTGTTGGCCAATATGTGCATGGCAAGCTTACTGAAGCAATGAGATAATGATTGTCCTTGCAGGGAACTTTGGAATTGCTCTGACACAGGAGGAGGCTGTTCAGCTCATGAGTCAAAAGTGGGTTTCCTTGTTCAGCATTTGGCTCTTCCTTGTCTCATTCCTCCACTCTTTCCCCGTGGCCTTGCAGATTATTTTTCCTCCAGTGCTTATCCAATTACCTTCTGAAATCCCTGATTCACTCAGTTCCCAGCATCCTCCAGGCAGTGAGTTCCAGACTATAACTATTCTCCACATATCAAATCTTTTCCTCACACCCTCCCTATTTTAGGTATGATGATTGGGGAATAAATATTGACCAAGACACAAGGAAGAACTATTCAAAATAGTATCATGGGATGTTTCGCTTCCACTGGAGAGAGCAGATTTACATGCAGAGCTTCCCAAGCCAGAAAATTAGTTATTTATTAAATATTCTACATGACAGAAACACTGACACTGGCGTGAGCTTGTAGACGTGTTCTGGACCAACACACTAGAAACTTTACCCACTTCAGAATATAAAACATAGTACACAGAACAGTACCTAATATATGTATCTGCCTCCACAATGACCCCTGGCAGCATGTTCCTCACACCCACCACTCTATGTAAAAAAAACACCTCTGACATCCCTCTATATTTTCCTCCAACCACCTTAAAATGATGCCCTCTCATATTAGCCATTGTTTCCCTGGGAAAAGGGTGCTGGCTGTCCACTCGGTCTATGCATCTTATCATCTTATTAATTAATTAATAGGCATCCATTAGTCTCATGAGACCATGGATTTGCGCCTTGGAAGGTTTCCAGGGTGCAGGCCTGGGCAAGGTTGTATGGAAGATCAGCAATTGCCCATGCTGCAAGTCTACCCTCTCCACGCCACCGACGTTGTCCAATGGAAGGGCATTAGGACCCATACAGCTTGGCACCGGTGTCGTTGCAGAGCAATGTGTGGTTAAGTGGCTTGCTCAAGGACACAACACGTTCCCTCGGCTGGGGCTCAAACTAGCGACCTTCAGATCACTAGACGAATGCCTTAACTACTTGGCCATGCGCCAACACCTTATACATATACATTTATCTTATACATATACTTATACATATACATTTATATACACTTATTATCTTATACACTTCTATCAATTCAGCTCTCATCCCCCTTTGAGGAAAGCTCTACCTCGCTCTACCTCGCTTTCTTCATAAAACATGATCTCTAATTCAGGCAGCATCGTGGTAAATCTCCTCTGTATCCTCTCTAAAGATTCCACATGCTTCCTATAATGAGGCAACCAGAACTGAACACAATATTCCAAGGGTGTTCTTTTTCTTTTATACTTTATTTTCAAAATTTTCCAAAAAAAAACAATGGAATCAACAAGAACATACCAACTCAGACATGTATAAAAATGAAATAAGCAAAAAAAAAGAGACATAACATTAGAGGGATGCCTATTGTACAAAGTGCTCAAAAATACTAAACATTAAATCTCAAATGAGGGCCGTGAGAAATCAGCTGGGGGGAAATTGCTGATCCGCCCCGGCCTCATCCAGGTAGGCAAGAAATGGATCCCAGATAGCTGAAAATTTTTTAATTGAATTGGTTCTCAAGAACCTACGTTTCTCCATCTGTATGACTGAGATCATATCAGCCATCCATCTCCGAAAGGAAGGGGGAGAATGTGATTTCCATTCCCTCAAGGTAAGTCTTTTGGCAACAGTCATCCCTAGCATCAGAGACTGTTGTGTGGCTGCAGGGAAACAAATAGTAGATTGCGAGCAGCCAAATTATAGCGAGACCAGCTTCCAAGGGGAAGGATCTTTTATAGGCCTTCGAGTACCAGTCCAATATTTTGGACCAAAATCCAGTCAGTAATGGGCAAAACCAAAAGGTGTGTGACAACGTGACCTCCGTCCCTTGGCATCTATCACACATTGGCGAGACAGACGGGTAAATCCTGGGCAATCTAAGTTTAGAGTAGTGGAGATGGTGGACAACTTTAAACTGGATCAGTTGGTGCCTGCTGTTAAGAGAGCAAGCCGGTATCATAGGCAAACACTTATCCCAGGCAGCTTCAGATAATTCAATGTCCAACTCCTCTCTCCAGGCGAATCTAATCTTCACAGTAGACGCTACCAGTGCAACTATCAAACAAACGTACAAACTTAGAAACAAGATGCCTGGAATCAGGAGGGTTCTTTAAAATATCAAAAAATATGTTTCCCTGGAAGGATTTCAAAATTACAAATCTTAGATTGAATGTAGTGTCTAATTTGTAAGTAATGAAAAAAGTGCGAATGAGGCAGCTCAAATTTCTCTTTCAGCAGACTAAATGTTGCAAACTGTCCCCCTATGTACAGGTCTTCAATAGAAACTAGACCCTTCTCCCTCCAAGCATGGTAGGTTTTATCTGACCATGAGGGTAGAAAGGAGTGATTGAAACAGACTGGTGTTTGTACAGAGGTCTCTGGTAATTCCAAGTGTGTTCTAACCAGAGTCTTTTAGTGCTACAATATTATTTCGTAGCTTTTGAACTCAATACCCCGACTGATGAAGGCCATCACAGCATAAACCACCCTATCAACTTGCGCTGCAACTTTGAGTGATCTATAGATATGAACCCAAAGATCCCTCTGTTCCTCCAGACTGCTAAGAATCCTGCTATTCACCACGTACTCTGCCTTCAAGTTCAACCTTCCAAAGTGCATCACTTCACACTTTTCCGGATTGAACTTCATCTGCTATTTCTCAGCACAGCTCTGCATCCCATCAATGTCCTGTTGTAACCTATGACAACCTTCTACACATTCCACAACACCATCAACATCTGTGTCCTCTGCAAACTTATTAACCCTCCCTTCTACTTCCTCATCTAAATCACAAAGAGCAGGGCTCCCAAAACAGATCCGAGCAGAACACAATTAGTCACGGAGCTCCAAGCAGAATATTTTCCATCTACTCCATTCACCCTCTGAGTCCTGTGGGCAAGCCAATTCTGAATCCACACAGCCAAGTTTCCCTGGATCACATACCCCTGACTTTCTGAGTGAGGCTACCTGGGGGAACCTTATCAAAACTCAATAAAATCCATATACTCCACATCACTGCTCTACATTCATCAATTTATTTTTTCACTTACTCAAAAAATTCATCAGGCTCAGGAGGTACAACCTACCCCTCACAAAGTTATACAGATGATCCCTAATCAGACTATTCTTCTCCAAATACTCATAAATCCTGTCTCTAAGGATCCTCTCTATTAATTTGCCTATCACTGACGTAAGACTCACTGGTCTATCATTCCTAGGATATCCCTATTACCTTTCTTGAACAAATGAATAACATTTGTCACCCTTCATTCTTCTGGTACACTTGTGGCCAGTGAGGATGCAAAGATCATCACAAAAGGCAGAGTAATGCCAGATCCTTCCGTACAGTCCTGGGTTTTACACAAGGTCATTTGCACACTACAAGTGCCACGAGCAGGAAAGATAGTCCTTGTAAGGCACATCTTAAAAAACTGGTGCTTCTCACTTTTCAGCAAAGAGACATTACGTATCGTTACCTAAACTATGGGAGTAGTATGAACAATATCACCAGGAAGGAATAAACAGCGAACAGCACCAGACAGTAAAAGCACTAACCAGTGAAACAAAATATTAACAGAAAGGAGAAAAAGGGATAAAGAAAATAAAATACAATTCAGAAGACAACTAACACCCTTTGAGGTTGTAGCTGAGCCTATAGTTTTTGCTGTACTATCCCCGTTACATAAATGTAGTGTAAATATATTTAAGGAGAATTCGGGGAAACCTTGGATACTTATTCTGTGAAGGAATCTTATTTATTTGTAAAGATAATAGCCTCCAGCACTTGATACTTCACAGAAGCATGTGGGCACATGTCATTGCCACAGTGTTTCATGCACACACACACACACACACACACAAAAGATAGGCACTCACAAGCACACATATAAACACACACATGCATACAAAGCTAGACGCGCTCACTTTATTTTACTCACCAAATGCTCTATATTCTTCACTGTTCCAGTACTCTTTCTTGGCTATGAGAAATCAGAAACAGGAAAGCTATTTACTGACGCATCAACAAACCTAGCCCTTATCTTACAGGAATCCACATTGAGTTGATTGTGGGCATCCATCCAGGACCGATAACATGACAGAAATGTTGTCTGCTCACTTCCCTGACCTAGCCTGCACCAACCCAACCCCGCCCTCCCCCCAAACACCCTCACCACTTCACACTCTTACTCTCTTCTAAAATGAACAGAAGACAGGAGTGTCCTGTTTCCTGTACTCAGAAATGGCACAGCCCATGAGAGTTGGAGGACAGACCCTAGAAGATTCACATAGAGAGAGAAAAAAACATTTTGTAGGGCCCTCCTGCCTTTTGCCCGGGAGAATTATTTGCGCACCACAGGTGTTTTTATTATTACTTACGTCTAAAAACAACCCTTTCTGTAAAGTTCTGGTGCTGAATGTGAGCCAGCAGTAAATTTAAACATTTAAAGAGGGCAAATATTTATGAATCTTGCAATGTTCTCCAATGAAAACCTCTCAAATTGAAGCTGATGCTGGGGGTCCCACTAGGGAGCCTTGGGCCAACACACTATGTTGCAGTGACATTAGTGAACCATTCCCTTGCCAGAAAGCACAACTGATGGGTTAAATAGTGTAGCTGTTAAATTACTGGTCTAGTAACCAGCAGTGATCTTAAGATATACGTTCATATCCCACCACAGCAGTTGTAGAGCTTAAATTCTTGTTAACCTTACAAAATAACATTCTTTTTTTAAATTAAGTAAAAACTCATCTTGGGAACTGAATGATCATAAAATCTACCTGGTTCACTAGTGTTCTTCAGACGACTCACCCGCTTTGGTCTCTGTGTGATTCCAGACCCACCAAATGTACATTGGTAGTGGTATTGATATCAGTTTAATATTGTCAGATGTACCAAGATGCAGGGAAAAGCTTGTTTTACAAACCGTTCATACAGATCAGATCATTACACAGTGCAATGAGGTAATAAATGTAAAACAATAACAGTGCAGAAAAAAAAAGTATAAAAGCTACCAAAAGAGAGCAGTGCAGGAAAATGATAAACCATTAATTCAGGGGCAAATAGATGATAAATGTCAGTAACGTTAATATCCTATAACTGAATATGTTTTTTTTAAAAAACACAAGATACAAGAGTATTGCTTTAGAATATCCCATTTTCATTTCATTTACATTCATGGGAAATGAGAGTTACGAGCAAGACCCATCCATCACTAATTGATCCACAAACAGAATGGCTTGCGTAAGCACAGCAAGGGGTATCAGATTTGACAGTTCAGTTATTCCACAGTTACCCTTACAAAGAACATCTTTTTAAAATTTAGATTTAAATTAATTTAATTAAATAACTACAGTGCTGGGATTTGAACCTCAGGTCTTCATATTATAGTTCAAACCCTTGGATTCAAATTCAATGACATAGCCATTATGCTATGCCTACCTAGAGAACTTCTCCATTAAACAAATAAGTTTAAGATGTTTGTGTGCACAGACTGTATTGACAGTCTGGTATATATAAATGGTATTT
The DNA here is from genome assembly GCF_030028105.1 of Mobula birostris. Classification (NCBI taxonomy): domain Eukaryota; kingdom Metazoa; phylum Chordata; class Chondrichthyes; order Myliobatiformes; family Myliobatidae; genus Mobula; species Mobula birostris. The sequence continues at coordinate 67,546,142 of NC_092402.1, forward strand.
GTATATCAGGGGTCCTGAATGTTTTTTTTAGGGAAGGAGGTTAGTAGGGACACAGCTTGGCTCTACAGCACTTGAGTGATAGGTGTCAGGGAGCTGTACACTCAGTGGGTATATAGAATTGGCCGGGTTATTCTGAAACCTTCCACATGCACCTCTGGATTTACAGTTCCTGGAAAGTGTGCTAGAGCCTCAGATATAGAGACTGTATGGGAAAGATATGAGGGGGAGGATTTTACTGAATGGTGAAGCAGGCTTAAGGCGAATGATGACCCTTTCTTGATTCTATCTCTTTATATCCTCAGAACCATGACATGTATAAATGCCTTGCCACATGGGCCAAATTTGAGGGCAAGCTTTCGGTGAGTGGCGCTGACAAAGGAGGCAAAATTCTCAGCTGATTGAAGGTGGACAGAGCTTTCCCAGCTTATGCTTCCTTCCCAATTACAACCCTCAAGCTGTACATAGCAACCATAATAAAAAACCAGGGAGGTATGGAATTTTTCTGACTCATAAGGGCAAAAAGGCCTGGGGAGCCCAACAACAGTTATTGAAGTTATCAGCTTGATCTGAGATTAGAGTAGCAGCCCAATGCTTGTTCAACATTCAGTGCTCCAACACTGGTAGATGAGGTGGCTGAGTTAACCCTCTGGATGCCTTTGTCCAGAATCTGCTGGGTTGCTGGAAATGGCAACAGGTTTATTGGAGCAACTATTTATATTCTGTATACCAGAGCATAATACACCACAGAGGCCAATACAGATGATCATAGTTGTGCCAGTTCATCAGAAGAGATTGCCCATCAGTCCCATTTCTCTGCTCCTTCCCTGTAAACCTGGTAACTTTACCTTCACTACCTTTCCCATAATTATCTAATATCTTATGGGAAGTTTCTATTGAATCTGCTAGAGCTAAAGGACTAGGGAACACAGTAATAAAATTTTGGCCATAGATTCAAGGGGGGAATGTGGGGGAAACTATTTTACATAGACAGCAATAGTGATCTGAAGCTCACTTACAGGTTCTGGACACAGAATCATTTGGCACAGAACAGTGGCACAGCTTTTACAGGCACTGCCTCACAGGTTGGATCCTGACCTCATGCGTGGAGTTTGCACATTCTTCCTGTTGCTGGGTGCTTGCTTTCCTCCCACATTCCAAAGACATGCAGGTCAGTAGAGGGGTGGCTGCTGTAAATTGTCTCTTGTATGTAGGTGAGGGGTAGAATTCAGGAGTTGATGGGCATGTGGGGAGAATAAAATGAGACAAAAGTCGATTCGTGTGAATAGGTGGTTGACGGTCAGATCAGTCTTGGAGCTGAAAGGCCTGTTTCTGTGTTGTATCGCTCTATGACACTAATTGGAAAGATGCGGGAAAAAAAGAATTTCTGGGGAAAGAGCATGGAAATGGGACTCAGTGTATTGTTTTCCATGGAGCTGACACAGACTCAATGAACCAAGTGGCTTCCTTTTGTGCTGTAATGATTCTATGATCCCATTAAGTCAGAAACCCTCCTTGTTGTCTCTCTGGATTTGCCAACCATCTTAAACCTTTGGTATCTTGATTACTGGCCCTTCTGCCACTGGAAATACTTCTTCTAATTAAATTCTTAATGACTTTAAACACTCTATCTGATCTCTGCTGATCTTCGTCTGCTCCAAGGAGCTTGTCTCATATCACCAAATAAGTTTTGTGCAATGCTTGACTCAGAGATTGGTTGACCAAACTTCCCCATCTCAGTTTATCACAGGCTGGCAAACCAACCATTAACCCGATTCTACAAAATGTGATCTAGACTCTAAAATGAAGGAGAATTGGAATGACTGATATTGGAAGCTATCAGGGAAAAAAGGTTCAACAAGATACATCACTGGACAGTGTATAAGACTGGCAAGAAGAACAAGTAAATGGAAAAATACGAGAACAGGGGGACAGTATTCTAGTTTTATATATACAGTGAATTCCAGTTAATCGGACCACTGATTAATCGGGGCAACCACTTGTTTGGTATAGCTCTTAAACAACAAAAGCAAATCAAGAAAATAGCTGGGTCTCCCTTTATTTATTTGGGACACAATGCTGCTTAATTGGGACAGGAGACTGTTGCTTAACTATGGTCTGGTTATGATCAGTCATGTGCATTTGCATGGCTGTTAGACACTACACCATGCTCAGGGCAAACAGCTTTTAAATTGCATCAGTTGCATGTGTTTGCGCTCAAAAAGCAGTGCTTGTTGTCACTGATAGTTGGTGAGAATTAAGCAGCAAGAAAATCCAGAACTGTTTTGCTCACTGTGGTTTCAAGCATTCTGGCTTAGAGATGCAGGAAACGACCAAGAGTGAAAATGAAATAATTTTACTACTTCAACAAGTTAGGGACTACGAAGAATTTGAAGGTATTAACAATCATCTTGATTGTTACAATTGAAATGAAGGTTTAAAGGATGCAACTATCGAAAGCATTGTATGAAAGCAGTCCATTATCTGCACTAATTTTGTTCATTTACAGTCAATTGAAAAAACATGGAAGCGCACACTGGATGAATTCCTCCATCAACAACTATGAGGAACTAATACACAGTTTTATAGTACTGTTGTCTTATTGGTAGTGTTCTAATTTGTTTTGTATTTCATTTAAATACAAAATTTATTACTCAGTTAAAATTAGTTTGTCTTTTTTAATACCTTTTCAACTATTTCCATGAAATTTTGGCTAATCAGGCAGCCACTTAATTGGGCCAAAATGTACTGGTCACAATGTGTCCCAATTAACCAGAATCCACTGTATTTGTGTTTTATCATTCTCAGAATAATTATCCCCAATGTGAAGACAGATGGAAATAGAAACAAAAGTAAGCCACTCAGCCTCATGAACTGCTCCACCACTCAACAAAATCATGGCTGATTCTCAACCTTTGTCTTATCCCAATATCCCTTCATTTCTTAAATCCAGAAATCCATCAACCTGTGTATTAAACATACTTAATGAGCGACTGTCTACATTCTTCTGGAAAAGAGGATCTCAAAGATTCACTTTCTGAGTGAAGAATTCTTTTCTTCATTTTAGTCATAAAACAACTGCCCATCCTGTATTCTGAAACTTTTGACTCCTGGTTTGTAGACTCCTTATCCAAGGGAAATATCATCCAGCCCAGTAGATTCATGTAATATTATTTTGTAAGTTTCAATAGGATTATCTCTTATTTTCTAAACTCCAGAGAATGAAGGCCTAGTTTTCTAGCTTGCACTGGGTGCCAGTTTCAGTTCTGTAAATCCAGCCTTTAACTCCAGTGGCAGGTGATAAGGGAAGGCTCAAAGGAGGACAAGAGACCTGTAGTACAACTTGGATTCAAGAGCCTTTAAATCCTGCTGTTCATCTACTGAAGGCCCCAGTTGAAAGAGAAACACAAGCTCCTGGCTGGCTGTGGGAATAAGTAATCAGGGCACCCAGAAGACCAACACTGGGCAGCCAGCTAAGTAGTTTGGAGTTGGAGAAGTGAAAGGATAGGGCAGTGTCAGTAGGGCATTGTGAGGGTGGGGTGAGGGTGCGGCAGTGGAAAGACCTCAAGTCTCTTCCTGGCTCACAAGGAAACAAAACTAAAATTAAAAATAGCTTACCTTTCTGAGCCCAGGTTGGGAATCCAAAATTGCTTCTCTGGGTTAAAACCATGGCTAGTACTGAATGAGATGATCATAGACCATGGTATCCATTTTTTTAAAAAGTGCCCTACAGTCCACCAGTTAAAATTCGATAATGAGTCAAAAGGAGCAAGTTAAAATTCGAACTGACTAGTTCAGTTGAGGGGAATGTTAACTGGGCCACACAGCCAGTATTGAAACCTATCTCACAGCTTTTGAACTGAAAGCACTACATAAACTGGTCAATGCAGAGGACAGGATACTGACACAGCAGAAGGGCTCATTTTACAGTATTTACTCACACATCAACACGATGGAGAAGTCAGGCTGTGCTGCTTTCATTACTATTGCATTTGAAACCAGCAGCTTTTGATTACAAATAATGGTGATGTACACAGAATGAGCTGCTTCTTGAAAATAATTAAAAGGATACAGGTGCCTGCCATTTAATTGCTTTATGACTAAACGGTTAAACCCTGTGGATACTTCGCCACTGTTTGCAATGTAATTAGCATTTGCCTGATCAAATAAATGTATGTGCACAACCTGGTTGGTTTCCTGAAATGCTGATTTTCAATTTGATAATAGTATGGTGCCTTTGCCGCACCTCTGCAGTGCGATCAAACTGCTGCCAATTTAACTTGCCACAGGTACTGACAAAACAGGGTGCTCTTACCAGTAAATTATAAGAAATCACAATCACAAGGACAAAATCAACAGAATTAAGACTGCTTGCTTTACCAGTACTTAAGTGATTGGCCTTGTGTCCTATTGAATGAAATAGGCCAAACAGATTCATTTCTCAACCTTGTACCCAACAGAGTTACTCCTTTTTATAGTATTGTGACCCAGGGCACCCTGCCTTGTGCAGCTGGATCCTGGACTTCCTGTCAGATCGCCAGCAGGTTGTAAGAGTGGGCTCCCTCACCTCCACCCCTCTGACTCTCAATACAGGAGCCCCTCAGGGCTGTGTACTGAGTCCCCTCCTTTACTCCCTGTATACCCATGACTATGTCGCCATCCACAGCTCCAACCTGCTAATTATATTTGCCAACAACACTACATTGATTGGCCTTATCTCAAACAATAATGAGGTGGCCTACAGGGAAGAAGTTATCTCTCTGACACAGAGGTGTCAAGAAAACGACCTCTCCCTCAATGCCGCAAAAACAAAGGAGCTGGTTGTGGATTACAGGAGGAATGGAGACGGTTAACTCCAATTGACATCAATGGATCTGGGGTTGAGAGGGTAAACAGCTTTAAGTTCCTCGGCATTCACATCTCCGAGGACCTCACGTGGTCTGTACATACCAGCTGTGTGGTGAAAAAGGTACAACAGCGCCTCTTTCACCTCAGACTGCTGAGGAAGTTTGGTGTGGGTCCCCATATTCTAAGACCTTTCTACAGGGGCACAAATGAGAGCATCCTGACTGGCTGCATCACTACCTGGTAAGGGAACTGTACGTCCCTTAATCACAGGACTCTGCAGAGAGTGGTGCAGACAGCCCAGTACATCTGTAGATGTGAACTTCCCATGATTCAGGACAGTTACAAGGTCACCCCAACCACAGTCTATTCCAGCTGCTACCATCCGGGAAGCAGTACTGCAGCATAAAAGACAGGACCGACAGGTGCCGGGACAGCTTCTTCCACCAGGCCATCAGACTGATGAACTCACACTGATTTGAGTGTACTCTATCTTACATTGACCATTCTATTTATTATAAATCACAATGAAAGTACATTGCACATTTAGACGGAGACGTAATGTAAAGATTTTTACTCCTCATGTATGTGAAGGATGTAAGAGATAAAGTCAATTCAATTCAATGGTCAGATATGGGGTAAATTGTGCTGATGGTCCCACAGTAAAACTCCGGCTAGTGTCAGCAACTTGCAGACCAAATCATGCAAAGGAGTTATTGAACCACACTGCAAGGGTAAGTGGCTTATTTTTCACTTTGTCGTTCCTCTCCACGCCTTATGGCACATTGGGCAGCAAACTTGCCATTTCTTTAGCACTTGTCTGTTGTTTACTAGGCCGAGTTGCTAGCACGATGCTCAACCCAGCACGGACAGAAAGCGTGCAAGGAGCTGACCGGATTCGAACCCAGAACCACTTGCCTCAAAGTTCGGTGCCGATGCCACTACACCACTAGCTGGTGTTTTCTTCCCACTTTAGAAAATATTAATTTATTTACATACAGTAGATTGAATATTGTTTTGAAATGAAATTACTTTTTTAAAAATTTCTTTTGAATTATTTAAATGTTCTTCGTCTGTACCTAATTATCTCTAATCATGAGACATTTAGGAACTGTTAAAGAAAATGTCAGAAGGCCATCATGGTGGTCTGTGGGTGAGGCCTCAATTTCTGCCCTCTTTTAGAGCACTGAACCTTGTAGAATGGCCAAGGCAGCAGGGTTGGCAGGATACTTGTTGTCCCATCTCTGCAGAGGCAAGTGTGGCCATGGACTGCAATTTAGGCTCTGGGATAAATATTAAGCAAGACAACAGGGAAAACTCCTCTGCCACTGCTCCAAATAGCAGTACAGGATCTCTCACATCATCTGGAGGAAGTGGGAAGGGCCTCAGTTTAATGCCTCATGGTAAATACATCACCTCCAAAAGTGCTGCACTCCTTCTGCACTGCACTGAAAACACAATAGGCAAGAGAGAGAAACAAAGGTGGACCAGGAGAATAAGGAAGATTCTGGTGACTGGGAATCAAAAACTGCAAATGCTGGGAGTCTGAAATAAAAATCAAAAACTGTGGTAATACTCATCAGGGTCAGGCACCTAGCACTTTCTGAGACTATAGCAATGCCTCCTTGCTGTCACTATCACCTAGGTTATATGTCCAGGTATTTTATGTAAATACTTTCAGCAATGCCTCAGGAAGGTGGAAAATTTCACATTTCCAAGATAGACAGGCAAGAAGGCAGGTAACGGGACATGCATTGACAATGACATCCTGATGTCCTAAGCTGACACAAAGTTGAGGCAATGGGAGCAGGAATCTATGGACAAAGGTAAAGCTTGGCAAAAGCATTAGTGCAGCTAAACAGGTCACACACCTATCACTTTTGGTGGCACAGTGTGCCAATGTACTTACAAGTTCAAGGCTGCGAGGGGCTGGAGGCACACAGATAGTCATTACCTGCAAAACACAATAAAGTTCAAAGGTTTTAGTCATTTGAAACAAATACAGGATGTCAACTGGCTCAGCAGCTAACTTGTTCTGCACATTTTATACTGATAGCCCCATAATTCAACTTCTTTGCTGTTGTCACACACCAATTTTGAGACTTGCTCCAATTTACATCAGTCCTCTCCTGTGCAGTTTAAAATGGGGAAGCCAAGGTGAAAGGCCCAGGCATAGACCCTCTGAATAAACCACAGTCTTAAGTCCAGAGTGCAGCCCAAGGCCAAGAACATTTGCTCACCATGCAAACCTGGGCTCAGGTCCAGACAAGGTTGAATGAAATAGTGATTCAGTGACATCATACTTGGCACTTCAAAAGGTGTATGTAGCAGAACGAAAAGAAGTTGTAAGAGAAGATGAGCTCCACAACTTTGAGGCTCACAGGAGACAAATGGGGAAGCAGTAAAGGTAAATACAAACGTTGTAGCTGTTGATGCTAAATTTGAAAAGCTGATCCATCAGCAGATATTGACAGCCAGAATAGAGCATCACATCTGAACATGTGTAGTGTGACACACTGCCCAGGAACAATGGAAATACCATCAATACTTCAGTGTTTTTGTCTTGCAGTTTGATGCTAGGTGGATCAGGTGCAGAATAAATCTCCCTTCACATTCTTCCAAAAACAAACCCGAACTTGAACCTGGAGCAAGACTCTGCATTGCTCAGAACATCGCCCTCATCGTTTCCAAATTGTGTCCTGTGAGTGAGGTGAATGATTTTATGAATTTTGCACAACTTTGTATGCTGGCAGAAATTGGCACTGCTCCAACTTCTTTCCATTAGGCCCCTTAGAGTCAGTAGAGTGAGACATTTGTTGCTTTTGATCCATGGGTAACTCTGGATTCAGAGCTGGAATAATGATGGACTTTGCCTCTATTAAGTGTGGAAGCAGTCAGCCTCACTGTGGGTTTACTCCAAAAACTAGTGACCCAAGCTTGCTGTACCTCAAATAGATTTCTTGTATTTGGCTGTTTGGTCATTGATTTTAATTCAATAGCTGTTAAGAAGATTGACAGTATAAACTGTAGTCTCTGTTTATAGAAGCCTACATCTGTACATCCATCTACAGAACATTAATAAGATGGAAAACAAATCCAGACAGAGAGCCCTTTCAGTTCCAGTGTTTAATGTCTGACTCTCTCCACCTGGCTTGGCTTCATTTCACACAATCACTGAGACAAGCTCCTTTAAATCTCCACCCTGGGTGTTCTCCAATTAGTTTCTGTTACCTCTATAACAGACTATTGCTAACACACTCCTGGCTGACTTCCCACCTTTCCTAAACAGTCACTTGACTAAAATGCTGTGTCCAATGTCCTATTCAGCTGTAACCCCACACTTGCTGATCCACTCTGGTTCCTGGTGTGACTCATTTTCATCTTGATAATCAGTTCCCTCCATGGCCTTACTCCTCATATCTCTGGTCCAAACTGCCTTCCAACTCTGCATTTTTCTAATTCTGTCTCTTTTAACATCTCTAGTTTCAATCACTCCACACCCGGCAGCTATGCCATGATTTGCCTGGGCCCCACCTGAGCCCTGGAATTCCCTCCCTAAACCTCCCCATCTTTCACCTACTTAAAAGCTATCACGGTAAATGAACATTTGTTCACACATGCTGATATCTTCCTCTGTGCCTCACTTTCTATTCTTCACTTTGCCAAGGCTGCTGGGAAGAGCCTCGGGATGTTTCACTAATTTAAAGGTGTCATGTAATTAAGGTTGTTTTGTTGAAATTGAATCCTCTGGTTGTTAATGAAAAAACTGGTGAGCTCAATTCTCTGGGGATTATGGGCAGGGTGGGTGGGGGAGGTGTTCAACAATGAACCTTGTTGAAATTCTTCCCAAAACAATGAGCACTGTTATTAGGTTTATCTCAATGCGTTTCCCAGAAACCACAAATCTAAAGTATAATTTGCTAGCTTTTGGGACTGGATTAGAGTTCTATATTTTGACCAACCTCTCTTTTATAGTCCCTAGGTCTCCATTTAGTTATGTCCTTTACACTCAAACATACTTCACTGAAATTTAAAATCCCCTCCAAAAATTTGTATTTGAATAAATCTGTGAACACTTTCAATTAAAGGATTCTTCTGCAAAATCCTCAACTCTGCTTCTGACATAAACAGGATCCTACTCAAAGGAAGGAGCTAACATGTTAAGAATCAAAATCAGTAAATCAGATTTAAATTGTGCCTTGAACCTTCAAATCATGAAGAGTAACTTCCTTTCAGGCTATGCACACTAACTTAATCAAAGAATGTTGCAACTGCTACAGCTAAATCTATCATAAACCTGAAATTGATTAGGGCCTTAAACGTACTCCAACACTGATACATTATAATCTGTAGAGTAAGTAGTTTATCCTTTCCAAGCAAATATCCAATCATCTTTTTATATAGATCATGGAGAGGTGCTATCATAGTTGAAATGCTTATTTTACAAAAGGATATCTTTACATAATTGCTACCAGTTCCAATGACCACTTATGTTGATCACATCCACAATGCAGGTTGACTTTAAGTTTATTGCAGATTTAGCATCAGGATTGTACAGTATATGGTGGCATATATGTACTTTGATAATAAATTTACTTTGAACTTTGATATTATTTTGAAGAGAACATAGAGCATCTATATCACCCCAAGTTGTTTTCAGATCGTATCTTGAGCTACAAGCTGTTGCAGTGTAAACTTTGACCTTCCTTGTTGCTGCAAGGCAATACCACCACAGCATTCACTCTGTACCGCACCTCTGGTACTTCCTTTACATTCCTGAAAGGCTATACTTCCATACGTCTGGTCACCTCACAACAGGAAAGATGTGGATACTATAGAGAGAGTGCAGAGGAGATTTACAAGGATGTTGCCTGGATTGGAGAGCTTGCCTTATGGGAATAGGTTGAGTGAACTTGACCTTTTCTCTTTGGAGTGACGGAGGACGAGAAGTGACCTGATAGAGATGTATAAGATGATGACAGACATTGATCATGTGGATAGCCAGAGGCTTTTTCCCAGGGCTGAAATGGTTAATACGAGGGAGCATAGTTTTAAGGTGCTTGGAAGAAAGTACAGGGGGATGTCCGAGGTAAGTTTTTCCACACAGAGAGTGGTGGGTGCGTGGAATGCACTGCCAGCAACGGTGGTAGAGCCGGGTACAATAGGGTCTTTTAAGAGGCTCTTAGAGACATGGAGCTTAGGAAAATAGAGCGCTATGTGGTAGGGAAAATCTAGGCAGTTTCTAGAGTAGGTTACATGGTCGGCACAACATTGTAGGCCGAAGGGCCTGTAATGTGCTGTAGACTTCTGTGTTCTTTCAATGCCTTTTATGGCTGCTAGATCCAACCTTGTTTCTTTGCAGTAATTTGTGCTGAAATCAAATTCTCTTCTTCCTCTGTGCATCCTTACCCTTTCCCTCAGGAAGAAGTGAAAATGTGAGACTCATCAATGTCAAGACGGTTACCAATAACCAATAAAATTCCTGCAGTCCAGCTGGGCCATTATAGCCACATATAGGCCAAACTGGCTAAGGACAACAGACTTCCCTCCTGGAGGAACCATGTGGATTTTGCTTTAATTTAACAATTTTTCAGAATCTAGGTGTTGCTGCACTAGTTGCACTTCAGAAAGTAGTGGTGAGCCTTCCTGAACTGCTGTATACCTTATGAAGATACTTCTACAGTGCTGTTGGAGAGAGTTCGAAGATTTAGATCCAGTGATGATGAAAGACCAGTGCCACTTTATTAGGTACAGGAGTGGAACCTGGTGCGGTCTTCTGAGACTGTAGTCCATCCACCTCAAGTTAGACATGTTGTGTATTCAGAGATGCTCTTTTGCACACCACTCTTGTAGTGCGTAGTTATTTGAGTCACTATCGCCTTCTAGTCAGCTTGAATCAATCAGGCCATTCTCCTCTGACCTCTCTCATTAACAAGGCATTTTCACCCACAGAACTGCTGCTCACTGGATTTTTTTTTGTTTTTGCACTATTCTCTGTAAACTCTAAGATTGTTGTGTGGGAAAATCCCAGGAAATCAGCAGTTTCTGAGATACTCAAACAACCCTGCCAACAATCATTCCACAATCAAAGTCATTTAAATCACATTTCTTCCCCATTCTGATGTTTGGTCTGTACAATGACTGAACCTCTTGACGATCTCAGAATCAGAATCATGTTTATTATCACTGGCATGTGACGTGAAATTTGTTAACTTAGCAGCAGCAGTTCAGTGCAATACATAATCTAGCAGAGAAAAAAAATAATAAATGAATCTTATTCAGTATACTTTATACAGCATACATATATTGAATAGATTAAAAATTGTGCAAAAAACAGAAATACTATATATTTTTTTAAAAAGTGAGGCAGTGTCCAAGGGTTCAATGTCCATTTAGGAATTGGATGGCAGAGGGGAAGAAGCTGTTCCTGAATCACTGAGCGTGTGCCTTCAGGCTTCTGTATCTCCTTCCTGATGGTAGCAGTAAGAAAAGGGCATGCCCTGGGTGCTGAAAGTCCTTAATAATGGACACTGTCTTTCTGAGACACCGCTCCCTGAAGATGTCCTGGGTACTTTGTGGGCTAGGTGGAGCCAACTAATTTTATAACCCTCTGCAGCTTCTTTCGGTCCTGTGCAGTAGCCCCCCCATATCAGACAATGATGCAGCCTCTCAGAAGTTTTTGAGTGTATTTGTTGACATACTAAATCTCTTCAAACTCCTAATAAAGTATAGCCACTATCTTGCCTTCTTTATAACTGCATCAATACGTTGGGACCAGGTTAGATCCTCAGAGACCTTGACACCTAGGAACTTGAAACTGCATGTTGTTATGCATTGTGTTGTTGCCACATGATTGGCTGATTACACATTTGCATTAATGAGCAGGTGTACAGGTGTACCTAATAAAGTGGCCACTGAGTGTACTTCCAAGTAGGATGGGGAACCAGCAGAGATTAGTGTGCTTACGCACAAGCTGCCTTGTTCTTCTTACTTCTAGAAGATGTGGATTTAAGGGAGCAAACCAAACGGTTAAAGACCAGCTACTGTGATATTGAGGATTCCAGGAAGAAACTGAGGCAATCATCTACTTGGCACTAATGTGGTCATAAATGCTTCAGTCTAGTCTTTAGCCTTCACATTCTAGACCCTACCACAATCGAACATCCCCTTCCCTTTAGTTATTTAATTGTCCACAACCATTTACAACTTGATAAGAGCATTCATCTATTGTGAGATCACCTAGTTGTCTAGTGTATGCATGCTGTCTTGTGTTGTAACTTCAGCAGGTTAGACTCTCATCAGGGCCAACCCTCACTTGACAGTAATGGTGAGCGACACAGATAAATGCTGGAGGAAATCAGCAAGCCATGCAGCATCTACGGTGGAAAATGTACAGTCGACATTTTGTGCTGAGACTCTAATCAGGACTGGAAAGAAAGGGAAAGGGGGCAGAGGGAAGAGATCAGAATAGCAGCCCACTGCCTGTCCCTTGATCTCCCTTGTTTGCTCGCCCCTCACCACTCCCCACCCCCACCTCATTTTGACCTAGCAGGTCAAGCAGCATTCATGGATGCAAGAGGTTTAAGTCTGCGTTGATGCCATCTGGTTGGAGGCTCCCAAGACGGAATGTGAGGTGTTACTCTGCCAACCTGTGTCTGGCCTCATTCTGATGGCCTTCTCACCTCCTTCCCTTTACTCCATGGTCCACTGGCTTCTCCAGTAGATTCTTCCTTCTTCAGCCCTTTACTTCTTATACCTATCACCTCCTAGCTTCTCACAGAACCCCTTCTATCTCCCCTCTCCCACCCATCCACCTTCCCCACCATCTGGTCTCAGCTATCACTTTGTACTCCTCCCCCAACCTCACCCTCTCATTCTTGCTTCTACCCCCTTCCTTTCCAGTCCTGATGAAGGATCTCAGCCCAAAATGTCGACTGTTTATTTCCCTCTATATATGCTACCTGAAGCTGTTGCAGGAAAACAGTATCCACCATTAAGGGCCCCTACCATCCAGGCCATGCTCCCTTCTCACTGCTGCTATTAGGAAGAAGATACAGGAGCCTCAGAACCCACACCGCCAAGTTCATGAACAATTATTACCCCTCAACCATCAGGCTCTCAGAGGGAATACCGTCACTCATCCCATCACTGAACTGTTCCCACAACCTATGGACTCACTTTCAAGGATTCTTCATCTAATTTTCTCAATATTTATTGTTTATTTATTATTATTTTTTCTTCTCTTTCTTTTTGTATTTGCACAGTTTGTCGTTTTTTTTTGCACTCTGGTTGTTTTCTGTCCTATTGGGTGAGATCTTCCATTGATTCTATTGTGTTTCTTGTAGTTACTGTGATTGCCCACAAGAAAATGAATCTCAGGGTTGTATATTCAAAAGGTTCAAATGTTCAATTATTATTAAAGTATACAACTCTGAGATTCTTCTTCTCTAGATAGCCATGAAACCAAGAGGAAAAAAAGAATGGCAACATGATCAACAACCCCCAAACCCCCTCCCTCACACAAAATGGAACAAGATCATCAGCCCCCAAACAAAACACAACAAGAAGATTGACCTCCCCCAGACAAAACACACAAGAACATCAACCCCAAATCCTCCTCCCCCACACAAAAAAACAAACAAAACACAAGAACATTGACCCCCAAACCTCCCTCCCCCTGCACAAAAGACAAAAGAACATCGACCCCCAAATCCCCCTCTCCCACACAAAAAACAGAAAGAGCGGACGACAAAAAAAACACAAAATATAAAAAGCAATAAGACTGAAAATTAAGTCCATAAACCATAGCCTAAATCCATATCCATATCCAAAATGCAGAAACATTTACTTTGAACTTTAATCTGCCAAGTTCCTTCACCATCTGCTGAATCTCTTGTGTTTTGATAGGAAGGGTGGAGTGAGGGTCATGCTAGGTCATGGCATTACAGGTTGTGAGAGTGAACATTTCTGCTGCTGCCAATGGTCCACAGCACCTCGTGTGAATGTCCAGTTTTGAGTAGCCAGATGTGTTTTAAACCTACCCTATTTAGCATGATGGCAGTTCCTCAGTTTGAAGACAGGGCTAAACCTCCACAAGGACTGCGTGCTCATCACTTCTACTAAGGCTGTTATGGACAGATGCTTCTATCACAGAAAGATTGGTGAAATAGGTTTATCCCTTATATTGATTCACTCAGTGCGTGTCTTGACAACAATCTGGTAGCTTTATGGCTATGATTAGTGATTCCAGTTTCTTTTCTTAAATTTCAAATGTATTAACTGAATTTAAATTCTCCAGCTGCAGTGGTGGGTTTAAAATTCAATAATCCAGACATCTAAGGATTAACATAGTAAATTAGCTACAATGCAACTGTCCTCCCAAGGTTGAGTAACCAGCACAGATGTTTTTAAGGGGAAGTTAGTTAGCTAGCAGGTGAAAGAGAAAGGAAGGGAAGAATAGTAATGGGGTGACTGGAAGTAGGATATATCTGATGCATTATTCCCCTCCCCTCAAAACCTCTAAACCATTGAGTTGATTGCCTCCCTCCGGCCTCAATGAAAGCTACCTGGTTGTGAAATTCTGGAGCAAGTACTATATAATCCCATCACTATTGGATTTACTGTGCTATTTTTCCTTTCCTCTTCACTGGTCTTCCTGCTGATTAGGATGTAATAGTTCCAAAGAGTTGTACCACTGATAGTGCAAACCTGAATGACTTGCTTTCTTGACCTAAATGACTAAAGCATGATCAATACTGCCCATTAATCCTTTCAAATTCAAACGACATGCAGTAGGAGGACTACTGGCTCTTGTCTGAGCCCCAGAGAACAGGCCAAAGTAGGAAAATGATGTCTACATAGAACAGCATTCAAGCTAGTACCTAACTCTGCTGCTGTGTCCTAACTCACACCCATTATCATTCACTCCTATGTTCACTGATTCACTATAGCTCCCAATTAAGCAATGTCTCCGTTTTAAAATTCTCACCCACCTTTCAAATTATTGCCTAGTCTTGCCCCTCTCTGTCTTTAATTTCCTTCTGCCCTCTATCCCTCCAAGATCTCCACACTATTCCAACTTCGGTCTCATGGTCATCCCTGACCCTTATTACTCAACCACTGATAGTGCTGGCTCTGGAATTCTCTCTAAACATCTCCATCTCTCTCCATACTCCTGCTTAAAGTTTCCCTTACTGAGTAACCTTTTGATTATTGCTCCAATATTTACTCATGTGGTTCATGTGTTAATTTATGTTTAAAAATCACTCTTGGAAAACATCTCAGGTGCTTTGCTAATGTTAAAGTTTCTGCATAAAATGCAAAGTATCTGCTTAAATTCAAACAGGAACTCCTGCTTGCACCTGGAATTTCTAACCCTTGGCCAGATCACCCAAGGAACCTATTAGTGCACACACTCAGAATCAGAATCAGGTTTATTAGGGAGGAGAAGATGGCAGCGTGACACAGCACGCGCGGCCGTTCCGAATGATATCGATATGTGTAACTAGGGGCCGTGCACAATTCTGATTTGATGGAGACAGCCGTGAGAAGCACGGAGGAACACCTGGAGAAATTTCTGAAATGCCCGCTTTGCTGCCGCTGCTACTGTGCGATCAAGAATCTCCGGAGGGGAAGGCCCCAAATCCTCGGCTTTGCCTGTTGCCGGGGCCGGGGTCGAAGCGCTCGGCAGAGATGGTGCTCAGTGCTTGGTGTCGGAGAGCTGGTCAGAGGCTCGGAGTTTTTGGACTGACTCAGAGTCGGACTGTGGTCAGATGCTTCCAGGATGCTGCATCTGCAACTTTGCGGCGCTGGAGGTTTACCGTCTGCGTGAGATGATGGGACTTTTGAGAGACTTTGAGACTTTTTACCGTGCTATGGTCTGTTCTTTATCAAATCGCAGTATTGCTTTGCACTGTTGTAACTATATGTTATAATTATGTGGGTTTTGTCAGTTTTTAAGTCGGTTTGTCATGTGTTTCTGTGATATCATTCTGGAAAAACATTGTATCATTTCTTAATGCATGCATTACTAAATGACAATAAAAGAGGACTGTGTGTCCTCATAATCTAATCTAATTATCACTGGCATGTGACGTGAAATTTGTTAACTTAGCAGCAGCAGTTCAATGCAATACATAATCTAGCAGAGAGAAATAAAAATAATAATAATAAATAAAATAAAACATAATAATAAATAGGTAAATCAATTAAGTATATTAAATAGATATAAAAAATGAGCAAAAACAGAAATACTGTATGTATATTAAAAAAGGTCAGGTAGTGTCCATATCCAGACTGATGTTCTGAATGGGTGAGTTTCTTGGCATGCCAATTGATGGAGCACAATGAGCTGAATAAACTCCTCCTGGGCCATCACTACATGATTCACTGGCTAGCAGTGAGTTCATCATTTAGCCTATGAAATACTTAGTGTCACAAAGAAATACAGACCCTTCAACCCAATGAGTCCAAGCCAACCATCTGAGCCCACTTTATGCACTAATCCTATCCTAACCCATTTTAGTCTCCCCATATTCTCATCAACTTTTGCAAAGTATCTCAAAATTTTGAGAGACAAAGCAAACTGTGAAAGATCCTTAGCATCTTGTTCTACGTTTTCCATTACAACTTGTGATGTAAACAGATGCAAAACTTTTCAAAAGCACCTTTTAAAGTTGACATTATCTCAAACATTCACCCTGTCACTGGCTCAGAAGCTGTGCACGTGCGCCATTTACTTCTATCGTTGTCATAAGGGCGGTGGCTGGGAACGGACCCAAGTGCAAGACACAGACACTGAAGTACTAGGGACAGGACTAGGATACAGGGCGATGGCAAGGACATGGACAGGAAAGCCAGGAACCTGGAACAGGACTGAACAAGAGAGCTAGGAGCCCGGGTTTGGACTTCCAGCCAGAGACTGGACAAGGACCCAGTACCTGGGTCTTGCCTCTGGCTCGGACCCCAGAACTAGGCAAGGACAAGGCTTGGCAGGCAGGCAGGATGAGGCTGGAGTCTTCAGGCTAGAAGCTAGAGGCTAGAGACTTGGCTTGGCTTGGCAAGAGGCTAGAGGCTCGAGGCTCGAGTCTAGGCAAGAGACGAGGCGAGGCTTGGCAGGAGGCTGGAGACTTGAGACTAGAGGCGAGGCTGGAGGCTGGAGACTTGAGACTAGAGGCGAGGCCAGGCCAGGCTGGAGACTTGAGGCCAGGCCAGGCTGGAGACTTGAGACGAGCCAGGCTGGAGACTTGAGACGAGGCCAGGCTGGAGACTGGAAGCTGGAGGCAGGAGGCTTGAGGCTGGAGGCGAGGCTTGGCTCCTCCTGGGCAGGGCGCGGATCACCACCCTACAGAGGCAAGGGACATGAAGGGACAGAACCAACCCCAGGTAACGGCAAGACGGCCTGGCTTACCTGGGCGGAGGCAAGGGACAGGAAGGGACAGAACCAACCCCAGGTATCAGCAAGACGGCCTGGCTTACCTGGGTGGAGGCAAGGGACAGGAAAGGAGCTAGGTACAGGGTGGCTCCAGGACCAGACAGCAAGACAAGGCAAGGCTTCAGGCAAAGCAAGGCAAGACGAGAACTTCAGGTGAGGCGAGAGTTATCAGCAAGACAAGGCTAGGCTTCAGGCAAAGCAAGGCGAGACAGAACTTCAGGCGAGGCGAGAGTTACCGGCAAGACAAGGCAGGGCTTCAGGCAAGGAAACAGAAAGCAGGCGAAGGGATACAAGGAGTAAGGACAAGAACAATCCAGCAACCACGCCCTGGTCTCTGGAGGTATTTATGCAGCCAACCCCAACTAGCATCAGCTGCCTCAATTAGCTCAACAAGGACAGAAACAGGGTAGATAGGAAAACCGGGAGCAAGGGTCGATGGACCGGACCGTGAACCGGAATATGGACTTCATGGACCGGACTATGACAATCATCCGAATGTGCTGCTATTCCCCGTAATCCAGTTGCCCAATCTCAGCAATGGGTGTGGTGGAGCTGATAAGTGATGGTGCTATTGCTCTGGCTTATCAACCCACCAATGTAAAATTCACACTACTCCTTCCCTTTTGATGCTAGCTGTCAAGGTGCCAATGAGCCTTGCTAAATGGAAAGTCCAGTACCTTCACATCCACTGAACGCCTAGACGCAGTGCCTTTCCAGCCTTGAGACAGTTTTTAACAGAGTAAAATGAAGTCACAATTGACTGTAGATGCTGGAATCTGAGTAACAGACTGCTGGAGGAACTCAGTGGGTCAGGAAGCATCTATAGAGGGAATTGGACAGCTGACATTTCAGGCCAAGACCCTTCATGCTGAGCAGTGGACTGTCCAATCCCCATGTTTGACATCATAATTTTCAGTTTTGAACTGCTGGGGTTGCTGGGGTCATTGCAACCTGGATTTTCAGGCTCCCAGCCTTTCCTGAAATTATGGTAATACGAATGTGTACTGTTTAGTTTATGGAATTAGCTATGGGCTATTGCTCCAGGGACATGTGTGAATCCCACCATGGTAGCTGGTAAGCATGAAACTACTGGATTATTGTAAGAACTCATATGGTTTACTAATGGCCTTTCATGCAGGATCTCTGTCCTGTCCTGGTCTATATGTGACCTCAAAATGACCAATATAGTTGACCCTTAATTTCCTCAGTTCTGGAGCAATTAGGGATAAACAATATATGCCAATATGTCCATATCAGGTGAACAAACACAAAAAGATGAATTCTTATGACTGTTTAATTAATATAATTTGAATATCCCAGCTGCCGTAGTGGTATTTGAACTTGTGTTTCTGGGTTATGATTCCAGTACTTAATCACCCAGCCATCAAATAAACAATATTCTCAGCTATCTGAATATGGCCAGAAGAACTGCAAATATCCAAGACAATTAACAGCTGAAAACAGGAAGAGATGCAACAAGATAAATCAGTCACACAGTCAGGATTTAAAAATCCACAAAAAGCAAAACACTGTAGATGCTTGAAATCTGAAATAAAATTACAGTTCTAGGAATAAAGCAAAACAGGCTGCATCTATGGAGAAAGTAACATGGAAGTTTATTAACTCAAAACATTAATTTTGTTTTGTTATTCACAACATGCTGCCTGGCCTGCTACATACGTAGAAATCCAGAAGGGTAGTAAATTACTACAGCAGATTACCCAACTGTTTATTCTCTTTATTTATTCTATTCAATTTATTCTCTTTGAGTAAATATCAGTCAGATCACAAGCTCCACTCATGATGTTGCCATGAAGTTGCTGGGGTCATTGTGACATCTTCCCTGCCCCATTACCATCTATCTCCACTCCACCCCCAACACACACACATAGAACTATCTTCCCAAGTCAAGCTCTGTGCAAAGCCAATTACAATTGGCATTGAGATTCTGAAATAGAAGGACAGACTCTAAGCAAGTTAGCTGTATTTTGTGGCACACTCCCAATCCAACTCTGCCATGAAAGCAAACATTTGTTGATTTGATAACCCAAAGATATATTGCCCAAAGTCATTTACAGAGGAAAGGAGGAAATATATCAGCAAAGCAGGATGCACCTATAACAAAAATCATTCAGTTCTTTTACAAGCAACTACTGTCTCGCACAATAGATGGACAAAGGTAGATTGCTCACTGCTGAAGCTGGGGAGGGTGTAACATCCACACAGGATCCAGTAACTAATTGCACTTGAGTGCTGGGCCCATGACAGGTTCACAGAAATGAGAACACTGAGGTATTTAAATTTGCTGATCCTCTAATGAGGACTGGCGCATAGACCTCTGGTTTCCTCCTTCTGAAATCAGTACTCAGCCTCTTGGTCTTGCCGACATTGAGTAAGAGGTTGCTGTTATGCCACCACTCAGCCAGATTTCCAGTCTGCCTCCTCTACGCTGATACATCACTACTGTTGATTCATCCTGTGACAGTGGTGTCATCAGCAAACTTGAATATGGTATTGGAGCTGTGCTTAGCCACACAGTCATAAGTGTAAATCGAGTAGAGCAGAGGGCTAGACATACAGTCTTGTGGTGCATCTGTGCTGATGGAGATTGTGGAGGAGATGCTGTTGCCAATCCAAACTGACAAGAGTCTGCAAGTGAGGAAATTAAGAGTCCAATTGCACAGGGAAGTATTGAGGCCAAGGTCTTGAAGCTTATTGATTAGTTTTGAGAAGATTATGGTATTGAATACTGAGCTGTAATCAATAAAGAGCATCCTGATGTATGCATCTGCTGTCCAAATGTTCCAGGGTTGAGTGAACAATCAATGAGATGGCAGCTACTGTGAACATTGCTCCAGTAGCCAAATTAGAGAAGATCCAAGTCACTTCTCAGGCAGGAGTTGATCACCAACCTCTCAAAACACTTCAGCACTGTGGATGTAGGTACAACTGGACGATAGGCATTGAGGCAGGTTATCACATTCTTCTTAGGCACCAGTACAAGTGAAGTTTACCTCAGACTGTCGAAGAGAGAAATTAAAGATCTCAGTGAATACTCCAGCCAGTTGATCAGCAAAGGTCTTTAGTACTTGGCCAGGTACTCCATCTGGCCCGGATGATTTCTGTGGGTTCACCTGCCTGAAGGATGCTCTCACGTCGGCATTAGAGACTGATATCACAGGTTTATCGAGGGCTGTGGGAGATTGTGATTGTCCCTCCATGTTTTGACAGTCAAAGTGAGCATAGAAGGCATTGAGCTCATCTGGAAACAAAGCCTGTTGTTGCCTATGTCACTTGATTTTACTTTATAAAAGGTGATAACATTCAAGCTCTGCTACAACTGTCGAGTATCGTTCATTGTTTCAAGTTTAGTCCAGAATAGCCACTTTGCCCAGGAGATGGCTTTCCGGAGATTGTACCTGGACCTCTTGTAACTTTCTTACTCTCCAAGCTTAAAGACCTGGCCCTCAGCAGATTGTGGATCTCATGGTTCATCCAGGGCTTCTGGTTGGGGAAGACTCTGAATGATTTTGTGGGAACACACTCATCTACAACTGTTTTTATAAAGTCTATGACAACCATAGTGTATTCATTCAGATCCACAGATGAGTCCTTGAACTCATGTTACCCATACTCCACAGAAAGATTACCCCTAGAGGATGTAGAAAATGTGTCAAGGATATTGTCAAAGCCTCCTTGGTACAAAGATTCAACATTCTCATCGATTCATGGGAACCACTGGTCCATAACACTCAAAATAGTGAAAAGTATACTGGATGGAAAGAAGAACTTCAAACCCATCCACAGTGGTAGCAATACCTCCTAAACAACCTGCCCAACTCATCAAATGCGTCTTGCCTTGCCTGTGGTTGAGGCTATGGATCCCACATTCATCAGTACATCAGAACTGGAGTGAAAGTAAGTTATCTTTGATCGTAAGGAACTACCTAAGAGTACTACAGCCAAGATCTTACCTGATCATTGTTCTAATTTTCACTTGCTCAGCTTTCAGCAGGAATCACAAGACAATGACGGAGAAGTGGAATTACATGGAATTTACAAAATGGAAATGTGTCATCTGACGGTTAAAACAGTCATTTTCCCCAAAACACCACAGATCTTTTCAATACCTCAACCTATGATCCCAATTCTGACCACAAGATGGCAGATTCAAGTCAACTACAACTTTAGGAGCAATACACACATAAATGCTGGAGGAACTCAGCAGGCCAGGCAGCATCTATGGAAAAAAAAGTACAGTCAACGTTTCAGGCCAAGACCCTTCGGGCAGGACTGGAGAAAAGAAGCTGAGGAGTAGATTTAAAAGGTGGGAGGAAGGGAGAGAGAATTGCCAAGTGATGGGTGAAACTGGGAGGGGGAGGGGTGAAGTAAAGAGCTGGGAGGTTGATTGGTGAAAGAGATACAGTGTTGGAGAAGGGGAATCTGATAGGAGAGGACAGAAGGCCATGGAAGAAAGAAAAGGGGGAGGAGCACCAGAGGGAGGCGAAGGGCAGGCAAGGGGATAAGGTGAGAGGGGGAAATAGGGATGGGCGATAGTAACGGGGGGGGGGGGGAATTACTGAAGTTCAAAAAATCGATGTTCATGCCATCAGTTTGGAGGCTACCCATATGGGATACAAGGTGTTGTTCCTCCAACCTGTATGTGGCCTCATTGCGACAGTAAATGAGACCATGGATTGACATATCGGAATGGGAATGGGAAGTGGAGTTAAAATGGTGGGAGATCCCACTTCTTCTGGCGGATGGAACATAAGTACTCGGCGAAACAGTCTCCCAATCTACATTAGGTCTCCCCAATATACAGTAGGTCATACCAGACACAGTATATGACCCCAACAGACTCACAGGTGAAGTATCACCTCACCTGGAAGTACAGTTTGGGGCCCTGAATGGTAGTGAGGGAGGAGGTGAGCGGCAGGTGTAGCACTGTTCCGCTTGTAAGGTTAAATGCCAAGAGGGAGATCAGTGGGGAAGGATGAATGGACAAGGGTGTAATGCCCCCCCCTCCTTCACCATTCCCCATCCCCTTTTCTCTCTCTCTCACCTTATCTCCTTGCCTCCCTCTGGTACTCTGTCCCCTTTTCTTTCTTCCATGGCTTTCTGTCCTCTTTTACCAGACTCCCCCTTCTCCAGCCCAGTATCTCCTTCACCAATCAACTTCCCAGCTCTTTACTTCATACCTCCCCCTTTCAAGTTTCGCCTATCACCTTATGTTTCTCTCTCCCCCACATTTTAAATCTACTCCTCAGTTTTTTTTTTCTCCAAACCTGCCAAAGGGTCTCGGCCCAAAACGTCAACTATACTCTTTTCCATAGATACTGCCTCACCTGCTGAGTTCCTCCAGCATTTTGTGTGTGTTGCTTCAACCTGAAATGTTAATTTTTCTCTCTTCCTACACATACGACCTGACCTGCTCAGTATTTTTTGTTTTTATTTTAGGTTTTCCAGCATCCGTAATGTTTTTGAATTTGATTCACTTGATGAATTTTCAACTGAAACAGACACAACAGGCCAAATGGCTTTCTGTTCATAGATTTTCTAAAATTCAATACTTGTGCATTCCAGGAGTTCATAGTAAGGGCTTGAAGTGTATTCCTAACACTATGCTACTGTACAATACCACAGTGGTTCTGTTATTGGACTAGTATGCAGCAAACTCAAAACTTGAGTTCAAATTCCAACATAACAGCTGAGGAATTTAAATTCATTTACTTAAATAAATGTAGAATTAAAAAGCTAAAATCAATAATTATGCTGAAATGTAGAGGCTTTGAAAAGCCATTAATCTAAATGTATTTGAAATTCCTCGCTTTGCTAATTTACTGGCGTCATTAACTTGTTTGGAATATATGGGTAAAGACAGAGCAGGGAGGAATTCCAGTTGTATGCCAAGACTATTAATACTATCAGTCTGATTGTTGTGTTCTGCATAGCAAGATCTCACAAGTGACAAGAAGATGGCTGACTAACTTGTTTTTATTAATGTGGCCATTAATGAGAGATAAGCATTCTTCAAGATACAAGAACATAAGAAATAACAGCAGGAGAAGGTCATTCAGTCCCTTGAACCTACTTCACAATTCATAAAGACAAGGACTGCCTAGCCGGGAAAGCAGCCTCTTGGGATTGGGAGGGGGCTGTGGGGTTCTCCTGCAGCTCTATTGGTGCCATGTGGTGTGCACTTCCAAAAAGGAGAGCACAAAGCAAAGGGATTTGCCTAGAGGATAGCACACTGGACAATGCTGCCCTCAGCAATGGGCTCAAATATCATTGTGATTTACAGGCTTCCTGTTGGTTCTTGTTATATCCCCAGATGAACAACACCAAGTCTTAAATTTTACACTTCTCTCCTTGACTGACACCAACAGAGACTGGAACCTGGTAATTTTCTGGTGTCTATGACTTGATGCATTACAAAGCCTTCTTTTTCCAGCAGGTTATCAGTTTGCTATGTTTGGATATATAGTGTGTAATCTAATCTTCCAAAATGAATTATAAACTCTGAGACAGCCTGTTGAGAAACAGGTAATGCTTTAAAAAATACATTCTTTGAAAATTTTGTTTGCTTTATCCAGCCCCCAGCTAGAGGTGCCTGGAGGAGTAAGCTGGGCCTGTAAACCATATAATCTCACCCCTCCTCAGTATTCAGCATCCTGGTTCTATCTTCTCCAGCAGCAGCTGGGTTTATTCACTTTGAACATGCACAGCTTGACATTTCCAGAAATTCCAGGGGTAGGGCAAGATTTTTGAACTGGGCCATAACTGGGGAGGGTTCCAAGGAATGGGTCATCAACCTTCCCTCATTGCAGCAGCTATAATGTGCACAAAATTATCAGTGTAAACATCAGTTTCCTCTCTCCAGCCCTTCAGCCACTCTGTAATGGTTGACAGGCCTGGAAGTCTTATGACCACAGGTTAGCCTGTAGCTATAAGGAGTCAAGGCAGTCGGCCAGTGGCTCTTTGAAAGGTGCGTGTGTCACTATAGAATCTGTTCCGTTCATTTAAGGATGTCTTAATGTGCTTGACACCCATTGGACTACTTTGCCAGTGTAGTTCCAGTTATTATCAAGACAATGTGACAGCCAGTTTGCACACAGCAAGATCCATATGCAGCAATATGACAGAATGACCCAGATGATCTGTTTTAGGGACGTGCTGACCAGATCACTAAGCCCAGTAGAGTCCAGCCAAGCTTCATCCTAGAGACACTGCACTGCTGCTGACAAAACAGAAAGATGCATTTTTCCCACCCCACCAGAGAGGTTGTTTCAGAACCCGAATCACTTTATTACTAGTATGTGAAGCATGCCAGTATTGATTGTGTTTCGGTGCCAAGCATAAAACACAGGACAGCACCAAAACAAACAACACAATAGCAACCAACAATTTACAAGACAATAGTGCAAATAGCCATGAGCAGTCAACAATTAGCAGAACGGTCACATGCGCAAACGTCTTAAATAAATGTGAACACATGAACAGACTCAATAATTATCAACAGAACGAGGAGAGCA
Organism: Mobula birostris; assembly: GCF_030028105.1. NCBI lineage: Eukaryota > Metazoa > Chordata > Chondrichthyes > Myliobatiformes > Myliobatidae > Mobula > Mobula birostris. The sequence goes on from NC_092402.1 coordinate 67,570,952, forward strand.
GGAAAGAGCATTCAATGGATGTTGTGCAGGGACAGTTAGAGTATTACACCTGAGTGAATTTTGTTGAGAAGCTGGACAGCTACAAGAAAGAAACTTCAGAGATGACGTGTAGCCCTGGTGGTGATGGACTGGCAGCATCTCCCTGATGGCAATTTGGTGAATAGGTGACTGTTAGGGTGGGTGGAGTCTGCAGTAAATTCTTCAGCTCTTTTCTTTGCTCTGGCAATGAACAGGTCTCCTAATATCAGTAATTTTCTCTAATGAGCCGCTCGCTGCAGTCTGGACCTGGAGAGTGAGGAGGCAGCGGAAGTAGAGTGATAGAGGTGGTCACAACACTGTCAATGATAACTGAATAAAAATTCATCAGGACACACCCTGAGACGTTAAATTTCCTAAGCTGGTGTAGGAAGGACAATCTCAGCTGGGCTTTCCTCGTGATGAGAGTAACGTGCTTGTCCCACTTCAATGTATTTATAGGTAATGGTAGACCCCAGGAGTTTGAATAAGTCAACCACAGACACAGCCTGACCAATAATTTCCAAGGCGGGCAGGGGAGGCAGGTAGGGGGTTGTCAGCAGAAGTCAATCCTCGTTTCCACTGTCTTGATAGCTTTAAGCTCCAAGTTATGACGAGTGCGTTGTGTTGGTGCGTGGCCAAGTAGTTAAGGCATCAGTCTAGTGTTCTGAAGGTCGCTAGTTCGAGCCTCAGCTGAGGCAGCGTGTTGTGTCCTTCAGCAAAGCACTTAACCACACATTGCTCTGCGACGACACCGGTGCCAAGCTGTATCGGCCCTAGTGCCCTTCCCTTGGACAACATCGGTGGCGTGGAGAGGGGAGATTTGCAGCATGGGCAACTGCCAGTCTTCCATACAACCTTGCCCAGGCCTGCGCCCTGGAAACCTTCCAAGGCGCAAATCCATGGTCTCACGAGACTAACGGATGCCTATATAAAATATGATGAGCACACCATCACACCATGCTACAAGGTGGTCTACCTCTGGTTTGGCTCCAATTACAATTTATTCTGCTATTAAAAATTCTCTTGCACTTGATTCAATAAAGCCTGACCTTCTATGGTAACAGAACATCACAAGGTCATACCTTGTAATGAGCTGAAAGCCAAGTCTCTCGTCTGCATGCTGTTTCTAGCACCGCTTCTAGAGAAACCAGACACCTTTGGGAGCAACCTCTGGATTTTGCGGCTTAACCACACCCATGCAATCACTTTGTAGTAACAGAAAATGGCGACAGGCTTACCAGGATTCTCACTGCCAAATCTGGGCCAACGCATCAAATATGCAGAGGGATCTCAGTGCTGGGGTGTCACCATCTTTTGCAAAATGTGACTTGAAAGGTTGTGGAGTAAATGAAGATTAAGCCTTTGCTTGAAGATGCATTAATCATTAAAATGCACATTTTTTTCATCTCTAGAATATTGCTTTTAAGTGAAACTGGAAACAGTTCAGACAGGTTATACATTCCCAGTCACTCATATGTTGTGGCCTTTTGAACTATACATCATCAAACTCCAACATCTGGAACTGATAATAATGTTCCAATTAGAATAAATAACCTATTAGGAATTGGGGATGATATCAAGAATGCAAAACACATTTGATTGATGGTTACTTGGCTAGATCTGGCCGTGTGTCGGTTCTTGGAGTGCAGCAGTTTGGGTTTTGATTACTATCTATAATATTTCGGTCATCTCTTGGATGTTTTAATTTCCTTCGCTCATTTTGAGAAGTTTTCTTTTTCTGCAGTGGGAGCTTTTCCTCAGCAAAATACCATTCATCAACCAATGTGCAACCTGGCAGGTTCTGCAGATGAGGCTCCCCAAAGCAGGCTTGGCAGCATTTGTCCTGCTTGTAGGTCAGGACCTCACTTCAGATTCCAGTCTCATGAAATTCTGACAGGACTTGATTGGACAAGTGTAAATGCTCCCTGAACTGGAATTAAGTCTCAGAACTTTGCTAATTTTGATCTTAAAAAAATATCACTCACTTAAGTGCAGTAAGAGTTCACCATATTTGTGGTGTGGAATCACACAGAGGCCAGACTGGTTAAGATGGCAGAATTCTTTCCCAAAAGGACATTAGTGAACCAGATTAGTTTTTAAAATGAATAATCTAGCACTTCTCATGGTGATCATTACTGGTTACCTTTTACTTAAAAAATAAATTTTTGAGGAAATAACAAGCAGGATAGACAAAGGAGAATCATTTGATGTTGTTTATTTGGATTTTCAGAAGGCCTTTGACAAGGTGCCCCACATGAAGCTGCTAAACAAAATAAGAGCCCATGGTATTACAGGAAAGATACTAGCATGGATAAAGCAGTGGCTGATTGGCAGGAGGCAAAGAGCGGGAATAAAGGGAGCCTTTTCTGGTGGCTGCCGATGACTAGTGGTGTTCCACAGGAATCAGTATTAGGACCGATTCTTTTTACATTACATGTCATTGATTTGGATGAACGAATTGATGGTCTTCTGGCCAAGTTTGCGGATGATACGAAGATAGGTGAAAGGATAGGTAGTGTTGAGGAAGCAGAGAGTCTGCAGAAGAACTTAGACAGATTAGGAGAATGGGCAAAGAAGTGGCAGATCGGGAAGTGTATGGTCATGGCCCTTAGTAGAAAGAACAACAGTGTAGACTAGTTTCTAAACAGGCAGAAAATTCAAAAATCTGAGGTGCAGAGAGACTTGGGAGTCCTCATGCAGGATTCCCTAAGCGTTCTGAAGGAAGTAGCTGTGGAGATTGCGGAGGCATTAGCAATGATCTTTCAAAAGTCAATAGATCCTGGCATGGTTCCGGAGGACTGGAAGATTGCAAATATCACTCCACTTTTTAAGAAGGGGGCAAGGAAGCAAAAAGGAAATTATAGATCTGTTAGCTTGACATCAGTGGTTGGGAAGTTGTTGGAGTCGATTGTCAAGGATGAGGTTACTGAGTACCTGGAGGCATATGACAAGATAGGCAGAACTCAGCATGGTTTCCTTAAAGGAAGATCCTGCCTTACAAACCTATTGCAATTTTTTGAGGAAATTACCAGTAGGCTAGACAAGGGAGATGCAGTGGATGTTGTATATTTAGATTTTCAGAAGGCCTTTGACAAGGTGATGCACATGAGGCTGCTAAACAAGATAAGAACCTATGGAATTACGGGAAAGTTACATACGTGGATAGAGCGTTGGCTGATTGGCAGGAAACAGAGAGTGGGAATAAAGGGATCCTATTCTGGTTGGCTGCCGGTTACCAGTGGTGTTCCACAGGGGTCCGTGTTGGGGCCGCTTCTTTTTACATTGTACATCAACGATTTGGATTATGGAATAGATGGCTTTGTGGCTAAGTTTGCTGACGATACGAAGATAGGTGGAGGGGCCGGTAGTGCTGAGGAAACAGAGAGTCTGCAGAGAGACTTGGATAGATTGGGAGAATGGGCAAAGAAGTGGCAAATGAAATACAATGTTGGAAAGTGTATGGTTATGCACCTTGGTAGAAGAAATAAATGGGCAGACCATTATTTAAATGGGGAGAGAATTCAAAGTTCTGAGATGCAACGGGACTTGGGAGTCCTCGTGTAGGATACCCTTAAGGTTAACCTCCAGGTTGAGTCGGTGGTGAAGAAGGCGAATGCAATGTTGGCATTCATTTCTAGAGGAATAGAGTATAGCAGCAGTAATGTTGAGGCTCTATAAGGCACTGGTAAGACCTCACTTGGAGTACTATGAGCAGTTTTGGGCTCCTTATTTAAGAAAGGATGTGCTGACGTTGGAGAGGGTTCAGAGAAGATTCACTAGAATGATTCCGGGAATGAGAGGGTTAACATATGAGGAATGTTTGTCCGCTCTTGGACTGTATTCCTTGGAGTTTAAAAGAATGAGGGGGGACCTCATAGAAACATTTCGAATGTTGAAAGGCATGGACAGAGTGGATGTGGCAAAGTTGTTTCCCGTGATGGGGGAGTCTAGTACGAGAGGATATGACTTAAGGATTGAAGGGCGCCCATTCAGAACAGAGATGAGAAGAAATTTTTTAGTCAGAGGGTGGTGAATCTATGGAACTTGTTGCCATGGGTGGCAGTGGAGGCCAAGTCATTGGGTGTATTTAAGACAGAGATTGATAGGTATCTGAGTAGCCAGGGCATCAAAGGTTATGGTGAGAAGGCGGGGGAGTGGGACTAAATAGGAGAAAATGGATCAGCTCATGATAAAATGGCGGAGCAGACTCCATGGGCCGAATGGCCGACTTCTGCTCCTTTGTCTTATAGTCTTAACTTGCAAGTTGAGTCGATGGTGAGGAGGGCAAATGCAATGTTAGCGTTCATTTTGAGAGGACTAGAATACAAAAGCAAGGATCTAATGTTGAGACTTTATAAGGCATTGGTGAGATCTCACTTGGAGTATTGAGAGCAGTTTTGGGCCCCTTATCCAAGGAAGGTTGTGCTGATATTTGAGAGGATTCACAGGAGGTTTATAAGAATGACTCAGGGAACGAGAGGATTATCGTATGAGAAGAGCTTGATGGCTCTGGAATTTAGAAGGATGGGGGGGGTGCGGGATCTTATTGAAACATTGAATGTTGAAAGGCATAGATAGAGTGGATGTGGAGAGGATGTTCCCTATAATGGGGAAGTCTAGGACCAGAGGGCATAGCCCCAGAATAGAGGGACGTCCATTTAGAACAGACGAAGAAGAATTTCTTTAGCCAGAGGGTGGTGAGTCTGTGAAATTCATTGCTACAGGTGGCTGTGGAGGCCAGGTCATTGGGTCTATTTAAGGTGGCAATTGATAGATTCTTGATTAGTCAGGGTTTGAAAGGATACAGAGAGAAGGGAGGAGAATGGGGTTGAGAGGGAAAATGGATCTGCTATGATGAAATACAGTGCAGACTTGAAGGGCCGAATGGCCTAATTCTGCTCCCATCACTTATGAACTTATGGTCTAAAATGCAGATATATTTAATTATTTAAATTTAAATTCTCCAGCTACCACAGTAAGAGCTGAACTCATGTCCAGATCAATTATCCAGAACTCTGGATCTTAGACAATAATCTAACCACAACACTACCAGAATCCCTACAGGCTGAGAAGTGGGGAATATTCTTTACTCACAAGGTTGTGAACCTTTGGCATTCTCATTCTTAATCTCCATCCAGGCAAATTATTGCAATACACAATTTCTACCCACTGTGTGAACTAAGAAGCGGTGAAATCGAATGGGAAGGATAAAGTAACCAGCCGTGATCTTACACAAAGGCCAAATTTTCTCTTCCTGCTCAGAGTTCCTGTTCTTAGACAACCTTCAAGCCTGTTACGTTGCTCAGCCCAGGTTTTGCGCAATAACCGCAAGCCCTTTCAGTGCAGACTCCCTGGAAACCTTTACTACCTACCAGAACTGTTTGCTGCCTTGGCCCTGGGATATTAAACAGTGAGTTGGTTAGAAGGGTGGTGATTTGTGAAGGAGCAAACCACAAAGGAGATCAAGAGCAAGGAAGTTGCTGCAGATGGATAAAAAATCCAAGACTTCTTAGTGAACTGTGAGGCACCCCTGGGCTTGTGCTTGGGATCCGAATCAGGGTTCCTCTGCTAACATAAGCAAATGTACAGATAAGATTTCATTGTGATGCTTTTCCTGATGATTAAATCATGCACAGTTCCAAGGCTGAGTGAATATCATGGGCTCTCTGGGAGATTGTACAACCATAACTTTTTGAAAACCTACTGTCAATATTCTACAACCCATTAAATATATTCGCCTCAAACATCACAGCAATACTACACAGTGAAATCAGATAGCCACCATTCAAACTGCAAGAGGCAATAGATTCAGTGGATTAAAGAATCCATAAAAAAGCAACACAGTTGCCTTGCTATAAATCAGTTTACATTACTGCCCTGACTAGACCGTGTTGTACATTACCACCAAATTCACTTCGTGTGAAATCTAGAAATGATCATTAATTCACGACATGCTCACTAGAGATGCTATTTGGTAAACTCCAAGTTGCTATGTGTGAACTGCAATCAAAACACAGCAACACAAAAAGGCATGGGCATTTTCTTTAATCCTTCAAAACAGTGTGAAGGAGTACGTTTTTGTAACTTTAAGGTGCGGATGGGGGCTCAGTTTAACGTCTCATCTGAAAGTCAGCTTGTCTAACAGCACAGCATTCTCAGTGTACTGCTTGGACTTCTGTGTTTGGTCTCTGAAGTGGGATTTCCATTCACAAACCTGACTTAAAAGGTGAGAGGGCTACCAACTGAAAACAAGAGAAGTCCCCAAAACACATACACTCAGTGGCCACATTATTAGGTAGCTCCTGTACCTAATAAAGTACCCACAGAGTATATGTTTGTGGTCTTCTGCTGCTGTAGCCCACCCACTTCAAGGTTTGTTGTGTTGTGCATTCAGAGATTCTCTTCTGCACATCACTGTTGTAAAGTGTGGTTATCTGAGTTACTGTCGCCTTCCTGCCAGCTTGAACTACTCTGGCCATTCTCCGCTGACCCCTCTCATTAACAAGGGCACTCATTGGATTTTTTGTTTTGTTTTTCGCACCATTCTCTGTAAACTCTGTTGTGCATGAAAATCCCAGGAGCTCAGCAGTTTCTGAGATATTCAAACCACCCCATCTGCCACCAACAAACATTACACGATCAAAGTCACTTAGATCACATTTCTTCCCCATTCTGGTGTTAGTCTTACCAAATGGACCTCTTCTTCTGGTAATGTTTAATGGCAGTTGGCAGACCAATGTAAGGAGCATTACCGCCGCCTACTGAGCATCATTCAAGCACACCAAATACTTTTCTTCCAGAAAGTCTTCCCCAACATCCCTTTCACATTTGTGTCATTACGACCCCACTTAGTACTTATGACCATTAAAATCCCCTGACCATTAGCTAACAAATTTTTAGCATTCCATTGTAAGATAAAAACAAAATGGAAAAAAACACTAACAACCCTTCTCGGACCATTAACTAACAAACTTCTAGCATTCCATTGCAACAGAAAAAAAAGGGGAAAAAAAGCATCAACAACTTTTCTTTGAAGTCTGAATATTATTTACCCTTCCTTGTGAAGCATCTTCAATAACTTCTAGAGTTAATTCTTTTATCTCCTGATGTTTTTCTGCAGGTTTTAATACAATATTAATTTTCTTCTGTCTTACTTTTAGTTTGCACTTTACAAATTACCACATCTGCCATGAAAGTAACAAATTTTACTTTATCAACAATCAACGAATCCTTTGTTATAAAATCATGTTTTTGCACACTGACTGTAATCTATCTGTACTCTGGATATTAATAGGTCCCATTGACACGGCCTTCTGTACTTTCTGCAGAGCCTTTGCATATGTAGTGCCAATTTCCACCCCAATACACTGCACTTCCACAGCTTTCTTAAATACAGGACACCCCGCATAAGCAGAGCTATGTTCCCCTCCACAATTGCTACATTTTGGACTAATGCCTTCTTCACAATTACCATAATTATGTTCTCCAGCACATCGACAACACCACTTTTTACCCCTACACACAGCTGCTACATGACCAAACTTCTGGTACTGAATACATTTCAGAGGGGGCGACACATAGACTCAAACCATAAAATTCATATAACCAAAATTAACCCTATCTGGCAACATTTTTCACCAAATTTAATCAACACTAATAAGCTATCTAGAGACACGCCTGTGATTACTCCCTCAAATCATTGTCGTTCAACATAATTCCTTGGTGTTCCTTTTATTCCTCTCACAGCCTTTAACTGCAAAGCTAACATTGCTTACCATCTTTACAAAACACTAAGAGTGTCTTGTCTCTTAAAGGTTTTGCACCCACAATATCTCCTCATATTTTTTTTTCAAATTTTCAGTTAATCTAATCGCATTGATATCAGAAACAGGTCTCAAAACTCAGCAATACTTTAAACTCTTCGTTCCACCTTTTATTTAAATCCTGTCTTTTGCATTCATCACTGGACAATAAGTCACTACAATCCTCAATACACTGCTTATTTTTTCATTTCCCAGAAACCTTCCATATGCCTTCCTCCATACAACTCCTATCACCCAATACCATCTCCTGCTCACTACCTCAGTCTTCTTTGTTATTTCCTGACATCTCTACCAACCCCACCCCCCATGCCTGAGAACAGCTTCGAAGAGCAGCCTCAGTCCTTTGCTTTACTAAACTCGACATCCAACTGAAAATCCAAGTTCCCATCCATTCCAACTGAACCTCTTGACCATGTTTTTATGCATTGAGTAGCTGCCACATGATTGGCTGATTAGATATTTACATTAATGAGCAGGTATACAGGTGTACCTAAGAAAGTGACCGCTGAGTGTATAAGTGGAAGTGGCTTCATCACTCCTTGGGTCTAGAGGCATGGTCGATGGATGTGACTGCGGCAAGTCTCCAGAGCATTGCTGCAAACAGGATGGGAATATTATAGACCCTGTAGAGGGGTGGAAAGGACATCAAACTGGACTATGTAATATTCAGAATCATAGAATGATGCAGCACAGGAGGAGACCTTTACACCCACCTCTGTGTCTCCTTTATTGAGTAATTCAATTAGTTCCACTCCCCAAAGCCCTGCAAGGATTTCCTCTTGAAGGTTTTAGTAATTTCTCCTTTGACAACTGCTTCCATTTTTTCCTTCGACCGAAATTATAAAGAAAATTTAAAACTTCATTTCTTTAAAAATAAATATGTATCTAGAAGAACCCTATCAGAGCTATTAATTCAAAGCAAGAAGGGGTTACATTTCCATACCCTGATGATGTTCCAAAATTATTGGAGGACCTTACTATGCTTCCACAATGTGACAATGACCAAGACATCTATTCTAATGATGTTGATAAGAGGATAAATATTGGCCAAGACCCCACAGAAAACATCCCCTACTGCTGTACTTCAAAATAGTGTCCAAAATAACAAGTAGGGCCTCATTCAACAGCATAGTATTTTCCCCAATACCACACTGGAGTGTTGGCCTTAACTTTTGTACTCCAGTCTTTGGAGTGGGACTTGAACCCACAATCCCTTCTGTCTTATAACTCCTCATTGTTGTTTCATCCATTCCTAAGTACAGCACCTGAAGGGAAGGGTCTGTGAGACTTGTGAGGGGTTAGGCAAAGGGGTGGGAGAGTGCTGTGGAAATCAGGCTTGTCTATCTACTAACAACAGCCATATACAGTTGACCAATTGCTCATATTACCACAGGTGATGGAAGGAGCCAAATTAGGGAAACAAAAACACAAAATATGCTGGAGGAATTCAGCAAGGCAGCATCTATGGAGGGGAATAAACAATTGATGCTTCAGGCCGAGACCCTTCAGCAGGACTGGAAAGAAAGGAGGCAGAAGCCAGAATAAAAAGCTGGGGGGAGGAGGAGGAGTACAAGCTGGCAGGTGATAGATGAGATCAGGTTAGGGGGAAGGTGGGTGGGGGAGGGAGGATAAAGCGATAAGATGGGAAGTGATAGGTGGAAAAGGTAAAGGGCTGAAGAAGAAGGAATCTGGTAGGAGAGGACAGTGGACCATAGAAGAAAGGGAAGGAGGTGGGGCACCAAACAGAGGTGATGGGCAGGTGAGGAGGAGGGGCAACCAGAATAAGGAATGAAAAAAGAGATAATGAGGGAGGGGGAGAAATTACTGGAAGTTAGAGAGATTGATATTCATGCCATCAGATTGCAGACTACCCAGACGCAATATGAGGTGTTGCTCTTCTAAACTGAGTTTGGCTCATTGTGGCAGTAGAAGATGCTTTGGACAGACATGTCAGAATGTGAATGGGAAGTCAAAATGAAATGGGTAGCCACCAGATCCTGCCTTTTGCATCGGGCAGAGCGAAGGTGCTCAACAAAGCGGTCCTCCAGTCTTCCTTATTCTGTACTTCATCCCCTCCCCCCACCTTATTCTGGCTTCTGCTCCTTTCCCTTCCAGTCCTGATGAAAGGTCTCAGCCTGAAACATCAATTGTCTATTCCTGTCCATAGATGCTGCCTGACAGGCTGAGTTGTTCCAGTATTTTGTTTGTTACTGTAGATTTCCAGAATCTCTTGTGTTTATGTTCTCTTGATCAGGAGGAAACCTCCAAGAAGACAGCACATTCAAAGGTTCACCATCTGCTCGAGCTAGCTGGACTCAGAATAAAAAAAAATTCATTTTTTTGTTAATGAATTCTCCAAGGCATTCAGCTATGTAAAATTGGAAAATACTTCATCCCACTTGTTGCTCAACTCTATTTTTACAGCCATTTTGTTCCCTCCACCCCTCTCTACATTGCTGACCACTGTCAGTGGCAAATCCTCCAAGGGCCTTAAATAGGGAGACTGCAGCAATTAAATTGCTTAGCAAATTGGTGGTCAGGGCCAGCCTGGGAATGGGCATGCCTGATGGAATTCTGGAGGAGGGAATGATTCAGATTTCCAGCTTGCTGGTGATTGGAGATTAAATTTGAACTCCAGAGAACAGTGTCCTGTACAGCTTTGAAAACATGGAATTTTCACATGATAGCAGGAGCCAAAGTTACTGCAAGCCCCCCAGTAACACTCTGCAAGTCTCTGAATGTGCAGCAGCCAACTCCAAATTCTTTAAGCATTTTATATATATATTATGGGGGTACAAGCAGCCTTGCACCCCTATAATCCACTCCATCCTGTTTCCTCAGCTCTTTTAATTCATCCTTCGTGGTGTGGACATCACTGGCAGGATCCACCATGAATTAACTATTCCTAATTGCATCTGAAGTGAGTGGATTCCTGAGTTATTTTCAAAAAGGAACTTGCTGTTGGCCTGGAATTACATACAGGCCAGACTAGGTAACAACATAATTTATTCCCTGAAGTGAATCAGGTGGGATTTTTACAATAATCCATGTGATTACTGTCACCAGATTTTCTTTAAACCAGATTTGTTTAATTACTTGAATAATACTTTCTCCAGTGACTGTGGTGTGATTCAAACTCAAACATCTGGCTCAGTAGTCAAAATCTCTGGATGTAAGCCTAGCAACTTAACTTCTATGTTACTGTAGTTAATGATGACTGGAAAGTGGGACAGTGCAACTTCTGGAGCCAGGGCTTGCTGTAGCTGTGGTGCACTGATTATGCAGTACAGTTGAAAAGACAGCTGTGGCAAACAGGGATCTGATCCTTTCGGCTACATTTTGGTTTTACAAATTTAATTCCATCACACCTGCAATATACCACATCCAAAATAATAAATCTCACTCCGGTATTTGGAGGGAGGGTTTGGAAGAGGAATTGGAGGTCAGAAATAGTAACAGACTATAGGAAGAGAGTCAAGTATTTATCTTTGGAAGAGTGTGGAAGATGATAGGACTGGCGGTCAAGGGGTTAAAATGTAGAAATGTACCAGTATCCATTCACAGGCAATCTGTTAATTTGGAAAGAAACAAGAGATACAGAAGGCAAAAAAAAAACTCACTGTAGAAAACTCTTTAGACAAGTTGGACCTCCTGATAAACTTTTTAAAACATTTAAACTGGCTTGAACAAATTGAAAGGAAAATAAGCTGTGTTATAAGCAATTAATATGGGAACATTTGGCAGCTTTGATGTTACCCAGGCAATTCAAAAGTGAGTTTCCATGTGATGAATTTGCTGCTGCAGATCACTAGCTGTGATTGAATCTCTGCAGCTGTGTTCACAGTTGTCCATGCTGTTTGGTAGCCCTGCCATTCTTCCCATGAGCCTTTGTCCCAACACACACCAAACTTTGGCTCTTACTATAAATAACTGATCTACAAGCAGAGCTCAATTGTCATCTTCAGCCCCAGGAGTAATGCATTTCAGTCTAGTGCTACGTTCCAATTTGAATTCGATGGTTGTTAGCAAGAAAATCCAGGCCAACAAGACAAACACCACACTATTTGCCAGTTGATCATGAACACCTAAAATACTTAAGCAAAGTCACCTGCATGCTGACTGGTGTTTGCCCATGGCACTGAGCATCTGGCTTGCTATGTTGTCTTGAGGACTAACCATAGAAAACATCCTTGCATCCCGATGCCACTGCAGGAGCTAAGAAGAAGCCACTGCGGGTTAATTCTATCCATCGATCTCCACAGGTTTAATGAAAATAAAATACAAGCACATGACTACAAAAGCTGCTAAGTAATAGATTAAAACATAATTAAGAAGAAAACACAGAGTGAGAATATCTGAGGGTAATGAAAACAGGGAATTTAGGAAATGCTCAGCAGATCAGGCTACATCTGTGAAGGGCAAAATAGAGTCAATGTTTCATATCAAAGACTTTTAATCAGATGAATGTTCTGATGAAAGGTCATCAATCAAATGTTAATCCTGTTCTCTCTCTCTCTCTCTACAGATGTTGACTGAACTGTTGAAAGTTTCTAGTATTTCAATCTTATCTCAGATTTCCAGCATCTGCAGTAATTTTGCCTGTGCATGTCAAAAATCAGATATAAACATCTGTGTGGCCACTTCTCAGTGTTTATCGAGGAGGATGACAGGAGTTTACGGAATTAAATCAACAATGCCAAACTTCAGAAAATTTGTCTGTTCCAATAGCTAACCAAGTGAGCATATCAAATAAAGCAACATCTTACCTTGGATTCACATTTCTTGTGACTTGCTAACTTGCAGACTGGAGGAGAAAGAAAAAAATGTGTCAATCATTAAGGAAATCAAGTTCTAGATAAGATTGTAGACACTGTAATCGTTGGTCAATCACTTTTTCAAACTTTTCTTATTGTAAATTATAGTAATTTTTATGTATTGCACAGTGCTGCTGTCACAAATTAACAAAATTTCATGACACATCAGTGATAATAAACCTGATTCTTTCCTTCCCCCACTTCAGGTCTCAAACAATCTATTGGGTTTACTTTTCTGATTCAGGATTATTGGAAAAGAATCACTTAAAGCTATCAATATTAGGGCTGCACCGTTTCATATGCAAAGTGTCTATTTTAATATCGTCTCCCATGCCTGTTATACAATCAGGCACCCAATTTTCAAGTGTCTGTTGGGTTGAGACCTCACAATACATGCCCAGAGAGCAAAATTCTGAAGAGGCAGTAGCAGGGACCACGGAACTGTTGTTCTCACAGTGGCGCAGAGGCAGTACAAGATGGTGACTACTTTCGATCTGGTAAACAACAGGATCCGGTCAGAATCAATCCTAGTAAAACTGGCCTTCAAAACCCAGCTAGGGTAGACACTACGTACCATTTACAGTATGGAATTGTGGTCTAATTTAGTCATTAGCTCTGTAGCAGATCATAAATTGTCAGTGGAAGGAACCTCTCAGCTAGCACTCTGTAAATGTGGTTAGTGAGTTCATATTAAGGGTCATTATATGTCATTTCCTTTCTTTGTCTTGTTAATTAGAATTCTGCTCTGCTGTGTGTATGCCAGGTCTTCCTTCTGCCTCTGGCATGAGAGCTGGAAAACCAGTTTTCAGCTACTCACAGCAAAATTCCAGCGAGGGCCTCCTTATCTCTCCCAGGCCACTGTCTGACTGAAACAAGAGTATTGACAAAACTTGCAAGGTGGGTTCTGTCCATCCATGCTATTACTAAAATAGACCATTCCCACCCCTGTAGAGTCACACATCTCCACTTCTCCTTGCCTCCGTTGCTGAAATCCTCTTCCACAAGGGTCCTCTGATTCGTTTTACACAAGGCAACCCTGATCCTCTCCACTTCCTTCCTGAGCATATCCAGAATCCAGATGTGTGTACCTTAGCTCACATTGATATCATACCAGCCCCACCCTAATACCTAATGAAGAAATTCGCTGTTTAAAAAATTCTCACTCTTGCTTTCAATCCTTTGCATCCTTTCTCTCTCGCTAATCATTCTTACAAACCTCCAAGATCACGTTAAGATTCCAAGATCAAGCCTCCAAGAAGGCCATTTAATCCTGATTTTAATTGCTCCACTATTGGCTGCTCTAGAATCTCCTCCCAAAACTTCTTCACCTCTCTCTCCTCTTTAGAACTTCCCTCACTAACCAAGTTTCTGCTCACCTGTCCAACCTTCTCATGTAGCTTGACATCAGATTTTTTTTGAAAGTTACTCCCAGAGAGAATCTGGGGACATTTTACGATATTAAAGGTGCTATTGAAATGGATGTTGCCTTCAATGGGCTAGTGAAATTGGCAGTCTTCAGTATCTCTTCTTTTCCTCTCCCTTCAACCTTTAGTTGGTCTGTTTTTCCTGCCTCTTCCCTCTCCAAGCTTCCATTTGTGTCAATCAAGCCTCTTTGAATACTTGTGACTTTATAATTCAATGGTTTAGTGGTCTCCATTCTACTGATATAAACTTTAACAGTGTAAGCTGACATACCCTGATGTAAGTGCTTTGAGAAGTTGGTCATGGCTAGAATTAACTCCTGTCTAAGCAAAGACCTGGAGCCACTGCAATTTGCCTGCCGTCACAATAGGTCTACAGTGGGTACAATCTCACTGGCTCTCCACTCGGTCTTGGATCAGCTGGATAATAGCAATACCTTCCAAGATCTTCTACCCTCTCCTATCAGATTCCCCATCCTCCAGTCCTGCCTCTTTCACTAATTAACTTCTCAGCTCTCTACTTCACCTCCTTTCCCTCTCCCAGTTTCACCTATCACCTACTACCTTGTACTTCTTCCTCCCCTCCCCCCACCTTCTTATGCACTTCTCATCTTTCCTTCCAGACTTGATGAAGGGTTTAGGCTCAAAATGTCGACTGTTTACTCTTTTCATAGATGCTGCCTGGCCTGTTGAGTTCTTCCAGCATTTTGTGTGCATTGCTCTCTATATCCATGACCGTTTGGCTAGGCACAGCTCAAATACCGTCTTTCAATTCACCAGTGACACAACTGTTGTTGACAGAATCTCAGGTGGTGACGAGGAGACGTACAGGAGTGAGATAGATCAGCTGGTTGAGTGGTATCGCAACAACAACCTTGCACTCAACTCAACTTCAGTAAGACCAAGGAATTAATTGAGGACTTCAGGAAGGGGAAGTCAAGAGAACACACACCCATCCTCATTGAGGGGTCAGCAGCTTCAAGTTGCTGATTGTGTCAACACCTCTGAGGATCTATCATGGTCCCAACATGAAGATGGCTATACTTCATTTGATGTTTGAGGGGATTTGGTGTGTCACCAAAGACTCCAGCAAATCTCTACAGAAAGTATTCTGACTGATTGCATCGCTGGCTGTTATGGAAGCACAGGATCATAAAAAGCTGCAAAGAGCTGCAAACTCTGCGAGCTCCATCATGGCACTAGCCTCTCCACCATCGAGGAAATCTTCAAAAGGCAATGCCTCAGGAAGGCAGCGTCCATCATTAAGGATCCACACCACCTGGAACATGCCCTCTTCTCATTGTCACTACCAGGGAGGAAGTACAGGAGCCTGAAGACACACACTCAATATTTTAGGAATAGCTTCTTACCTTCCGCCATCAGGTTTCTGAATAGTCCATGAACCCATGAACAATACCTCAGTATTTTGCACTACTGTACTTATTTATTTTCTATATTTCTTATTGTAACTTACAGTAATGTTTATGTATTGCAATGTTTATGTTTTGCTGCCAGTAAACAACAAATTTCATGATGCATGTCAGTGATAATAAGCCTAATTCCAATTCATTTTTAATTCCAGATTTATTTCATTAACTGAATTTAAATTATCTCTGTGAACCCAGTATTTATGGTAACAAATCTTCTCTGTGCCGCCAGCCATTTTCTGCAACTTAAAACATAATTTATCTCTAACTTCTCCAGTCCTATTAAAGTCATTGACCCGAAGGGTTAATTCAGTCTCTGCACTAATGCTGCCTGATTTGCTGAGTTTTTCCATTAGTTAATAAGTATTTTGATATATACATAAATCATGGAAGACTCAATAGAAATAAAAACCTTTTCTATTTATCAACATTTTCAGCTCCAACCACGCTACAAAACATCCTGAATGCTGTATCAAGAAATTCCTTCGGAAGTCTCAAGCTTGATGTGTCAGTTGTTTTCCTAGATTGAAGCCCCTTTGTTCCGAACTCAACCAGAAAGGAAACAATTTCTCTACATTCAACCTATCAATAAACATACCCCAATGTGTTGAACCAGCTAAGCAAGTGGTCAACGATGGCCTCTTTTACATCATAGCTGGGACATTTGTGTTTTCATGTCACTTGTTTTCTCCCTACTCACTTCTCAAAGCCACTTAACAAATTTAATAAAGGGGAAAGCCAAGGGCTTAATTCCAACCTCTACCGCCCAAACTCTTCTGACAGTTTACAGAATTTAAATAAGTAAGGATATAGCACTATAGTGGCCTGGTACAAAAGACCAGAACAGTTAAACTGGAAACATGGATTTCTATCCTGTAGCTGGTTAATTTAAATTGAACAAATTAAGTAATTCTAGAATAACAAGCTTACATCAACAACAGTGATATGACGAAGGATCTCAGCCCAAACCATAAACTGTTCATTTCCGTTCATAGATGCTGCCTGACTTGCTTAGTTCCTCCAATGTTTTGTATATGTTGCTCAAGATTTCCAGCATCTGCAGGGTCTCTTGTGTCCATAAAACCATTGGACTACCAACCAGTTCACAAATGTCTTTCAGGGAAAGAAGTCTGCTGTCCCTACCCAGTCTTGGTCTATATTTGACCATCCACATGCTTGATTCAACAACACACAGAAAACCAACCACTTCAGTGAATACCTATCTGAACAGATCACATGAGCAGGGCTCGAGACAGACAGCATTAGGCACAGTGAAAATCAATCCTGCTTGCTTCCACTGGGAGGACTTGCTGCCAACTTCAATCTCCATTTGCTTCTTGACTGATTATCAGAACTCAGGGTGGGAGCAAGGAGTATTTACTGTAAGGCAGGATATTTCATTCAGCAAGTTCCAGGCAGGGACTTTCCAGTCTTTAAAAAAAAAACACCAGTTAATGACCATCCACTTTGAATAATTCCATTTTGACAGGA
This sequence comes from Mobula birostris, assembly GCF_030028105.1. Lineage (NCBI taxonomy): Eukaryota > Metazoa > Chordata > Chondrichthyes > Myliobatiformes > Myliobatidae > Mobula > Mobula birostris. The sequence continues at coordinate 67,587,946 of NC_092402.1, forward strand.
TTCAGGGCCCATTTTGCAGCCCATAAATAGGAGAAAACACTGCTGCAAACTTGAGATGTAAACAGTGCACCCGTCACCATCAGAGAGGGAGAGAATGAGGGAAAGAGGGTGAGGGGGAGGGGAAAGGGGGATCAGTTTAAAAAATATAGCATTTTTGAGTTGGCTTCAAACTCCTGTTGGCATGATCTTCCCAGTGATATCACCCATTTTATATGGTACTCTGTGAAACTCTTTGTCTGTTTTCATGCCCATGACAGCTATTTAATAAACATCAGGTGTTTTCCATTGTAATGCATGCATCATCAGATGTTAGTTTTGCTGGAACTAGTGTAGTACTTTCTAATACACAAATAGAGAATGTTGTAAGTATTTGGGAGGTTATGCAGAACATATAAAGCTGGAAACACAGTTAACATTTCATCAGAACTAGAAAAAGTTAGAAATGAAACAAGATTAAAGACAAAAGATGGGTGGGGAGCAGGGGGACGAGGGGTGGGGAGGGGTGGGAGAAGGAAAGGTGGTGAATACGGGAGGCATCTGTGACAAGGCTGAGACCAGGAGAGTGAGTAACACAAGCAGTGGTTGTGCTGGCTGAGTGAAGGCAGTGAAGGCTTTTGTGTTTGAAGGAGCTCCAACATGATTATACCACTAAATACAGCTCTCTCTGCCCCATTACCCCCTTCTCTTTGCCCTACCCCACCTTTACAACCTGCCCATCACCTACACCTTCTTCCCTCACTATCCTTCCCTTTATTTCATAGTCCACTATCATCTCCCATTGGATTCCCTTTGACACTGTCACCTATCACCTCTCAACTTCTCACATCATTCCCACTTCCTTTCCCTCCACCACCACCACCTATCTTCCCTCTCACCACCTATCACCTGCCGGCTCAATTACCTACCCTCTCCCCATTCTTTTATTCTAGCTTTTGCCCTCTTTCTTTCCAGATGTGATGAAGGGTCTCGGCCCAAAACATCAACTGCCATTTACCTCCATAGATTCTGCCTGATCTGCTAAGTTCCTCCAGCATTTTGTTTTTTACCCTCCCCTGTCTTTTCATAATTTGAAAGGGACAGTTCCTTTTGTGACTCCCTATTCATTCCTCTGTCCCTGTCAACCACTTCTCTATTATGGCATATTCCCACGCAACCAAAGGGGTTGCCATATCTGCCTTTTCACTTCTTCCCTTCCTCCATCCAAGGACTCAACAATCCTTCCCAGTGAGGCAGTAATTCACCTGCAACCTAGTCTAGAGCCATAGAGCACCACAGTACAGAATCAGGCCCTTTGGCCCACCTTGTCTGTGCTGAAGCCTTATTATGCTAGTCCCATCGCCCCACACCTGAACCATGGGCCTCCATACCCCTTGCGTTGATGTACTTATCCAAACTTCTCCTAAAAGTTGAAATTGAACCTATATCCACTATTTTTATTCTGGTAGCTCGTTCCACACTCACACCACACTTTGAGTGGAGACGGTCCCCCTCAGGTTCCCCTTAATATTTGACCTTTCACCCTTAACTATATCCTTTAGCTTTTAGTCTCACCCAATCTCAGTAGAAAAAACCCTGCTTTCATTAACCCTATTGAAACCCCTCATAATTCTGTATACCTCCAACAAATCTCCCCCTCGTTCTCCTACATTCCATAATCTTAACCTATTCAACTTTTCCCTACAACTCAGATCCTCAAGTCCTGCCAACATCCTTGTGAATTTTCCCTGCACTCTTTCTATCTTATTGATACCTTTCCTGTAGGTAGGTGACCAAGACTGTACACAATACTCCAAATTTGGTCTCAGCAATGTCTTATACAACTTCAACATAACTTCCCAACTCCTGTACTCAATACTTTGATTTATGAAGGTCAATGTGCCAAAAGCATACTTTATGCCCTGTGACACCACTTTCAAAGAATTATGGATCTGTATTTCCAGATCCTTCCGTTGCACTGCACCCCTCAGTGCACTGCCGTTCACTGTGTATGTCCTACCCTGGTTTGTTCTGCCAAAGTCTTGCACACTTGCCTGCATTAAATTCCATCTGCCATTTTTCACCCCATCCTGATTTCATTGTACACTTTAATAGGTTTTGCTGTTGTCTACTACCTGTAATCTTGTTGTCAGTCCACAAATTTGCTGATCCAGTTTATCATCCAGATCAGTGATATCGATGATTAACAACAACGGACCCAGTACTGATCCGTGCAACACATCACTAGTCACAGGCTTCCAGTCAGAGAGGCAAACAAGTACTACCACTCTCTGGCTTCTTCCATGAAGCCAATGTCAAATCCAATTTTCTACCTCATCCTGAATTCCAAGCAACTAAACCTTTTTAACCAACCTTCCATGCAGGTCTTTATCAAAGGCTTTGCTAAAGTCCATGTAGACAACATCCTCTGCTTTTCCTTCATTTACTTTTCTAGTAACCTCTTAAAAAAAACTCTAAGATTAGTTGGACAGACACAAAGCCATGTTGATGATCCAAAATCAGGTCCAGTCTATCCAAATGCTTATATATCCAGTCCCTTAGAATAATTTACCCACTACTGATGTCAGACTCACTAGCCATTATAATTCTTAAAGCTTTTCTTGAACAACAGAACAACATTAGCTGTCCTCCAGTCAGACAGGCTGCCCTTATCCTGTGGCTAAGTATGTTTCAAATGCCTCTGCAATTTCTGTACTAGCCTCCCATCCTTTTAGAATATAGGAGTCCCAATCAATATTTGGAAAGTTAAAATCACCTATCAGAACCTTATGTTTCTTGCAACAGTCTGCAATCTCTTTACAAATTTGCTCCTCAAAATCTCACTGACTATTGCGTGGTCTATAATATAATCCCATTAATGTGGTCATCTCTTTCTTATTCCACAGTTCCACCCATATAGTCTGAGTAGATCAGTTCTCCAGTCTGTCCTGTCTGAGCACTGCTGTGATGTTTTCCCTGATTAGTAATGCCACCCCTCCCCCTTTAATCCCTCCCACTCTATCATGTCTAAAACAACAAAACCCCGGAATATTGAGCTGCCAATCCTGTCCCTCCTGTAACCAAGTCTCACTAATGGCTACAATGTCATAACTTCACATACTGATCCATGCTCTAAGCTCATCCACCTTACCTACAATACTCTACTTGCATTGAAATAGACACAACTCAGAACATCAGTCCCACCAAGCTCAACCTTTTGATTCCTGTCTTTGTATATAGGCTTAACATAATCTTTCCCCACAACCTCTCCACCATCTGCTCTGGCACTTTGGTTCCCATCCTGCTGCAACTCTGGTTTAAACCCTTCAAAGAAGCACCAACAAACCTTCCCACAAATATATTGGTCCCCCTCCAGTTCAGGTACAAACCATGTCGTCTATACATGTCCCACCTTCCCTGGAACAGAGCCCAATGATCCAAAAATCTGAAGTCTTCCCTCCTCCACCAATTCCTTAGTCATGCGTGAAACTATATAATCCTCCTAGTTCTGGCCTCACTAGTATGTGGCATGGGTAGCAATCCTGAGATCACAATCCTGGAGGTTCTGTCCTTTAACTTAACACCTAACCCCTGAACTCATTTTGCAGGACCTGGTCACCCTTCTTGCCTGTCATTGGTACTGATGTGGACCATAACCTCTGGCTACACTCCCTCCCACCTAAGAATGCTATGACTTTCACCCGAGATGTCTCTGACCCTAGCACTAGGGAAGCAACATACATTCGGGAATCTCATTCTCTTTCACAGAACCTTCTGTCCACTGTTCCCTCTAAGCTGTGCGGGTGCGCAGCTGCACAGTAACTGAAATGCTCTGGCACATGCAGCCTTTATTGCCACGCAGCTAAAATTTTCTTTTATATAATATTTTATTAAAGTGCCACGCAGTTTTCAAGCTGTATAAAAATTTCCTGCTCAGAGCAATATTTGGTCTGCGCAGCTGAAAAAAAGAGGGAACATTGCTCCTGTCTGTTCCCCTAACCAATGAATCCCCTATCACTACTGCTCATGTGACTGGGAGGGGACGGGTGGCACAGTGGCATTATCAAATTCACATCCTTGTTTTTAAATCCCTCCATGTCTCATTCCTTCTTGTCTTTGTACTTTCCTACAGTCCCTAAAACCTCGGCGCTCCTCCAACTTGAACCTCTTGACCATCTTTAAATTTAATCATCCTACCACTGGCATCCAAGCTCCAGGATTCTTGCCCTAAACCTTTCTGTCCTCTCCTTCTTTAAGATGTTCCTCAATAAATATCCCTTTGACCAAGCTGTTTGTCCCCATCCTAACTTGTGGTCGCATCAAAGGTTCAATATAATTGCTGCTTTGATGAATGTATGAACACAAGAAACAGGAATAGAACATAGAACATAGAATAGTACAGCACATTACAGGCCCTTCGGCCCACAATGTTATGCCGACCCTCAAACCCTGCCTCCCATATAAGCCCCCACCTTAGATTCCTCCATATACCTGTCTAGTAGTCTCTTAAACTTCACTAGTGTATCTGCCTCCACCACTGACTCAGGCAGTGTGTTCCACGCACCAACCACTCTCTGAGTGAAAAACCTTCCTCTAATATCCCCCCTTGAACTTCCCACCCTTTACCTTAAAGCCATGTCCTCTTGTATTGAGCAGTGGTGCCCTGGGGAAGAGGCGCTGGCTATCCACTCTATCTATTCCTCTTATTATCTTGTATACCTCTATCATGCCTCCTCTCATCCTCCTTCTCTCCAAAGAGTAAAGCCCTAGCTCCCTGGGAGTAAGTTAGTTAATTAACCCTTTCAGTCTACTGTACCATTCAATAAGATCAAGGCTGATCAATCTTGGTTTGAATGCCATTCAACACACACAAAATTCTAGAGGAACTCAGCAGGTCAGGCAGCATCTATGGAAATGAATAAACAGTCTATGTTTCAGGCCAAGACCCTTCTTCAGGACTCAGATGAATACCATTCTCTGTTCTCTCCACATATTCTTTATCTTCCTTGCAGTTCAAGTGTTTTTCTGTCTCCACTTTGAATATATTCAATGACTCCACCTTTACAGCTCTGCGAGGAGAGAATTCCAAAGATTCACCTACCTCTGGGAAAGAAATTGCTTCTCATCTTTGTCTGAAATGGACAACTTCTTATTCAGAAACTCTGTTTCCTGGTTCTCGATACCCCCACCATGGAAACATCCTCACAACATCCACCCTGACAACCCCATTCAAAATCTTATGTGGTTTAATAAGACACCTTATAAGGTGATAAGATAAGTCTGAACTGCAATGAGTACAAACCCAGTTTCTCCTTATGCATCAATCCTTCACTCCGGGAATTGACCTAATGAACCTGAACCACTTCCTCGTAGGAGGAGGAGGAGAAGATGGCGCAGCGGCCACTCCGGTGAATGATATCTGTTATCTGTCAAGTAGGGTGCCGTGCACAATCCTGATTTGATGGAGACAGATGTGAGAGCACGGAGGAACATCTGAAGAAACTTCTGAAATGCCTGTTTCACTGCCGCTGCACGATCCAGAATCTCTGGAGGAGAAGGCCCCAAATCCTCGGCTTTGCTTGTTGCTTGGCAACCGGGGCGGGGTCGAAGTGCTTGGCAGAGGATGGTGCTCGGGAAGCTGCATCAGAGGGGCTGGTCGGAGGCTCGAAGTTTTCGGACGGACTCAGAGTCGGCTGTGGTTTGGTGCTTCCAATGCATCGGCAAGTTGTCGGCGTCTGGAGGTTTATGGCAGGGAGAGTTTCTCCCTTTGCTGCCTGCTATCGAGGACTATCAAGAGTCGTTCGGAACTTTTGAGACTTTTTTTTTACTGTGCCCATGGTCTGCTCTTTATCAAATTATGGTATTGTTTTGCACTGCTGTAACTATATGTTATAATTATGTGGTTTTGTCAGTATTAGTCTTTGGTTTGTCCTTTTTTTTTGTGATATCACTCTGGAGGAACATTGTATCATTTCTTAATGCAAGCATTTCTAAATGACAATAAACAAGGACTGAGTGTCCTCATAATCTAATCTAATAATAAAATGTGGAGACCAAAAGTGAATGCAATATTCTAGGTACAGTTTCACCTCTCAATATACACAAAAATCTGCCTTCACAGCACTCTGGGGTAGAGAATTAAAGAGTCATAGTCCTCAGAAAAGGAATCTCTTCTCATCTCTGCCTTAAATGGGTGAATCAGAGTAACAGAGCAATGCAGCATGGATACAAGTCATTAGGCCCAATGAGTCTATGCTGATCACGGTGCCCATCCAGCTAGTCCCAATTCCCTGCACTCAGCTCATATCCTTCTATGCCCCGCCCCTCCATGTACCTATCCAGGTGCCTGTACTGTACCAGCCTCAATCGCTTCTTCTGGCAACTTGTTCCATATACTTACCACCCTCTGCAGGGAAAATGTTCAAAGTTCAACATAAATTTGTAATCAAAGTATGTACATATCACCATATACTACTCTGAGATTTATTTTCTTGAAGGGATTCACAATGGAATAATAAAATACAATAGAATCAATGAAAAACTACCACACAAAGACTGACAAACAACCATTGTGGAAAAGACAAACTATGCAAATAAAAATTAATAATAAATAAATAATACTGAGACCATGAGTTGTAGAGCCCTTGAAAGTCAGTCTATTGGTTGTGGAATCAGTTCAGAGCTAAGGTGAGGGAAGTTATCCACACTGGTTCAGGAGCCTGATGGTTGAAGGATAATAACTGTTCATGAGCGTAGTGTTGTGGGACCTAAGGCTTTTATACCTCCTTCCCGATGGAAGCAGCAAGAAGAGAGCATGACCTGGATGGTGGGGGTCTTTGATGATGGATGTGGCTTTCTTGTGGCTGTGCTCCTTGTATAGATGTGTTCAGTGATGGGGAGGGCTTTGCTTGTGATGGGCCGTGTCCACCACTTTTTATAGGCTTTTCCATTCCTGGGCATTGGTGTTTCCATACTGAGCCATGATGCAACCAGTTAGGAAACTCTCCAATGCGCATCTATAGAGGTTTTAATCCAACTACAGTTTCAATGTTATAGTATCAAGATACTTTTCCTCTGATGTTTAATTGAACAATAGGGAAGAAATAAGAAGGAACAATGCAGGTGTTTACTCACCATTATATCAGGGTATCCTATGGTTATTTTAACACACAATTGGGATGCTCACTGGCAAGAAACACCAACTTTCTCTGACCGAGATTCAATGTGCAATAAATGCATGACTTTTCTGTTCTTAAGCATCGGTTAAGCATGGTTTTCATACCAGGCCATGATGTAACCAGTCTGAATACTTTCTACTGTACCTCTGCATTGTCAAAGTCTTAGATAACATTTAGCTGCCTATCAAGTTTCTTTTAAATCGTTCCTCTCTCACCCTGAATCTATACCCCATAGTTTTGGGTGTTTCCACCCTGTGGAAAAGACCATTACCATCCAACTTATCTAAGTCTCTCATAATTTTCAACACTTCTATATGGTCAACCCTCATTTGCCTTAGCTCCAAGGAATAAAAACCTAGCCTGACTAACCTCTCCCTGTAACTCAGGCCAACTAGTTATGGCAGCATCCGCGTAAATCTTTTCTGCATTATTTCCAGTTTACCCCACCTGTCCTATAACAAGGTGACCAAACTGTACACAGTATCCCAAGTGCAGCCTCACAAACAACTTATGGAACTGCAACATAATGTTCCAACTCCTGACTGATGAAGACCAGTGCTCTATACACCTGTCAATCTGTGATGTCACTTTCAATGAACAATGCATTTGTACTCCTTCGTCCCTCTGTTCCATTATACTCCCTATGCTCCCACCATTCATAGTACAAGGCCTATGCTGGTTTGACTTTCCAGTTTGATTCCTCACTCTGAAACTATGCTCTCTTGTTCTAGCTACGCCCAGGAAGATGGTAACTGTTGGTTCTAAGCCTTATTCCAACACTTCACCTGCCCTATGATTTCCATAACCCCAGCCAGGCTGTTGCTGGCAAGTCCAAGACCAAAAGTGAACAAAGTTCACTTGTGAGCACCACAATAGCATAGAGGTTAGCACGATGCTATTATAGCTTGGGGAGTTTAATTCTGGCGCCATTATAAGGAGTTTTTATGTCCTCCTGTGAATGTGTAGGATTCCTCTGGGTGCTCCGGTTTCCTCCCATATTCCAAAGATGCACTGTTTAGTAGGTTAATTAGGCTAGGGTTAAATTGTCTTGTGATTAGGCTAGGGTTAAATTGGTGGGTTGCTGGGTAGTGCGGCTCATTGGGTTGAAAGGGCCTGTCCAGTGTTTTATCCTTAAATTAAATAAAATTTTAATTTTTTTAAAACGCAAAAAGCAAATCAGTTCAAGATTTGTGCACTTCTGAGCCAGCACAGGCCCATAGGAAGGCATGTAACCCATGGCCCACATCCATCATTGACGCCTGGCTGAGAGGGAAGTTACAGAACAGAGGAATGTGTGTCATATTTTTAATGCTCTCTTTTCCAGAGGGCCTTTCACTTCTCTTTCAGAATGCCACAAAGCTCTTTTTAGTAAAATGTAATAAAGTGAGGTCACTGCTACAATGTGGCATATATGGGAGCTAATTTGTGCACAGTAAGCTACCGTAAATAGTAATAAGCTCATGATGATTTTGGCTAAGGGATAAACACTGATCTCAAGGCACCAGGAAAACTCTGCTGCTCTTCTTTAAAATAGTACTGCATCCATCTGAGGGGACAGATGGGGCCTCTGTTTAATATCTCAGCCAAAGACAACTGATGCCAGTGAGAACATTGTTCCAGAGTCTAACACTGACTCCTTCCCCTCGGAAAAATGGTTTGAAGTTTCATGATTTGGCAGCAATTCTGCACTCTCTTGTCAGGACTTCACTTACCGCGACATAAGATGCCCTGTGATGTGATTGGCTGTTTGCATACTACACAGTGCTTCTTCTTCTTAAATGTCTTCTCCTTGAAGCTGTGAGTAGTTGGGGGATCGACCTTACCAGGCTGTACAACAGAAAAGAGATATGCATTAGCACCTGCCTCAAATTCAATGAATGTTATTGGCATGAGGTCAATTGTCATTGAACAGTATAGCACCTCTGAAGCACATCCCAAGGACATTAAAAACACACTTTCCCTATTCATTTTACAGTGCAAACTAAGATACTTGGTGTTTATTTCTGCATTTCACAATAATCACTGTGGCATCAGAACTCAGCTCAAGGGAGTTATATCTCACTTGGCTTCACACAACTGACATCTCTCTCAAGGCATTAACACGAGTCTATTCCTTGCACTGTCTTTGTTTTCCTTTCCCACCTTCCATGTACCAAGCAGCCCACTACCCTAAGATCCAAAAGAGCACAGAGATCCCCTGACAAACAAGTAGAGTGCTCCTGAGACAGGTGCTGAAAGAGATAAGGGATGGGTTCAAGTAGAGCAAGAGAAACACAACTGGATTACAAGAGGTGGGTGCCTAAATTTCTGTCTTTAACTTCGGATGTAGGAAAGATAGTAACTCACTGAGCAACATATAAATACAGCCAAGAAAGAGATCAGTACTACATGCTGCACTATATTATCTATGTCAGATTCAGAATCAGGTTTCATATCACTAGTATATGTCATGAAATTTGTTAACTTAGTGGCAGCAGTACAATGCAATACATAATAATATAGAAAAAATCAATTACAGTAAGTATGTGTATATTAAATAGTTGAATGAAGAATAGTGCAAGACCAGAAATAATAAAAGTGAGATGGTATTCATGGGTTGAATGTCCATTTAGAAATCGGATGGCAGAGGGGAAGAAGCTGTTCCCTAATTGCTAAGTGTGTGCCTTCAAGTTTCTGTACCTCCTACCTGATGGTAACAATGTGAAGAGGGCATGTCCAGGGTGGTGGGGGTCCTTAATAATGGATGCTGCCTTCCTGAGGTACCATTCCTTACAGATGTCTTGGATATAATGGAGGCTTGTATCTATGATGGAGCCGACTAATTTTACAACTTTCTGTAGCTTCTTTCAGTCCTGTGCAGTAGCCCCCCACCCCCATACGAGACAGCAATGCAGCCTGTCAGAATGCTCTCCACGGTACATCTGTAGATGTTTTTCGGTGTTTCAGGTGACAAACCAAATCTCTTCAAACTCCTGATGAAATATAGCCACTGTCTTGTTTTCTTTATAGCGGCATCGATATGTTGGGACCAGGTTAGATCCTCAATGACATTGACACCCAAAGACTTGAAATTGCTCACTCTCTCCACTTCTGATCCCTTTATGAGGATTGGTTCGTGTTCCCTCATCCTACCGTTTCTGAAGTCCACAATCAGCTCTTTAATCTTACTGACATTGAGTGCCAGGTTGTTGCTGCGACACCACTCAACTAGCTGGTAACATCTCGCTCCTGTACACCCTCTCATCTCCATCTGAGATTCTACCAACAATGGTTATATCATCGGCAAATTAATATAAACACTGGAAATCTGAAATAAAAACAGAAAATATTGGAAACACTCAGCAATATTGGACTGTCATTGCTGAGCAGGTAAGAAGAGAGTTCAGCAGACTTCACCTAGGCAAGGTTCTGGGACCAGACGGCATCAACCCAAAGGTACTCAAGGTGTGTGCTACTCAGTCGAGTGCAGACTTTCAATATATCTTTACTCTAAGCCTGAGCCTGGGGAGGTCCCTGTGCTATGGAAAACATCCTTCCTAGTTCCAGTACCCAAGGAGACATGTTCCACCAGCCTAGTGACTATAGACCAGTGGCACTGACCTCACATGTTATGAAGTCATTAGAAAGACTGCTCCTGACACACCTCCAGACCATTGTAAATCCATTACTGGACACCCTGCAGTTTGCTTACCAACTACATATTGGAGTCGAGGACGCCATTATCTTTCTGCTTCAATTGGCTTACACCCATCTGAGTGAGCCAGGCAACACTACGAGAATCATGTTCTTTGATTTCTCCAGTGCTTTTAACACCATGCGACCTGTTTTACTAGCAGTAAGCTCACGGAGATGCAGATGGATGCTCCAATAGTGTCCTGGATTACAGGTGACCTGTCCAAACAGCCACAGAATATGAGATTGCAGAGCCGTGTATCAGATACTGTGGTTAGCAGCACAGGGACACCCCAGGTGACTGTCCTGTTCACTGTCTACACCTCGGACTTCAGATATAACTCAGTCCTGCCACCTGCATAAGTTTTTGGACGATTCAGCAGTTGTGGGCTGTATCAGCCAGAGTCAAGAGACTGAGTACAGAAGAGAGGTGGACAATTTTGTTGAGTGGTTTGGGATGAATCACCTGTAGCTCAATATCACTAAGTCAAAGGAGTTGGTGGTGGACTTCAGGAAGGTGAAAACACCCCTGCATTCCCATCTCCATCAAGTGAACAGATGGGCAAGTCACCCGAAACTACAAAAACCTGGGAACTCACCTGGACAATAAATTGGACTGGACTAAAAATACTGTGTCTCTGTACAAGAAGAGACAGAGCTGACTGTACTTCCTGAGGAGGCTCTGGTCATTCAACGTCTACAGTACTGTGCTGCAGATGTTCCATGACTCAGTGGTGGCCAGCATTCTACTCCACGGGGCCAGTCGGGCAGAGCAGCTAACGCCAAGAAGATCAATAAGCCCGTCAGGAAGGCGGGTTCTGTTCTGGGGTGGAACTGGATTCCCCGGTGGTTGTGTCTGAGAGGAGGATGCTGCAGCGGCTATGGAGCATTATGGACAATCCCTCTCACCCCCTTCATGACATACTGGACAAACAGAGGAGCACCTTTAGAAAGGGACTGATTCCACCGAGATGCACCACTGAACCCCACAGGAGATCCTGTCTCCCTGGGGCTATAAGACTCTGCAACTCCTCCTCCTTAACTATATAAGTATATGGTTTCATTGCACGTCTGTATTTTGCTTTATTACTTTTAAATGCACATTTTGTAGTTTTTCCTCAATGCTTACATTTTGTACTTTAAAGTATATATTTCTGACTGAACAACCTGCAACAATAATTTTCTTTGGGATAAATGTTTTATCTTAATTCAGAGAACAAGAGTTGACTATACCTCTTCTTCAGCTTGCTCTGCCATTCAATAGATCACAGCTTCACTATCCTGTCTGTATGCCCATAACCCTGGGAACTCCTTTTAGATCAAAAATCTTCCATGAAACCACTGAATGACTCCAACCTGAGAGTTTTCAGGGCTAGAGAGATCTAAAGTTCATGATCTAAGAGAAGAAATTTCTCCTTATCTATGTTAAATGAATAGCACTTATTCCTGAAGCTCCACCCCCACAGATTCAGTATCCACAATGTCAATTCTCAATAAAATCAACTCTCATTACATAGAACAGTACAGCACAGGAACAGCCTACAATGGCTGTGCCAAACCCAATGCTAAATTGAACAAAATTTCTTCTACCTGCAATCATCCACATCGTCTCATTCTTCTAATCACAATGAGTATTGATCCAAGCTGCTCAATCATCCATAACATAACTCCTTCATCTCAGCAATCAACTGACTGAACTTTCTCTGAACTGCCTCCACATTAAGTATCTCTCTCCTTAAAGGAGAGAGAGGAATAGTTTCAATCTAACTAACAGGGTGGGGCTAATGCTGGCACCAAGCCACCCATTTACCTCAATGATACTGGAGATGGGGAGCGAGACGTCATGGATTGTTGGCTCACAACTGTCGACTTGGCACCATCATGCTTGGCAAAAGATCTCCCCACAGGTCCCCCTCAAGTGAGTAAGTAACAAGTAAAATAAAATGAAACAGTTCGAAGCCTCAGTTAAAACACAGTTGGGTAGGAGGTCAGATGAATGCATTCATCTGTTAATATACTAAAAGTCTCTTTTAGCTGATTATGGGAGCACAGTGATTATATTGCTGGGCGAGCATCCAGAGGCCTGGCCTAGTGACCTGCAGATGCAAGTTCAAATCCTGCTAAGTAATTAAATAAATCTGGAATAAAAATCTGTAACTTTGACCATAAAACTACCATGTTGTTATTTAAAGCCCATCTAGTTTGTTCCAACATGGCCAATTTAAAGGTCATTTATTAGGCATAATAACAGAAAATGATGGGAAAACTCAGCTGGTCATGTCATGCAACCTCCTGGGAGAGACAAAGCTAGATAAAAGGCCCAGAATAATTTGGGTAAGAGAGAAAAATCTGAGAATTTCCTTTTTGACCTATATTGGCAATCAAAACACACCTAGGAGTCACCTCCAGTCCTGAATTCCCTTTGGAACTCTACAGACATAATACCAATTCTAAAGTCTCAGTGCAGTGTTTTTAAGATCGCACCATTGACTAGCACATTTTAATCATTCCAATTCCCTTCCAAATGAAACTACATTAAAATCATTTAGTCAGAAGGAGATTAATTTGTGTTTCCATGTTTACACTTGGCTGTTGTGAACCCCTCCCTTAGATGCAGAGCATGGTCATATTCATGTCTGCTTGTAACATGACAGAACTATAATAGAACATAGAACATGACAGCATAATGGATGCCTTCCAGCCCACAATGTTGTGCCGACATTTTACCTACTCTGAGAAGAACCCTTCCCGCTCACATAGCCCTCCGTTTTTCTAAGATCCATGTGAAAAATAGAAACATGTGGCTAAGAGTCTTTTAAATGTCCCAAATATATCTGCCTCTACCACCACACACCCACTGTGTAAAAAGCCTACCTCTGACAATCCCCACACCCCCATACATTCCTCCAATCACTTTACAAGTACAGTACTGTGCAAATGTCTTAGACACATATACATATATAGCTCAGGAGTCTAAAACTTCTGCACAGTGCTTTAGTAATATTATGTATTGCAATGCATTGCTGCCACAAAAAAAAACGAATTTCATGATAAGTGCGTGATGATAAACCTGATTCTGATCTGGGTCTCTATCGTGGACTGAGAGTGGAAAGGGGAAGGGAGAGGGGAATCATGGTTGGGAAAAGGGGAGGGGAGAGGAGGGAGTGGAAGGCACCAGAGAGGCACAATAAACCAATTGTTTGGAATCAAATGACCTTGACTGTAGTCTCAGGGCTGGGTGTGTCTGCACCCACACCAACCCCTGCACTTGGCACTCCTCCTCTACCACCTGTCCCACAGCCCTCCCAGGGTTCTCCACCCTCACATTCGCAACATCCCACCAGATTTACAAACTCATTCTTTACTCTACATTGACAAACACAGTACTGTACAAAAGTCTTAGGCAATATATATATATTATATATACACACACACACACAGTACTGTATTTCCTCTTGTATTAGCCATATGCCGTGATGTATTTGACTGGGCTCTGCTTTGTTGTACAATTACAGATGAAACAAAAAACTCAGGGAGAACTGTGAGCACCACACCTTTGGGGATGAAATACTGACCTTGGAGGGAGAGTAGCGCCAACTCACAGAACAAGAAGTGGACCTGCAGAGCTTAAATTCAAGGGAAAATTACAAAAACTACTTTCCTCTCAGTTTTGAAGTTTAAAGGATGATTTGACTGATTTACAAGATATTGAGGGGGACACAAGGTCAGGGAGTCCAGGAGACTCACCAGGATATTGCCTGGGATTGAACGTCTCATTTATGAGGGGAGTACAAAATTATATGGAGCATAGACAAGACAGACAGTATTAAACTGTTTGCCATCACAAAGATCTCTAGATAGGGGCATAGGTTGAAGTTAAGAAGTAGAAAGTTTAGAAGGACTATAAGGACGGTGTTTAAGGTGTTTTTTTCACCCACAGGGTAGTTGGAATTTGGAACACACTTTCTGAGATGGTGATGGAGGCAGAGACTTACACAACAGCATGGAGAATTGGGTATGCCTGTTTGCTTTGAATGACTCTATGACATATGAAGAAATAGGGGGGTATTTAGAGTTAGTTCACAGATCCACCTTGGTCTTATTGAATGGCAAAACAGGTTTTAGGATTGTCCCAAATAGAGGAGAGACCATTTCAGACTGAACTACACAATAAGAACATCTTTCAATGATTCGGGAATTATGGTAAAATTCTGATAAAAAGGAGGGCAGGATTATTCATTAGGTATTCCAGGCAGCACTCTTCCCTCAAAGAACATCACTAAAGAAAATTGACCAGATGTAGAGCTGTTGCGGGATCTTGCCTTTTGTGGGAATGCTGCCTTTCAGGTGAGATGTTAAACTAAGCCTACCTGATAGATGTGAAAAAAGTCTATGGCATCACTTGGTGCCAGAATGTGTGGCAATACATGCAGGCTGCCCCCAACACATCCCTAAGTGTGTTAGTTGTTCAGGTAAATGACATATTTCACTGTATGTTTCAATGTACATGTGATAAATAAATAAATTTGAATCAAAGAACTGGAAAGCTCATCCTGGGCTCCTGTCGAATATCTAACTCTCAAGCAACATCACAATAAAAACACATTACCTGGTCACTTTTGCATTCCTGTGTCTTGGAGTTTACTGCACCCTTCAAATGTACTTTGGTGGCACTTTGGAACATCTGAAGTTGTGAAAGGCACCATAAAAATGCAATTCTGTTTACGATCTGTACCACTGATCATACCACTAACTTACTTCCTCTCTGATAAAAATGGATGGCTTGAGTTCAGAACTGGCTACTGATTTGAATAATTATGCATTGGAACACAAGATAACATGGCAAAACGTAGACAAGTTCTTGTTCCCCATTTCCAGGCTGTCTCTTCAAACGTTTCACTGTGCTGGCTATTCCGTCCTACAGCATGCAAGGCAGATTCATAGGACAGTCCATGAACGTGCTGCCCATTCAGTTTAATCCACAATGGAACAGGGTCAGGGTTAAAAGAACATTCTGAAGCACATGTGCCTTATCATTCTAGCACTTAACAAATCCTGAAGCTTTCCAAAGAGGGAAAGAATAAATTAGGAACATAATGTTCTACAGGCTTATAAGTGTGGATATAGCTTGAAAGCCAGTAAAGATTGAAAATAGTGGCAGATAATCTGAAAATTGGCAGATGCAATTTGCAGATCCTGATGGCCCAGATCATTTTGTGCATACTTTTCATAGCCCATGACCTCAGAAGCTCTTCATTCAATTACTGTCTGGCCACCAAGTACCAATAATCTAACCCTGAAAACATCCATCACAAGGTGCAGCAAACATTGATGAGAAACAGGAAAGCAAGTTATTGCTCACAGAACAAAAGTGGTCTGATGGAATTCTTGGGTCATTAAGTTGAGAAACAAAATAATTATTGCCGAGCAAGAGAATTTTGTCAACAATTCCCATTTACTGTCATTTTCCTATACAGCCCAGCTTCATAGTTATGTCCTGAATAAACAGGAAGGGAACGTTAAGAAAACCAGACTACACTGCAGGACATACTAATAATGGAGTCTTGCTCCATATTAACATAAACTAATCCTATTGCAGTATTAACAGTTAATAATTCATCAGGTTTAAAAGATGTTGCACAATGTTTTAGCAAAGTTATGGAAGATACTGTTTAGCACACCGATGTGGTGATGTACAGGGAAGTTGCTACCATGAAAGACACCACTTAGCACACTGATGCTGTGATGTACAGGAGAGGATATTGCCTCTTCGGAGCAGTAGATTCATCTGGTTTGCAGAGCACCTCCTGAATAGTAAGTTGCTTGCAAGTCAGGACTAAATGGACAGAATGCAGTTGTACAACAGGAAAGGACCTGCTCGACTGTTTGTTATTGTACAGACTTGAGGAGTAACATTTTGCAGAATTACTTGAACATGACCCAGCCTAAACTTGGCAATCACAGATTGGTAGCAAGTTCCTCGCCCACACTGGAAAATGCCAGGCAAGCTGCCAACAGGCCAATCTGGCACTGCCACTTTGATTCCAGAATAGCTGTCTTAGAATTATATAAAGAACAAATTTTTCAGACTGAAGGCCTGACATTGTATAAAAAGTGGGTTTTATGCTGTTGTTTCAATGTTGTTTTTCAGAGGCTGTTTTTAAAAAAAAAGATTAATTATTCAGGATGTGTTTATCATTGACAAAGCCAGTAATTGGACTATACCTCTTCCTAACCTGTTACTTGTAAAAACGCCATCCCTTACTCTCAATTCTGCTGCATCTGCTCTCAGGCTGAGGCTTTTCATTTTAGAATGAAGATATCCTCCTTTTTCAAAGAAAGGGGCTTCCCTTCCTCCACTATCAATGCTGCCCTAAACTTCATCTCTTCTATTTTACACGTACCTGCTATTAACCCATTCTCCCACCACCCTCCCAGGGATAGGGTTCCTCTTGTTCTCACCTATCACCCCACCAGCCTCCGTGCCCAGCACATAATTCTCTGCAACTTCTGCCAGCTCCAGTGGGATCCCACCATCAAGCACGCCTTTCCCTCCCCCCCCCCACTTTCTGCTTTTCTGCAAGGACCGCTCCCTATGTGACTCCCTTGTCCATTCATCCCTCCTCACTGATCTCCCTCCCGGCACTTGTCCTTGCAAGCGGAACAAGTGCTACACCTACCCATATACCTCCTCCCTCACTACCATTCAGGGCCCCAAAAAGTCCTTCCAAGTGAGGCGACATTTCACCTGTGAGTCTGTTGAGGTCATCTACTATGTCTGGTACTTCCGATGTGGCTTCCTGTATATCAGTGAGACCCGACGTAGATTGGGAGACCGTTTTGCTGAACACCTATGCGGCATCCGCCAGAAAAGGCAGGATCTCCCAATGACCCATTTTAATTCTACTTCCCATTCTGATATGTCAATCTGTGGCCTCCTCTACTGTGACAATGAGGCCACACTCAGGTTGGAGAAACAACACCATATTCTGTCTGAGTAGCTTCCGACCTGATGGCATGAACATCAATTTCTCGAACTTCCGGTAATACCCCCCCCCCACCCTTTCCTTCACCAATCCCCGTCCCCTTTTCCCTCTCTCACCTCATCTCCCTGCCTGCCCTTCACCTCCCTCTGGTGCTCCTCCCCCTTTTCTTTCTTCCATGGCCTTCTGCCCTCTCCTATCAGATTCCCCTTCTCCATCGCTGTATCTCTTTCACCAATCAACTTCCCAGCTTTTTACTTCATCCTTCCCCCTCCAGGTTCACCTATCACCTTGTGTTTCTCTCTCCCCTTCCCCACCTTTTAAATCTACCTGTCTTTTTTTCTCCAGTGTTGCCAAAGGGCCTCGGCCTGAAACGTCCACTGTACTTCTTTCCATAGATGCTGCCTGGCCTGCTGAGTTCCTCCAGCATTTTGTGTGTGATGCTTGGAATTCCAGCACCTGTAGATTTTCTCTTGTTTGTGATTTATTGCCCAACCTCAATTGCCCTTGAGGAGGTGGGAGTAAATTGCCTTCTTGAACCATTGCAGTCCTACAGTACAGGGTGCACAGAACAGCAGAGAGCCAAAGTCAATTATCACACTGTATTGAGTGAAAATTAGCGGGTCCCTGGTCAAGGGAGTGAGAGGAGCAACTAAAAACATTGGTGCTCCTCTTGAACTTAATCTGTTGTGGGCTAAGAGTAAATTGCTGATCTGATCTGGTCATGTCACCCCAATGTTCCAGCAACCTTCCAACAGTCTTCATTCCAACCCATCCGCAATCAAGCTCATTTGTGAGTGTTACCCTTTGGGTTGTTGAAGACTAGAGTCTCTGTAACTAGTGAATAGAAACAAAAGTCAACACCCTGGCAAAGAGCCTTCAATTCACTGACTCAGATTTTATAACCCACCCTTCAAGCCAAAACGGCCTCACATAATACTTCAGTTCTTGAGTAAAGTATATTCAGGGAATCTCTCCAGAGACTTTGCAAGGATTTGGTCAGTTCACTGACAATGGCAGGCATTGGCACAGCAAAACGCTGGAAATCACAAACACTGGGCACTGGTACACTGAAGCACCAAGCACATGCACACAAGGAGATGGGATAGCAGCATACCAGTACATTGGTAAACTGTGACACTAGCACACTGCACATTGGCTCACCAGGTACTATGACAGTGGTCATGGGTGAACCCAAACAATGGGCACTGACATATAGTAAAGAAACAGCATCAACCCAAGATGGACTCTGGTGTGTGAGGGATCAGAGACACTAGCAAACAATGAATACTGCCAAATTATACCTTCCCATCTAATGGCTCAGCTTCCTGGAATCACCTTGGCACTAAGATGCTAATCAGAAGTCATCCTCAAGAGACTGGTTTAGGGATTGGAAGCGCTTGGTTTGTGCATTTGGGAGAGGTGCACATTGGGACTTTACTCTACTAGTGGGCCATGTCATCAATGAAATATGAGAACATAATGTGGCCAAGCAACTGGGTATTCCGTTTCTCTGGAAGAGCCCCTCTCCCTATCCTCAAAATTCCCATTCTAAAAACTGTTAACTTAAAAAACCATGGCACATAATCAAGGGCGGGCATCATGTAACATTTAACAAAATGTAATACCCAAGGACAAACAGAGCCTCACTCAACAGCTTTGAGCAAGGCATCCCTTCTTAACCAGCTGAGTTATGTTGTGCTCTGTAGAAATTTGCTCCAATGATATCAATTCACATTTCAAAATTCAGAACATGATGTAACTTCTCTCTGCTCTGGTGCTCTGCCACCTTTCACAGTGGAGGAAACAAAGCTGCACAATTTTAAGCAGGGAGGCTGAAAAAAAAAATCACTCTCTATTTTCAAACTGTCTGTGTTTGCAATCTATATCACACCTGGCTCATATCTGAACATCTTTTCACACACTAAAGACATGAAGCAATTAGAAATATGGATCATTTGTAAGTTAAATAAAAGATTTTTTTTAGTCTCAGGAGCAAGAACCACTGGTAACATCCTATTCATGCATCAAATCACAAGGTGCACCCGGCAGACTGGCTCTAAAGTTATAAAATGCACTCACTTGGATATCGTGACTGCTTTTGTTTCCAAGTCCAAATTTATGTGGGAAAAGCTCAGTTCCTACACTTTTCCTTTCCCCTTAAGGTTTCCTCTAGTGCAAAGTGCCTCAACCACCTGGTCCTCCTTTGACCTATCACAGTGAATGCTGTCAGTGGCTGTGGCTTTAGGTCACCCATGGGACCTTTGCAGCCAGATGTTTCCAGCAGATGCCCAGGCCATATTAACACACTCATCGCCTGTCCCTCCACATATGACAGTAAAACAGGGGCAACTTTGGTGCAAGTCATTTGAGACCAATCCTTAATCCAAAAGATCTCTTAGGCCACCAAGTTCACCCCTCCTAAACTGCTGTTGCTTTGTGGCATGTAGAGACTGCTGCAAAATATTTTGAACCTACAGGGGTCCTATCCATAATAAATAGACAACAAAGGGCAACTTTAAGCTGCTTTAGTGAATTGAGCCAAACCTGAGAAAAAGACTGTCCCCTCAGCTAAAACAAAGACTATTTGCAGACTAAACCTGCTTCATTCCTTCTCCAAGTAATGCATCCAAAGTGCCTGTTGCATCAGTATCAAGCCCTGCATTTGTTTTTGCTCTGGGCTGTATTTTTATTCTTCTCCTGACTCCAGTGTGAAACTATCATGCTGTAAAACTATCCCTTTTTACCAGTCCCTCTCCCTCTCTTTTTCTCAGGGTATAGCAAGCTGTTGCAGCCCAGCACAGTGAGGCAGCTAGCAGGTTCAATCATGACCTACAGCGCTGTCTGTGTGGAGTTTGAATGCTATTCCTGTGATCGTGTGGGTTTCCCCTGGGTGCTCCAGTTTCTTCCCACATCCCAAAGAGATGTGGGTTGCTGTTAGGTTAATTGTCCACAGTAAGTCAACCCTAGTGTGTAGATTAATGGAAGAATCTGGTGGGAGTTAATACGAATGAGGAGAGAATCAATTGCAGGGAAAATGGTACTGCTCTGTGAGCTGGCATAGACTGGATGGGCCAATTTGTCTCCCATGTCATAAAGAAATCTGGAAATATTGAAGGCAGACGAATAACACTGTTTCAGAACAACCTCACACCCAACTTGATCAATGGAAAAATCTCAGAGATCTTTCATTGCAAGTATTCCATTAGCTCCAGAGTGTTTTGCAACTCTCCTGATCACACAAACTGCTAAAGAAATGGGGGCTCATGCTTTCACCTGGGTAACCTTAACACAAATAAGACCTGTCTAGCTTTGCCTCTCCCAATAATCAACAGACCACTTGGTATTGTTAACCAGAGAGACTGAAGTTCATTACAGGAATGGCCAAAATCAAACCTAACTGCTCAGGGATTGCTGTCTTCACAAGGAGAGCTGATGGTACAAAATTACTAAATGGTTACAGAATGTATGGTGGACATTCAGCCTAGAGCTAGTGTCACACTGTGCAAGAACCAGGCAACCCTCTCCCATAGCTCTGCAACTTTTTCTTTCCCTTTTGAACATCATGATTGAACTGGCCTCCACTACTATCTCAACAGAACATTCCGGACCACAAGCACTTGCTGCTTGAAGGCAAAAATGTTTCCATTCTTTTGCCATTCACCTTCATTCTCTGTCCTCTGATTCTTGACCCTTTTAACAATGAGAACTGTTCATTTCAGTTTTACTCCATCTGTATCCTTCATAATTTCAGTTTTTCTTGCAACTTCCTCTGTTCTAAAGAGAATAATCCCATCTTCTCCAATGTATCATCTCTTCAGCATCCCTTCTAAAACCTTAACATCTTTCCCAAAGTGTAGTGCCCAGAACTGCAGACATTATTTCAAGGATGTTATATTGAACCATTATAAAACACTAGACAATATTCTAGTACTTTATAAAGGTTCAATATAACATCCTTGTCCCCTTCCTTTGGAGATCTTTCAAAAACTCCTAACAAAAAAAGCACTTGCCATATAATATAACCAGTCTTGATACAGTGAAATATAGGGAACAAGGAAAATGCATGGGCCAGATTTAGAAACCTAGAGGGATACTGTCAGCCACAACCCAGTGCATAGTGCTCCCACCTCTCTAAATGAGCTTCTTGCAAAGGGCAATTAAACACACCACACACCACTGGCCTTCTCTCTTCCCCAGTACTCAGCTACATCAGAACTCTATCCAATCTTCCTCAAGAAAGAAATTGCTGGACCCACCACAGGCTCAAGAGACAGCACCTGAGCCTTCAGTGGTCTCGAGTGCCCTCTGGAGTATCAGCCATTCAACTGAAGTCAATGCCAAGGAAGGGGTTAATGAGAAGTATTTCTTTTTCCATGAAAGAAGAAGAAATCATCTGAGCTTAAATTTCAATAGAGCCTATTACGTGATTTTTGGCAGTATGTCATAAATTTATGACTAATGCATCTAATGTACTAAAAAATCCACCCATTCTTTACAAAGGTGCCCTGCAGCAATAAATCAGAGGGAATTTCAGGGGAAAAAAATGCCCACATTGTGTAACAGAGGTCTCATGTCAACACTACAGTAACAGTTTCCATCCCAGTGATATAATGAAGGCACTGTAGAGGCTTAAAGTGGACCTCACCCATTCAGAGTGAGAGAGGTCTTTTTATAACTAAGACAACAGTATTGCCCCCCTACAAAAAAAAACTATGATAGCCAGGAGAGGGGTTCAAGAGGATTTCATTAGACAAGGGAACAATCATTTTTAATATGGGGGGGGGGCAAAATCATTGGTGGTGCCAACCCCACCCACCTATAGCTCCCCCACACCCCTGTTCTCATGGTTCCTCACAAAGGGCTGTGTAGTTGTTTTGGCTGCTTGCTAAGTCAAAATACTGTTTCATCATCTCAGTACAGACAATGAAACAGTAGCATGTTGGAAGAGGGTCAGAAGGAAGTTAGTGCCCATAGAAGCCATGTGCCACCATGCTGGCATATTCAACAATACACAACAATGCACAACAAATTTTGCCAGGTAGCTTTCTGCTGACAATCTGGCAAGGAAGGTGACATTTACACATTGGAAGCATTCCCACATCCCCATCCCTGCCATTCCTGGTAAAGGAAACCTCTTCTACCTCTTGCCCACATCTCCCTGAAGATCCTTTCACATGCACACTTTCATTTGCACTTGCTTTTAAAGAACCCTGCTTCTGTTAGAAGATCAACACCCTGGTCCTACATTTGGCTGTTAATTCTTGAGTCAGGAGGACATCTCCCCTGCAGGCCATATGGAAATCTGATGTAAATTCCTGCATGCCTAATGTTCTATCTGCCAATGGATTCTGGTTGAAAGCACAATAAAACAAACACGCCTACCTCTCTCTCACCTAGTTTAATAATTAATCCCTTGCAGCTGTTAAACCTGCTGTCCCTCTTCGCGGACCCAACTCACCAAACCCACCAAGATTTCCCATCAAACAGAGAAAGCAGCAATTTTACAAACAGCTCCAGCGCAGCAAAGTCGAGTTTAAATCTATGCAATTACCATGAGAGCCGGTTTCACCAGGACACTGTTTTTGCCATGCAGAAGAATTTCCAAAGCATCCTGTCAGGCACTGCTATTAACAGCAAACCTGCACTTCCAGAATGTGAGCGTGTCAGTACATAAACCTTCACAAAACAGTCCAAAAGAGTTAAATACTCCCAAGCACTCGCTCTCTTGGGCCACATTTCCAAGTCACAGAGCTTTCAAGAATTCCTCAATATCTTGACATGAGCTCACAGCAGCAGAGCCCTGGATTTGTTTTTTTTGTTAAAAATAGCAATCCCACCCCAACCCCCACCCACCCCTCACCTCCCACAGTCCATTTACCTGAGGCACAACCTCTGTTCCTGGGGCTTGCTGCAAGGACGACATTCTACCGTCTGCAAGGCTCAGTAGATGTTTTCCCTTCCCTCTCTCCCTTCCTCCTCACACCCCACCAAGAAGCAAAGTGGAACACTGAATGTCTGTCTGTGGAGCAGTACAAAGTGCGTTTGTAAGGCGGCTGTGCTGCTCCAGTACTGGAGAGCAGTGTCAGGCTTGGCCTCTCTGCTTCAGTGCTTGCACTCTGCCAAGAAAACACTTCTGTCCACACAACCATTACCCTGGCACATAAGGAAGCCGAGGAAATTGGCCGATAAGATATCCCTTCCCAAGAAACAACAAGAGAAATCCATAAATTAAAAATCAATCAATACAGAAATAATTCTTACTTTTTGTGGTTACATCAATAATTCAATAGTTATGTCAGCAATATGTTGGACATTCTAACCAAATCTTCATTCTAACTGTAAGAATAAGTTTCCCTCACAAAACAATAGTGGAGTCAGTCCAAATGCATTTATAATTAATATAAGTGCAACATCTATAGGTTAAATTAAGTGTTTAACTTTAGCTGAGGCTTTGAAGGAAAATCCACGTACTGTTACAAAAATGTACATTCTTCTGTTTGTATATTTATTGAATGCCTGAGAACAAGATGAGGGATCCGCATTACTCCTCTTGCCCGGGTATTTGGGGACTTTAGTAAAAGGTGCCTGGCAATAGCAGTTTGTTTATCAGCCAAAAAAGAGTTGTTGAAAAGAACTGCCAGATGAAAAGGACAAATCCTAGACCCAAACGACACCTGCACTTCACTGTCACCCCAGTAGTTTTTATAAGTTACTGGACCTCAGGATCAAATCCTAGGGGGTCTTATATTGGCGCATCACCCCTTTGTATTTTCAAGAGCAGGGAAAAGTCTGAACACTGATACTGTGTGAGGCAGCATCCAGTTTATCCAAACACAAGTTTCAAGTTAAGCTATTGAGGCATTCTCTCTGCTCACCTGTAACATGGAGGGCAAAGTATTTCATCCAAATAGACTTAAGAGTTATTTGCCTTCACACCCTTCAGCAGCAGAAATCATCTCCTGGGTGCACAAGTCCTCAATGTTACTTTGACATAATCATTTGTGAGCCATTCTCAAGAAAGGCAAGAACAGTGATGTCACTGTAACGTGATTGCCTCCAAGCCACACATCATCCTGATGGGTACAAGCTGTAATTTCTTCGGCATAGTGGAAGTACAGCAGAATTCTCAACATCATCCCACTAGTACCGTCCCACAAGCTGAAAAGTAGGAGATCCCAAACTATGGGATTGCCCCTCATAAAAGGCCTTACAAACTTGTTGCGCAGTGGGCGTTGCCATGAGGTGATCCTGAGAAAAGTACATATGTGTTTTCCATTACGCCCCCGCCCCTCAGACTTGCCAGACTCCCATACTCTCTGTCAGCATTCCAGTGACACCAACTCACTGAACACAATTCACTCTGTGTGACGCCAGTTTTAGGCAGCCGGTAAATGATATTGGTAATAGATGGGTCCTTGAGGTTGGCATGGACATGATGAGCCAAAGAACCTGTTTCTATGCTAAATAACTGTTATGACACAATCACATTTTGGATGGAAGTTTTTTAAAAATTTCAACTATATTGATGCCATCTTCATTAAAGATCTACAGCCTCCTCCTGTCACAACACAACACCACCTTGCCCATCCTCAACTCTTCAGTGATAGGGTATCCCACTCATTAGACTCATATATGCAACATTCATAATGATCATCCTGGTTTCACTTTTGACAGACCCTGCCTAATGAGCCAATACTGAATACACACCTGGGCTTGTGAAAGTCTAGAGCTGGGATCACTGCTGATCACCAGAACCTCACCTACTGACTTCTGGCCCAATGTTCTTATCAAATCCTCAGGCACTTCTTATGTGCTTATTAATAACTCCTGCACATCGATCATGCTGTCATATCAGGATTAATGGTCACTCCCAAGTCCTTTTCCTTTCTAGCCACACCTGCAATAAATTTGTCAGCCTGTAAATATGTTCACCTAAGAATAACCCACTCTAAAGTATAAACATTCAGCCAGCCTACTGATGAAATCTATTGCATCTTTTTTTTAAGATCACCATTTGCCTCCCCACTCATAATTCAATGCTGCAAGTTTAATTTGGATCCAGGTAGACTGTCCATTATCATTCTTAAGATCCACTTCAGTTCAAACAGCAGCTACCAAATGCAAGCTGTAGTGGGAGCTCAGAGCATTGCCATCGTGGCTCCGGATACTAGTGTTCAAAGGGACTAGCTGGACATTACTACTGAGTGCCAGTAGATCCATGGATCATGAACCATTCATAGCCTCTCAGGATGATGGCAGTTATAATTCACCATTCTACCTGTGCCAGTCTGGTCTTCAGCCCAGAAAAGCAATCTGAAGCCCAGGCTTCTTGGGTCCATAGCTCCTCACGCTCATCTTTCAAGACCATCTGCAGCCTCCTCATCCTCTGCATTTCCACCAGTTGGAGCAATGGGATTGACACAAGGAGATGGGAACCAAGAACATCCTCAATTTCCAAATGTTTGATTTATGAATTTTTGTTATGACGTTGTTAATTCTTCAGGGTTTGTATCTTTGACTTACACATTTAATTTTTCCTATACTGGCGAGTGTGGCATCTCTGTCCATAGGAATTCTTTGTCCCAAAAAATACTAATAATGCACATAGCCCAGCCTTTTTTGATTAACAAAATATTGCTAAGCAAAATGTTTTCCAGGAGTGCAACCCTTTTATAAGTTGAGGAATATCTACTGAAATCTCCTACATGTCCAACAGTCCCACGCATCCTGTCCCATCAGACAGGAGGTACCAGGACAAGGATTGTTAGGATGGGAAGCAGCTTCTTTCCCCAGGATGTAAGCCTACTGAACTCCCTGCCACCACCCAAGTCTCATCATGTATGAAACATCAATAGCATTATACTGTTTACTTTTTAACTCATGTCGTAAATGCACCTTATGCTAAATATCCATCTTCTGGAATATATTTTATTACTTGTTAATTTATTTGTGGTAATATTTTATGTGTCATGTGTGTTATATGTACTGTGTTGTGTACCTTGGTTGGAAGAATGTTGTTTCATTTGGCAGTATACATGTATTAAGTTGAATGATAATAAACTTGAACTATATTTGGTGCGAGTATAGTTTTAGTCATGGATGAGTGCACAGATGTTGAAGCGCTGGCTTTTGTTCAGTAACTGCATTCAAACATATGCCAAGGTGAGATAAGGAAGCCGTGCACTGAACTGAAATGAGATTACGTTTCCCAAAAAAGCAGTTGGTCTCAGACAGCCTAAAGGTGGGCAGCATGGTCAATCCAGCAATACCTGGTAATGATGAGAATATTAAGTGCAACACAACAGACTTATCTGGAGAAATATTCTGATTGGCCAGATGTTGATGGAGGCTTGGGAGCTGGTCATCGACAGAAAGACAACCAGAGGGAAGGAAACAGCATGCATCACCAAGCAAGTCCTTCCTTGTGGCCTGTTGACCATTCAAATCACTCAAGTCTGATATGTCTCTGCAGAATGTTTTGAGCTAACAACCATCACACAGTATACAGAAGCTCTTGTCAAAAGCAGCAGTTGCCAATGCACTGTGTGAAGCCAGTGGCATGTGTTTATCGTTCTGAAATATTTTTAGCAGTAGTGCAGAACATTACCAAACCAGTCCACACCAAAAAAGACAGGATTGCTTTCAACTTTCCTCTCTGTCTAACTGGGCTCTACTTCAAAGCTGCTCACTCTACAATTCTTATGCTTTGTTTCCAACTAAAAGTTGCCTTAAAATACTTGGAGGTTAAATGTAAAAGAATTAATTGGTTTTGCAACACTGCTTAAAGTAGGCATTCAAATACTTCTCATCTCACTCGCTATTATTGTCCAAGACATTGTGTTGTGTTAAACACCATTTCCTATCCAATTTTCTCCAAGTGTTTCCCATTAGAACTGAATCCATTTGCTCAAAGCTACCCTCAATCTTGCACCTCTCCTCTGATCTGTCCTTTATTCCATAAATAACCAGTCAACTTTCAATTACTGTATCTACTCTCCTGATTGTGATTTGAAAGTGAAGTCGAATTATGTCTTTCAGCACTGAGTTTGAGCAATGAATATGGTGAGGAAAATTGCAGGGGCTGCCCCAGACTTGAGGGAGACGGAAGGAGAAGGGTCATGGAGTCATACAGGCAAAAAGAGGCCTTTCAGTCCACCCTATCTACAATGATCATCAAGCACCCATTTATTTCACATGAATGTCCACACATTTTTATCAACTCCCTCCAGATTCTGACACTCACCTACACACCAGGTGTAATTTACAGTAGCCTATTAACTTATTAACCAGTCAAACAGACAGAAATGCAAAGAAGGAGAAAGTTCTACAATCTTGTGGCTCTGGTTAAACTGCAAAATTGAAAGTTAACACAAAAAGATTTTGTAATTTTTACAATGAATATTGTACAGTATTTTTAAAGAATCGATTTCATTTTGTAAAGTTTTGCTGTAATGCCCATTTATACACAGGGCATCCTTGCATCCGACACATTATCTGCAAAATAGGAAAATGAACCCATGGAAAGCGTCTGGCTCAGGTGGTGTACCTGGACGTGTACATAATCAATTAAACAATCAACCGGCTGAAGTGTCTATTTACATCTTCAACCTTTTGCTTTGGCAGTCTGAGGTACCCAACTGATTCAAACAGGCTTCAATCATTACCCTGTCCAAGAAGGACAGGATAATCTGCCTCAATGACTATCATCCAGTAGCATCTACTGTATATCCACTGTGATGAAGTGCCGTGAGAGGTTGGTCATGAAGCCTATCAACTCCTGCCAAAGAAGACAACTTGGATCCGCTCCAATTTGTTTATCGTCACAACAGGTCTACAGTAGATGCTATTTCATGGTCCTTCACTCAGCTCTGGAACATCTGGACAATGAAGATGCATACATCAGTTTGCTCTTCATTGACTACAGCTCAGCATCTCCTTGAAACTCATCACTAAGCTCCCAGACCTGTACAACTGGATTCCCAATTTCCTCACTGGCAGACCCCAGTCAATTCGGATTGGCAACAACATCAACTCCATGATCTCCATCAGCACAGGTGCACCATAAAGCTGTGTGCTCAGCCCCCTACTTTACTCACTTTATACTTATGACTGTGAGGGTAAGTACAGCTCCAATGCCGTACTTAGGTTTGCTGATGACACCACTGCTGTTGGCCAAATCAAAGATGGTGACAAATTGGCATGTAGGAAGGGAACTGAAAACCTGGTTGAGTGGTGCCACAACAACAACCTCTCACTCAACATAAGCAAAACTGAAGAGCTGATTATTGACTACAGGAGGAAAAAGCCGGTGGTCCATAAGGTAGTCCTCATTAGAGGATTGGAGGTGGAGAGGGTCAGTAGCTTTAAAATTCCTTGGTGCTTTCATATCAGAGGATCTGTCCTGGGTCAAACACATAAGTGGCATCACAAAGAAGGCATGACAATGGATCTACTTTCTCAGAAGTTTGTGTAAATTCAGCAAAAACTTTGACAAAATTCTATAGATGCACAGTGAAGAGTAACACCAATGCCCAGGAATGGAAAAGTCTATAGAAAGTGGTGGATACAGGACAGTCTATCACAGGCAAAGCCCTCCCCACCATTGAGCATATTTACATTGAGCACTGCCACAAAAAAGCAGGATCCATCATCAAAGATCCCCACCATCCAGGCCATGCCCTCTTCTCATTACTATCATTGGGCAGGAGGGTCAGAAGCATTAGGCCCACACCACCAGCTTCAGGAACAGTTATAGACAATAGACAATAGGTGCAGGAGTAGGCCATTCGGCCCTTCGAGCCAGCACCACCATTCACTGTGATCATGGCTGATCATCCACAATCAGTATCCAGTTCCTGCCTTCTCCCTATAACATTTGATTCCACTATCTTTAAAAGCTCTATCCATCTCTTTCTTGAAAACATCCAGAGACTTGGCCTCCATTGCCTTCTGGGGCAGAGCATTCCACATATCCACCACTCTCTGGGTGAAAAAGTTTTTCCTCAACTCTGTTCCAAATGGCCTACCCCTTATTCTTAAACTGTGGCCTCTGGTTCTGGACTCACCCATCAGCGGGAACATGCTTCCTGCCTCCAGCGTGTCCAATTCCTTAATAATCTTATATGTTTCAATAAGATCCCCTCTCAGCCTTCTAAATTCCAGTGCATACAAGCCCAGTCGCTCCAATCTTTCAACATATGACAGTCCCGCCATCCCAGGAATTAACCTTGTGAACCTACGCTGCACTCCCTCAATAGCAAGAATGTCCTTCCTCAAATTTGGAGACCAAAACTGCACACAATACTCCAGGTGTGGTCTCACGAGGGCCCTGTACAACTGCAGAAGGACCTCTTTGCTCCTATACTCAATTCCCCTTGTTATGAAGGCCAGCATGCCATTAGCTTTCTTCACTGCCTGCTGTAACTGCATGCTTGCTTTCAGTGACTGATGTACAAGAACACCTAGATCTTGTTGTACTTCCCCTTTTCCTAACTTGACTCCATTTAGATAATAATCTGCCTTCCTGTTCTTACCACCAAAGTGGATAACCTCACATTTATCCACATTAAACTGCATCTGCCATGCATCCACCCACTCACCCAGCCTGTCCAAGTCACCCTGCATTCTCATAACATCCTCCTCACATTTCACACTGCCACCCAGCTTTGTGTCACCTGCAAATTTGCTAATGTTACTTTTAATCCCTTCATCTAAAATCATTAATGTATATTGTAAACAGCTGCGGTCCCAGCACTGAACCCTGCGGTACCCCACTGGTCACCGCCTGCCATTCAGAAAGGGACCTGTTAATCGCTACTCTTTGTTTCCTGTCAGCTAGCCAATTTTCAATCCATGTCAGTACTCTGCCCCCAATACCATGTGCCCTAATTTTGCCCACTAATCTCCTATATGGGACTTTATCAAAGGCTTTTTGAAAGTCCATGTACACTACATCCACTGGCTGTCCCTTGTCCATTTTCATAGTTACAGCCTCAAAAAATTCCAGAAGATTAGTCAAGCACGATTTCCCCTTCGTAAATCCATGCTGACTCAGACCTATCCTGTTACTGCCATCCAAATGTGTCGTAATTTCATATTTTATAATTGACTCTAGCATCTTTCTCACCACTGACGTCAGGCTAACCGGTCTATAATTCCCTGTTTTCTCTCTCTCTCCTTTCTTGAAGAGAGGGACAACATTAGCCACCCTCCAATCCACAGGAACTGATCCTGAATCTATAGAACATTGGAAAATGATTACCAATGCGTCCACGATTTCTAAAGCCACCTCCTTAAGTACCCTGGGATGCAGACCATCAGGTCCCAGGGACTTAGCAGCCTTCAGACCCAACAGTCTATCCAACACCATTTCCTGCCTAATATAAATTTCCTTCAGTTCATCATATCACCTCACAACCATCAGGCACATGAATGGGCGTGGATGACTTCACTCATTATACAGTGCCTCGAAAACATATTCAGCCCCCAACACTTCATTCACATTAATGAGTATTAAAACCAGGGATTTTTGATCAATTTAACTGAAAATTTTTATTTGTGATTCAGATGCTTTTTTACCCCCACAGTAGAGCCTCAAAAAACAGGGAAAATTGTAAAGCATAAAAAACTAAAAATTCAAAAAGTGAAATGTCAGCAGTATTAGATTTGCACCACACATATTGCTAAAAAAACATATCCTTGGCCATAAAGACTTGCTTATTCCTCCTTGCAAATACTTTTTCCAAGGCACTGTAACTCTAATTCCACGATCTACAGGCTCATTTTCAAGGACTGCACAACTCATGTTCTCAGTACTATTTTTTTTTATTTGCACAGTTTGTCTTCTGGTTGTTTGTCAGTCTTTGTTTATGTGTAGTTTTTGTAAATTCAATTGCATTTCTTTATTTTCCTGTAAATATCGGTAAGAAAATGAATCTCAAGGTAGTATATGGTAACATATGTGTACTTAGATAATAAATTTACTTTGAACTTTGGGAGCACATGTTTAATCATTTCCTCTACCAGTCCCCTTGGTTTGAGGTAACCTCCTGTACATTGTATTCCCTAACTTGACAGACTGGGAAGAGGGTCATTGACCAAGACCAAAATTGAAGAGGACGTCAGGAAAGGAGAGGGCAGTAGATTGTTCTCTTGTGCAGGTTGACTCTATGGTTAAGAAGGCATATGGTGCATTGGCCTTCATCAATCATGGGATTGTGTTTAAGAGCCGAGGGGTAATGTTGCAGCTATATAGGACCCTGGTCAGATCCCACTTGGAGTACTGTGCTCAGTTCTGGTCACCTCACTACAGGAAGGATTTGGAAACCATAGAAAGGGTGCAGAGGAGACTTACAAGGATGTTGCCTAGATTGAGGAGCATGCCTTATGAAAATAGGTTGAGTGAACTCGGCCTTTTCTCCTTGGAATGACGGAGGATGAGAGGTGACCTGATAGAGGTGGACAAGATGATGAGAGGCATTGATCGTGTGGGTAGTCAAAGGCTTTTACCCAAGGCTGAAATGGCTAGCACGAGAGGGCACAGTTTTAAGGTGCTTGGAAGTAGGTACAGAGGAGATGTCAGGGGTAAGTTTTTTTTTTAAACGCAGAGAGTGGTGAATGCGTGGAATGGGCTGCCAGCGATGGTGGTGGAGGCAGATACGATAGAGTCTTTTAAGAGACTCCTGGATAGGTACATAGAGCTTGGAAAAATAGAGGGCTGTGGGTAACTCTTGGTAATTTCTAAGGTAAGGACATGTTCGGCACAGCTTTGTGGGCCAAATGGCCTGTATTGTGCTCTAGGTTTTCTATGTTTTTATGAAACTGGAGCACCCAGGGGAAACCCACGCAGACAAAGGGAGAAGAAGCAAAATCCACATAGACAGCACCTTAGGTCTGGATTGAACCTGGGTCTCTGAAGTTTTGTGGCAGCAGCTCTAATTACACCATGGTGATGCAGTGAACGCAGTGATGCAGGGGAGAGAGAGGGGTGGGAGTTGGGAGAGAAGACATAGGTTTATTTGATAGTTTCCTGGGATTACAAAATGGAAAAACTGCAGATGCTAGAAATCTGAAATAAAAATAGAAAATGACGAAAACATTCAAGAGATCAGTGTCCGTGGACAGAGAAACAGTGTTAATGGCTCAGAACTGTGAATGTTAACTCTGTTTATGTTTCCACAGATCACTGCTTGAGCTGCTGAGCATATGCAGAAATTCTGTTTTTAGTCCTGAGTCATCATTTGGGGAAAGACTGGAAAAGGTTGACCTACCCTCAATGTAGTTTAGGAGAATGAAAGGTAATGAAATTTAAAATGCGGGAGTTTGAAAGACTGAATGACAAGCGGATATTTCCCCTGGTGAGAGCATTTAGAATTGGGGTCATGGTCTAGCCATCCATGCATGACTGAAATGAGGAGATGCTTCTTTGGAATTCTGTCCCAGAAGACATTCGGTTGTTGCACATATCCAAGGTTGAGATCAGTAGATTTTTGGACATTAAAGGAATCAAGGAATGAGGACTGGACTTGATCATGACGATTAGCCCTAATGTGGAACGGCAGAGGAGGATTAAGAGGTTGATTTGATTACTCCTGTTCTTATTTCACAAGCAGTAAGTTGCAATAACCAGAAGGTACTTGCACTCAGACTGAAACTGGAGCTGAAAAACATAAGTATTTCCTTATCTTCCTTATCACTCATTAAAGAGGTGATTTATCAGCCACATTCAGCAGAATTGGCAAACAGACAAATCTATAGGCTGCACAAGCAACAACTTGCAAAAATGGCAATCAGCTTCGTCATGTGGACAAAGTGCCAAGGAAATGCTCCACATGGGTTTGTTTACATAAATGAAGCATCAATCACACCCAGCATGGGAAAGCAAAAGACCACTCAAGATACTAAACAACAGTGCAGACCATTGGGGATTTGTAGGTCAGGGTTCAAGGGTGTCAACGTTGCAAAACCAACCGTCTCCAACCCTGCTCTTAAGTTCAAGTGCTCCTGCTGCCGGTGATGAAAGATTCCTGAGATGCAGGAAAGCCATTGCAGAATACATTGCAACTTACAAGTTCACAAGTGGCAGATCTAGATGCATGCACTGTAAATTTTCCTTCCAACCTTCCTCCCACCTCCCTTGTCACTAACAGATTGCAACCATAGCATCGAAACCTATAACCCATCGAGGCTGTTCTGTCCTCCACAAGTTGACTCTTCTAATTCCATTTCCCTGCTCACTCAGTTTCAGAGACAATGCAGAAGACCATTCACCATTCTCACCAGCCCTGTGTAAGAAGTCATATTTTATTTTACATTCTTTGTATAATTATCTTAACTTTGTGATTTTAACCACATTGACCAATAAAAACAATCTAATACCAGCCTATGGGGAGGATAGATCTCCAAAGGTTCATGCCCTCTGATTAAAAAAAGCATTCATCCACATCCAGGCACACCCTTACCCTGGGACTGTGCACCATGGTTCGAGATTCCCCATGAGGGGAGACATTCTTTCTGTATCTATTCAGATTACCTCTTATTCCACTTTTGTTTGTTCATTAAATTTCCTCTCTTCATTTCAACCTCCAGTTTTCCCAAATCGGTTTTAACATAGAAAAATGTAAAAGCAGAAAATATTGGCATACAAAGTACATAAGCTGCTCCTTGTATCTCACAACCAGAGAAAACTAACAAACTGGCCCAATATCAGAACTTGAAAAAAAATGCTGAAATCTCTTCAGGGAATAAGATAGAAAACGCTTAGCAAAACATAACATTATTGTCCAGAACCAATGTTCATCAACGGGAAGAAAAACTGCATTTCACAAAATTCTTGGCTGGCAGCATGTCAAGACTCCATGAAGAAGAGCATCATCACCCTCATCAACAAGTAGAAGACTAAAGAAGCTTTACTGCAGTTTTGTAGGGCCTTAGTTTGACCACACCTAGTAGAATGTGCTCAGGCTTCTTTGCGCTTTTGCCTGAACGTAGATACACATGCCTTCAATCAAATGCACAGACAGATTGCTTGATAGAATAAAAACCAAAAGGATGTTTCTCCTGATGTGTTGTCACTCTACTCTTTGACGGAGGGAGGCAAAAGACAGGAAATTATCGGCTAGCTAGCCTCATTTCAGTGGTTGGCAAGATGTTAAGAGTCTAGTAGAGGGTGGGAAACCAGAGTACCGGGGCAGACAGACTGGTTGTGGGGAAAGATGTTGTTCAGCCTACATACAAAGACAGGAATCAAAAAGTTGAGCATGGTGGGAATAATGTTCTGAGTTGCATTTATTTCTTTGCAAGGTAAAGCAGATTAGGTCAGAGCATGGATCAGTTCATGGAATTATGATATTGTAGTCTTTAGTGAGACTTGGTTGCAGGAGGGGCAGGACTGGCAGCTCAATGTTCCAAAGTGTCATTGTTTTAGACATGATAGAGTGGGAGGGATTAAAGGGGGAGGGTTGGCATCACTAGTCAAGGAAAATGTCAGACAGAACAGACTGGAGAGCTCGTCTACTGAGGCTGTATGAGTGGAGCTGAGGAATAAGAAAGGCATGACAGGTTAATGGGATTATATTACAGGCCACTTAATAGTCAGTGGGATTTAGAGGAACAAATTGGTAGAGAAATCACAGACAGCTGCAAGAACATAAGATTGTGATAGTAGGTGATTTTAACTTTCCGTATATTGAGTGGGACTCCCATACTATAAAAGGCCTGGATGGGATAGAGTTTGTCAATGGTGTTCAGGACAGCTTCCTGAATCAGTATACAGAGGTTCCAACTAGAGAGAGCGCCATACTGGATCTCCTATTAGGGAACAAGACAGGGCAGGTGACTGAAGTATGTGTAGGGGAACACTTTGGATGTAGCGGTCATAATGCCATTAGTTTCAAGACAATTATGAAGGAGGATAGGTCTGGTCCTTGGGTTAAGATTCTAAATTGGAGAAAGGCCAATTCTGATGGTATCAGAAAGGATCTGGCAAGTGTGGATTGGAACAGGTCATTTTCTGGAAAAGGTGTGCTTGGTTGGTGTATTGTGAAGAGTTAATCTTTGTGTGTATCGAATGTCTTCACATCGTGGCCTTGGGTGTATGTAACTAGCTGCAGAAGCTTTGATGGCAACCATGGGAATGGAACATGACTGTGAGAATACAACTGTGTAAACATGAACACAGGGGCGGAACTTCTGAGGAGTGGTGGTAAGTGATAATTGGTTTGGTGGTTTGAGTTGGTGTGACTGTATTGGTCCACTTACTACAGCATTCCACATCAGTGGAGTGGGTATAAAAGAGAGCGATCAGCGGGCTCGGGGGAAGTTTACCAGGGCGTCACAGACTGGCTGGGTCACGAACAGCGCCACAGATCAGTCAGAACGGAAGGTGTGCTGCAGTTA
The DNA here is from genome assembly GCF_030028105.1 of Mobula birostris. Lineage (NCBI taxonomy): Eukaryota > Metazoa > Chordata > Chondrichthyes > Myliobatiformes > Myliobatidae > Mobula > Mobula birostris. Next base: position 67,624,154 of record NC_092402.1, read on the forward strand.
AGTATTCTAGTTAAGTATTTTAATACCTGTTCTGTCCTAATAAATAAAGTTTTGAAACAGAAAAGGGGAATTTGTGTCTTTCTGCCTTATGAGCTGGATCTGCAAGTCTTTAGGCATAACAGTGGGAGGCCTTCAAAAATGAAATTTTGAGTGTACAGAGTTTGTACGGTCCTATTAGAAATAAAGGCAAAGCAAACAGATTTAGGGAACCTTGCTTTTTGAGAGATATTAAGGTCCTGGTGCATTATAGGCATAGGCAACAAGGAACAAAATGAGGTACATGTACTTGGAGTATAAGAAATGCAAGAGAACAGTAAAGAGGGAAATCAGGAGGGTTAAAAGAAGGCATGACGTTGCTCCTTCAGACAAGGTAAAGGAGAATGCCAAGGACTTCTATCAACATATTAAGAGCAAAAAATAGCAAGGGACAAAATTAGTCCACTTAAGGATCAGAGAAGTCATCTATACATGGAGCTGAAAGAGATAGGAGAAATCTTAAATGGATTTTTGTAAATTTTTATTTACTCGGGAGGTGGATGCAATGTCTATAGAACTGAGAGAAAACAGCAGTGAGGTTGTGGACTGTATATGAATTAAACAGGAGGTGCTTGCTGCCATGAGGCAAATTAGGATGGATAAATGGCCTGAGCCTGATAAGGTGTTCCCTCGAACCTTATGGGAGGCTACTGGAGAAATTGCAGGAGTTCCAGCAGAGGTATATAAAATGTCTTTGGCCATGAGTGAAGTGCTAGATCATTGGAGGTTGGTTAATGTTGTTCCAATATTTAAGAAAGACTTTAAGAATAAACCAGGAGACTAGGGGCTGGAGAACCTGACATCAGTAGTGGATAAGTTATTGACAGCTATTGTAAGGGACTGGATATACAAGTATTTGAATAGATAAGGACTGATTAGGGATAGTCAACATTGTTTTGTGCATGGTAGATCATGCTCTTATATGGCTTCTGAGAAAGTTACCAGGGAAGTTGAGGAAGAAAAGGCAGTGGATGTCGACGACAAGGTCCTGCATGGGAGGCTGGTCAACAAGGTGCAGTCACTTGGCATTCAGGATGAGGTAGTAAATTTGAATAGACATTGGCTTTACGGGAGAAGCCAGAGATTGGTAGTAGATGGTTGCCTCTCTGACTGGGAGGCCTGTGACTGGTGGTGTGCTGCAGGGATCGGTGCTGGGTCCTTTGTTGTTTGTCATCTATATCAATGATCTGGCTGATAATGTGGTCAAATCGATCAGCAAATTTGTGGATGACACCAGGATTGGGGTGTAGTGGACAGTGAGGAAGCCTATCATGGCTTGCAGAAGGATTTCAATCAGCAGGAGAAATGGGCTGAAAAATGGCAGACGGAATTTAATGCAGACAAGTGTGAGGTGTTGCACTTTGGGAGGACCAACCAGGGTAGGTCTTACACAGTGAACAGTAGGGCACTGAGGAGTGTGATAGAACAAAGGGATCTGGGAATACAGGTACATAATTCGTTGAAAGTGGTGTCACAGGTAGATAGGGTTGTAAAGAAAGCTGTTGGCACATTGGCCTTCATAAATCAACGTACTGAGTACAGGAGATGGGATGTTATGTTGAAGTTGTAAAAGATGTTGGTGAGGCCTATTTTGGAGTACTGTGTGCAGTTTTGGTCACCTACCTACAGCAATGATGTAAACAAGGTTGAAAGAGTACAGAGAAAATTTACAAGGATATTGCTGGTTCCAGAGGACCTGAGTTATAAGGAAAGATTGAATAGGTTTGGACTGTATTCTTTAGAACATAGAAGACTGAGGAGATTTGATACAGGTATGCAAAATTATGAGGGGTATGGATTGGGTTGATGCAAACAGGCTTTTTCCACTGAGGTTGGTTGAGACGACAACCAGAGGTCATGGGTTAAGGGTGAAAGGTGAGAAGGTTAAGGGGAACATAAGGGGTAACTTGTTCACTCAGAGGGTCGAGAGAGTGGAATGAGCTGCAAACACAAGTGGTGTACGCGAGCCTGATTCAAATGCTTAAGGGAAGTTTGGATAAGTACATAGACAGCAGGGATGTGGAGAGCCATGGTCCTGGTGCAGGTCGATGGGAGTCAGCAGCTTAAACGGTTTCAGCATGGACTAGATGGGCCGAAGGGTCTGTTTCTGTGCTGTACTTCTCTATGACTCTATTTCTTGTAAAAGTGCTGTTCTCTTTTCTCAGTTCCTTTGTCTCCATCATATCTGTTCACAGGATGAAGCTTTCCTTTCCAGAGATGTTCTCCTTCTTCAAAGAACAGGGTTTCCTTTCCTCCGCCGTTGATGCTGCCTCCACCTGCATCTCCATTTCCCGAACTTCCATGCTCACCCCATCTTCCCACCGCTTTAATAGTGATAGTTCCTCTTGTCCTTTCGTCACCCACTGAGACTCTGCATCCAACACGTCATCGTCTGCAACTTCTACCATCTCCAAAACAATCCTACCACCAAACATATCTTTACCTCCCCCCTCCACTTTTCACAGGGATCACTCCCTTCACAATTCCCTTGTCCATTTGTCCCTCCCAGCACTTGTCGCTGCAAGTGTCCAAAGTGCTACACCTGCCCTTACACCTCCTCCCTCACTACCATTCAGCGACCCAAAACAGACCTTCCAGGGGAGGCAACACCTCACCTGCAAATCTGCTGGGGTCATCTATTGTGTTCGGTGCTCCGAATGCAGTCTCCCCTGTATTGGTGAGACCCATCATAAATTATGAAGCACCACCATCTGCATAGCATCCAATCTGAAGCCATGATTGAGGGGTTACAAAATCTGGGCCTCTGTACCTCCCTCTGCAATTGGATCCTCGACTTCCAACCGGAAGACCACAATCTGTACGGATTGGTGATAACATCTTCTCCTCACTGGCAATCAACACTGGCACACCTCAGGGGTGTGTGCTTAGCCCACTGCTCTACTCTCTCTATACCCCTGACTGTGTGGCTAGGCATAGTTCAAATACCATCTACAAATTTGCTGATGATACAACCATTGTTGGTAGAATCTCAGGTGGTGACGAGAGGGTGTACAGGAGTGAGATATGCCAACTAGTGGAGTGGTGTCACAGCAACAACCTGGCACTTAATGTCAGTGAGACGAAAGAGCTGATTGTGGACTTCAGGAAGGGTAAGATGAAGGAACACATACCAATCCTCAGAGGGATCAGAAGTGGAGAGAGTGAGCAGTTTCAAGTTCCCGGGTGTCAATATCGCTGAGGATCTAACCTGGTTCCAACGTATTGATGCAGTTATAAAGAAGGCAAGACAGAGATTTGGCATGTCAACAAATACACTCAGCAACTTCTACAGATGTACCGTGGAGAGCATTCTGACAGGCTGCATCACTGTCTGGTATGGAGGGGCTACTGCACAGGACCAAAAGAAGCTGCAGAAGGTTGTAAATCTAGTCCTCTTCATCTTAGGTACTAGCCTACAAAGTACCCAGGATATCGTTAAGGAGCGGTGTCTCAGAAAGGCAGTGTCCATTATTAAAGACCTCCAGCACCCAGGGCATGCCCTTTTCTCATTGTTACCATCAGGTAGGAGATACAGAAGCCTGAAGGCACACACTCAGTGATTCAGGAACAGCTTCTTCCCCTCTGCCCTCCGATTCCTAAATGGACATTGAACCCGTCAACACTCTCTCACTTTTTAAATATATTATTTCTGTTTTTGCACCATTTTTAATCTATTCAATATCCATATATTGTAATTGATTTACTTATTATTATATCATTTTTACTACTTCTATATTGTCATGTATTGCATTGAATCGCTTCTGCCAAGTTAACACATTCCACGACACATGCCGGTGATAATAAACCTGATTCTGATTAGATTTCTCCTTCCAGTTTAAAAAATAATCCCTCTTCCCTTCCCCACTCTGGCCTCCTATCTCTTCTCACCTGCCTATCACCTCCCCCGGTGACCCTTCTGTGGTCCACTCTCCTCTCCAGCCCTTTATCTTTCCTACCCCACCTGGCTTCACCTACCACCTTCTAGCCATCCTCCTTCCTCTCCCCCCCACCTTTTTATTCTGGCATCTTCCCCCTTCCTTTCCTGTCCTGAAGAAGGGGCACAGCCTGAAACATCGACTGTTTACTCATTTCCATCGATGTTGCCAGACCTGCTGAGCTCTCTGAGCATTTTGTGTGTGCTGCTTTGGATTTTCAGCATCTGTAGGCTTTCTCATGTTTCTGATATAGGCATATGCTATCTTCTAAATGGGGAATGAATTCAGGTATTGGAAATGCAAAAGGGCTTGGGGTGGATGGGCTGGTAAAGAAGTACACAAGGCAGAAAATCAACCATGATCATATTGAATGGTGAATGAGGCTTGTAGGCCAAATGATCTTCTCATGTCTAATTATGGGAGGTATGCCTAGAAAAGCACACAGCTAGAAATCAAGACTATTTAAATAGCTTTGAGTAACTCAAACCAGAGGTTGGCACTCAACTGCAACTGTGTGTTCCAAAAATTATCTCCACACTCATCTGGTTATACATGGATAAAAATATTCATTCAAATAATCATTTCGGACACCTTCTCATGTATTGCACCCTGCCCAGCACAAAAAAAACTCAGGAAATTACATTTAAAGCAGATACATTGAGTGTGGGCTATTTTAAAGGTTTTTCAGAGCATGGTAAAGAATTCAAGGTGGTCAATAGAAAATTAACCTTCTCCTACATGAAAGATTAATGACTGTTGCAATCCAGATCAATTCATCTACCTTTCCTACCCTCACAAGTTAAAAAGCAGGAAAACAAACAGCGCCCGCAGGACATTGAAAGTCTGGAGATGAAAACGGCCCTACAGACTAAGGCCATGATTGACTCCAGTCAAAATTAGTACAAACGTCTTTGTACCCAGTGAAAGCTCTGCTAGTTTACCTAGCAACGCTAGAGCAAGATGATCAATAGCACGTTCCTGCAGTCATTTTTGGCATCTGAACACTGCTCCAATTAAACCTCAAATTCTTCCTCTTTTGACTCCAGTTTACAATCCACAAAAGTGTGAGGCGAGAAAGGACTTTTCCATAAAGTCAAACAATTCAAGGTCAATGCCTCCTGCTTCCTTGGAAACGCAGCTGAGTGTAATTCATTCAAGCTAACCCAATGCAGATTCAGTCCCTGTGCTGGCTGGGCATTCTGCCAGGCTGAAGCAAAACACTACTGCCAAGGGTCACCTTAAGCCATGTGTGTCATTACAATGCATTCTCCATTACAGTATGCACCAGGTAGCAAAGCAACCAGCTGAACATTCATAATAAAGATCCAGAAATGAAACACTGCAGAAGGTGGAAATCTGAAATTTTAAAAAATGGTAGAAACACTCAGCAGCATCTGTGGTGAGAGAAAAAGGGTTAATGGTACAGACAATTACTCTTCATCATTTGACTTACAGAATGGTCACTGATGGGAAACTGATGTTAACTGTGATCAAATCCTTTAAAGAGCAGAGTCGCAAGACTGACAACCCAACCTCATTAACTAAGATGCTTTGGGCCGGGAGTTAACCCAATGGTAGCCCCAGCCCCCCAGTCCCTGAGGCCTCTTCACCATTTCCAAACCAATTCATACCAGGTTAATACAAGGAGAGTGAAATCTTATGGAAAACTCCAGACCCTTCATGCCCTCAAGGTAAGTGTTTGAAATAGAAAATTTGGGTTTACTTTCATAAAAATCAAAAAGTATTCATCACAACCAGCTTTAATGGTCATTCCCTCTCAACACAGCTTGCTGTAAATGCTGCTGGCACTGAAAGAATGGTTCTCTTAACGATGGTAACTGTGTGTTAACCAACTTGACCCCGATGTCTGGACTCCTCTGCAAAGCAGTCAACAGTGGTGGTGCAGGGGGTTGACTGATCATTGGCACATGTTTGGATGCTGCGTCATGAAGTGGATTGCTTTATGCAAGGCCCACCAGGTACGGCCAAGCTGCTTAATGAATAGCCCAAATGCCACAGCAGAGGTGAGTGAATGTCTGGAATATCTGGCCAAACATTCATTCTATATCCAGCCCTATATGGCCCCATTTCAGCAGTCTTTTCAGCACAGAAATTCTGCTAAAGAATAGCAACCAAATTTACACACTCTCCCTGTGATATGTAGAATTCCCCCAGGTCCTCTAGTGCCCTACCACATTCCAAACAAATGAGGGTCAGTGGGTTAATTGGACACTACAAACTACCCCTAGTGTGTAGGTGAGGGGTAGAAACTGGGCAAGTTGATAGGAATGTCGGGAGAACAACATGGGATTTGTGTAAAATTGTGATAGTTGGCATGGATATAATGGAACAAAGGGCTTGATTCCTTGCTGCATGTCTAGGACTCTACATTTTTATGAAAGAAAAAAAAGCAATTTTCTTGTATACATGGACCTCCAGAAACTGGTCATTCCACTTTTCCAAGAAAACTGAAAACCTGGGCCATGCTTCTGGATCCCTGCAACCTTTGAATGAATAGCTCTCCATCACCTGACAATCCTCCAACCCAGTTATTTTACCAGTTCTGTTTTAATCAGTTGACACTGTGCTCGCTAATTACTGTATGTGCCAATTAGCTGGAGTCCATCCTGCAAATCCTATCATATATTTAACTAGCAGTGAGTGCATCCCAGAAAATAGAAATAATTATGAGGCTGCAGAGAAATTTGGCTTCAAAGTTCAAAATAAATTTATTATCAAAGTATACATATATGTCACTACACGCAACCCTGAGATTCATTTTCTTGTGGGCATAGTCAACAATTGCATAAAATAATAACTGTAACAGAATCAATGAAAGATTGCATCAACTTGGACATTCAACCAGTGTGCAAAAGACAGCAAACTGTGCAAATACAAAAAGAAAGAAGAATAAATATGCAAAAATATCTAGAACATGAGATGAAGAGTCCTTGAAAGTGAGTCCATGGGTTGTGGGGTCATCTCAATGATGGGGTAAGTGAACCTGAGTGACCCATTTGGTTCAATGACTGGCGGTTGAGAGGTAATAACTATTCTTGAACCCGGCAGTGAGAGTCCTGAGGCTCCTGAACCTTCCCATGGAGAGCAGGATGAAGAGAGCATGTCCTGAGTGGTGGGAGTCCCTGATGATAGCTGCTGCTTTCCTATGACGGCATTTCATGTAGATGTGTTCAATGGTGAGGAGGGCTGTACCCATGATGGACTGGGCTGTATCCACTATTTTTTGTAGGATTTTCCATTCAAAGACATTGTTTCCATACCAGGCTCTGATGTAGGCATCAATATACTCTCCACCACACATCTAAAGATATTTGTCAAAGGTTGCTTCATCACCAACCTTTAAAAACAGTTCAGCACTGTGGATGTAAGTGCTACTGGATGATAGTCACGGAGCAGATCACTGTGTTCTTCTTAAGCACTGGTATAATTGAAGTGAGAGTTTAAAGATCTCAGTGAACACTCTAGCCAGTTGATCACCACAGGCCTTTAGTACTTGCCCAGGAACCCCATATGGGCCAGATGCTTTTCGTGGCTTCATCCTCCTGAAGGCTGATCACACATCAGCCTCAGTGACTGAAATCACACGATCATTGAGAGCTGTGGGAGTTTGTGAAGGTTCCTCCATGTTTTGAAGGTTAAAGCAAGCAGAGAAGGCATTGAACTCATCTGAAAGCAAAGCCCTGCGATCACCCATGTCACATGATTTCACTTTATAAGAGGTGATAGTATTCAAGCCCTACCACAACTATCGATTAGCATCCAAATCAAGAGCACTGCTAATGAACACCCCCAAAATCTTTCCACTTGCCTGGATGAACGCAGCTCCAACACTCAAGACATTCAACACTATCCTGATAGAGTAGCCGATTTGATTGTCATTCTCCATTTACCATCCTAGTCATTCATTCCCTCCACAAAAAGTCACTGTGCAGTGTGTGCCATCTATAAATGCACTGTAGCTATAGAGACTTCTTCAACAGTACCTTGTAAACATATGGCTTCTGTCACTGAGAAGAAAAGACAACAGGCAAAAAGGAACACACTCCCTGCAAGAACTCCTTTAAGTCATACACTATCCTGTAGAAATACATCACCATTGCTTTATTGTTACTGAATCTAAATCCTGGAACTCCCTATCAAACAGGTCTACAAGAGAATCTTTCACAGAAGGACTACAAAGGATTTTCCAGAGAATGATTAGAGATGGAAAATAAACACTGCCCTTGCCAACAATGTCCAAATCCTGGAAATGAATAAAAATGCAAAAGAAATTTTGAGTAAAAGTTGTACTGATATGGCCACTGACAGACAGCAAACAACACGCAACTTGTGATGCAGAAGCTTAGAACCTGTTTTGCATTAACCTGAGACATCTCCGATTCAGAAGGGTGAATACTGGGCCCTGATGGAGGACTTTGTCAAATGGTGCAAGCTGAATCATCTGCAGCTCAACATCAGTCAGACAAAGGAGATGGTGATGGACTTTAGGAAGACTAAGCCTGCACTGCTCCCTGTTACTACTGATGGTGAGGCCATGGATGTGGTGAGGACCTATAAGTACCTGGGATGCACCTGGATGACAGACTTGAGTGGAGCACCAACACAGAGGCTGTGTACAGGAAGGGCCAGAGTCACCTCTACTTTCTGAGGAGACTGAGGTCCTTTGGAGTATGCAGGCCTCTCCTTCACATGTTCTACCAGTCTGTTGTTGCCAATACAATTTTCTATGTGGTGGGGTGCTGCGGCAATGGCATCAACACAGGTGATGCCAACAAGCTCGGTAAACTGATTAGAAAGGCTGGCTCTGTTACAGGAGTCAAACTGGACACACTGGAGGCTGTGGTAGAGCAAAATTCCTTGTGAAAAATCCTAGCAAGTCTGGACAACGTTTCTCACTCTCTGCATATTACCTTGGCTGAACAGAGCAGCACTTTCAGTGACAGACTAAGACAACTGTGCTACTCCAAAGACAGCTATACGAGGTCATTCTTACTTTTGGCCATTAGGCTTATTAATGAGTCAACCTATAACCGGGAAAGTGATGACACTCTCCTGTTTGAGGCAACTTATTTTTTTTTATTCTTTAACTTATTTTTTTTATTCTTTTATTCTTTATTTTTATTCTAATATTTGTGTATTGTATATCTGTGCACTCGTAATGCTACTGTGACACTAGTTTCCAAGGGATCAATAAATTATCTATCTATTAACTTGAGGAAGGAGTTTAGGAGTTTGAAATTTCCCCAGGGGACAGCTGGAGGTTTAGAGTTAAAATTGCTTTTGTTTTAGGAAATAAGAAATAGCAGATTATTCAAGAGAAGCTGGACTTCCCTGCTGCAAAATCCCAAGCAGGAAGGTAAAATGCAGCAGATGTAACACAAAGTCTCTAGTTGCATCTCCACAATTGAGGATTTAAAAAAAAATATAAACACACCAAGCAATACCTTGTGTTCAGAAAATTCCTTTAATGTAGCAAAAATCTACCTGGGAATGCAGTAAGAATTTATCAAACACAAAAAGCAATGTTGAGCCATATACATACAGTGCTTTGAAAAAGTATTCAGTCCACAACCTTTTATTCACATACATGAGTATTACAACCAGGGATCTTAATCAATTTAACAAAGAATTTTTGCTTGTGAATCACATGGTCCTTTTTTCAAGGTAGAGCCCCCCCAAAAAAGGGGAAAATTGCAAAGCATGAAAAACTAAATTCAAAAACCAAAATGTCAGAAGTTCAAGTGTTCATCCTCCTTTGGTCAGTACTTAACTGAACCACAGCTCAACTTGCGCAGCTATTACAGTCAGTAGTCTTTTTGGATAAGTCTCTATTAGCTTTGCACAATGTGAGGGGCAAGATTTGCCCATTCCTCCTTGCAAAATTTCTCAAGCTGTGCTAGGTTAGTTGGGGAGTGGTGGTGAACAGCAACCTCGAGGTCTTGTCAGAGATGTTTGATCGGGTTAAGGTCAAGACTCTGACTGGGCAACTCAAGGACATCAATTTTCTTCATTTGAAGCCACTCCACGATTGCTCTGGCAATATGCTTTGAGTTGTTGTCCTGCTGAAAGATGAACTCCTCCACACCCGCGCCCCCCCCCCCCAAGTTTGGCAGAGGCTGGCAGGTTTTTAATCTAGGATCTCTCTGTATTTAGCAGCATCCATCTTCCCATTAATCCTGACCAGATTTCCAGTCCCTGCCGCTGAAAAGCATCCCCATAGCAATGATGCCACCTTCACCATACTTTACAGTGGGGATGGTGTTACCTGGTTGATGCACAGTGTTAGACTTACACCACACGTACCACTTAGTGCTGAGGCCAAAAAGTTCCACTTTAGTTTCATCCGACCATTATACCTACTTCCACATCTTAACAGTATCTTCTAATTGACACTTTGCAAAGTCTTTACAGGCAAGGATGTGTTTTTTTTTTAAGCTAGCTTCTTCCTTGCCATTCTTCCCTAAATACCCTTTTTGTGCAAGGCCTTGGAGATTATGGAGCCATGAACTTCATCTCCAGTTGCAGCCATTTTGACTGTTGGCATCACAGTAGCCTCTCTTAGAAGAGCTATTCTTCTGCAATGACTAAGTTTAGAGGGATGGCTTGACCTTGACAGTGTGGCTATGGTTTCATATTTTTTCCACAATGGACTGCACTGAGCTCTGAGGTCTGTTCAGTGCTTTTGAGATGGTCTTGTATCTTTCCTCAAATTTGTGCTTCTCTATTATAATTTCCTGACTTGTTTCGAATGCTCTTTTGCGTTCATTTTGGTTTGGTCTGTTGAAAAGTTACCATACTGTTGGACCTTACAGAAAGTGGGAGTATTTAATCTTATGAATTCATTGAAAACAGGTGATCCTCCAATTTTCTACTTCAACAAATTGGGTGAGATGATAAGGTAATATATCACACCTGAGGAAAGTTAGCATAGTAATTACAATAGGGATGAATATTTCTTCAGCCTTAAATTTGATTTTTAATTTTCAGTAAATTGTTGACAGGTTTTGGAATTTTTCTTTTGATTTGACAAGATGTACAATGTTTTGTAGATTAGCTCAAAAATTCTACTTCAATATATTTTAAATTTAGAAAATGAGACAGTAAAATGTGAAAATAGTTGAGGGACTGAATACTTTTAAGGAACTGTAAGTATTTGGACCATCTCAAGAGGGTGGATTTAAAGAGGAGCAAGGGAGTCAGAGAGGGTTAAAGAGGAGATTCCAGACCTCGAGTCCCAGACAACTGAAGGCACAGTAGAATCAGTCAAGTTGGAGGAGTTACTTTAAATCGAAGTTATAGCAGGAGACTACCCATAATCTTCCCTCATTAATCCAGAGAGCACAGAGGCTCTGTTCTTGCCACCAAACTGCCATCTATAAAGCTAACTTAGAACATGAAGAAGATCAAACTTGGAATTTTCCATGCTTTGATATGGTTACACCGCACCTGGAGCACTGCGAGCAGTTCTAGGCATGATGCCTTAACAAGGAGATATTAAC